>NC_142695.1:24964349-25272991 GCF_029641045.1 Salvia hispanica
TTTACCTTATACACTTTGAGAGTGAGTGATAAACACACTTCAAAACACTTGTGAGCGTATGAACTTCAAGGTGATCAACGAGCTAGTAGTTAAAGTGCACTAATAAGCTTTGCTTGATTTGATTTGTATTCTTGTCGAACTCTTTATTTTTTTTATAAATACTGAGGCAACTATGAATCTAGTCCTTAACATCAGTGTTTCTTATTTGATTTTTCTCTTGTTTTCTTTGAGGACAAACAAATAGTTAAGTTTGGGGGATTGATAAACACGGGATTTACATGTTTGTAAGGCCTAGATTTGGCTCGTTTTAAATGTCAATCTTACAAATTATGTTCTTACATTGCATATATTATATATTTTGGTATGTTGACGTGTTTATTGATAAATGATAGAAAAAAATAGAAAAAAGGTGCAAAAATGGTCAAGGTTCAGCAGCCTCTGTTCGAGCCAATCTGCCAACGAGTTTGAAGTCCAATCAGGGCTTAATACACACCATTCTCTTCGTCTTCGAAAGAGCTTAGCGTGGGTACCTTGAACATCTAAATCGGAGTTCTAGGTAGCAATCTACAAATTGTATGCATTGAGAGAAGATATAATTTTACACATTTGAGAGAAGATATAATCGGAGTTCTAGTAACTCTAGAGACCTTAATTCAAGGAAGTCCTTTGGATATTAACTTTTGATTGTGGTTCCTAAAACTCTACATTCCTTAGCCTGTTTTGTATATTATTTGTTATTTATATGTTATGTTTTTCATTATTTATTTATTTCTTTCTGTCTAGTTTAATAAATCTACCCAAAAATCATGTGTCTCTAGATAGTATATGAGGTTTAGTATAAGATAGACAGTTGCAATCTTATTCCCTGAGTTCGATATCTCGGTACTGACCTTTAGCTATACTAGATCTACCTTGTATACTTGCAAGTATTTTTAGTGCTAATAAATAGTGCATCACTGACACCGCCTGTAGGTAGTACTGCAAGTCTTGTAAAACATGTTGTCTATTTTAGATTGTAATATGGAATCTATCACCTTTTCAAAGGGATTATCCAAATTATCCAAATTAATTCATCTTACGACATGGGCAGCAGCAACGAAGTTTGAGAGGGAGTCATACAACGTGCAAGATTAGGATTTTCCTATGCGCGACGTCGTCTCGTCCCGTGACTTCACTTTCCAAATTGATTAGGATTTCCATATCTTTGGATTCAATTTTGGAAATAATTAAAGATTATTTTGGAAATTACATTTGAATATATCTTGTATATTTTATATATTATATATTATATATGATTTGATTTTGTACTAAATCAAGGATTAATTATAGATTTTATCTTTATTTTATGGATTTGTAGGGATTTAATTCCTAGATGAATCCTAGTTAAATTTGGATAATGTCAATATAATTTTTATTTATATCCTATGGATTAATGTGGATTTATCCCTAGACAAATCCTAGTTGGATTTAGATAAATATAATATTATTTTATTTTTATCCTATGAGTTTATATGAATTTATTCATAGATAAATTTTAGATGGATTTGGAGAGTGATAATATAATATTTTATTCTTATCTTATAGATTTATATGGATTTGTTCCTAGATAAATCTTAGATAGATTTGAATAATTATAATATAATATTATTTTATTGTATGGATTTATATGGATTTACTCCGAGATAAATCCTAGATGAATTAGGATAAAATTTATATTAATTTATTTCATCCTACGGATTTGAATAGATTTAATTCTATTAAGAAAAATCCTAGATGGATTAAAATAAGTATTAACCCAAGTTATGCTTATCTTTTGGATTTATATCCTAGATAGATTAGGATAAAGATGATATATAAGAAATCCTTATTTAATTGGAATTAGATAAATTTATTTATCTAAGAAATCCTAAGAAATGTTTGATATATTCTGGATGTCTATTCTAAATAGAATTAAGATTTGTATAAATCTTGGTTTATAGGATTTTATTTTTATCTTATGGATTGTGATGGAAATATTTCTATCTAGTAATATCCTAGTACGATTTAATTGATGATAATCCTAGATCAACGTTATCTTGAATTGCAGGATTTGATTTTATTGAAATAAAATCTAGAATAAATGGGTTTAGATAGTTACCTCTCTTTTGATAAATCCTAAATAAATTTGGATAATTATTATCCAATATAATACTTAATTATTTAATTGATTCTCCCCTAACTAGATTAAATAATTGTCGATGATTATCCCGCGTGTTTAAATGCCATGCATTAAATGGATTTATCTGTTTATTTGGTGTTTATCTATTTTAAGTGGATTATCTGCTTATGTGATAATTGATGGGGTTTGGTACCCCTTGCACAGCGGAAGAATTTTAATTTGATTTTGTTTATGCAATTGATTATATACTTCATTGTAGAACCAAAGAATTGAACTTTGGAGTGAAGTTTTTGATTGTTAACAAATACACAGTTTAAGCAGTGGGTTTAGGGGCTTATTTGACAAACCAAAAGAGTTCATTTTCAGCTCATATTTTACCAGAAGTTATCCTTAGATGTATTCTACATTGTCGCCAAAAGTAATCTTCAACCAAGTTCATATGGATTTATTATGAGTTTTTCTAAAAGGATTGCCCTGTTTCTGGCAGGTTGTTGAAAATTATTCATATATCCTAAACGAAAAGGAATTTCAATCTCAAAATTAATCCTCATAAACCTGACTGTTATATGTTTCTTTTGCAATTGGTTTTGTTGATTTTTGACTTACGAGTCAACAGAGGAGCTCAAACAAGGTTTTATTATTCGGAAAATTGGCCAGTTGGAGTTTTATTACTCTATGAATAATAAATAAGTGCTAAGTCCACTCTTGGAATTAATAAGATATTAATTAATTAAGTCCATAGCAGACATTAATTAATTAATGGACATTTATATCTTAAGCGCGGGAAATAAATAATAAACAAAGTGGAAACCCGGATTACTTGTAATTTCGGATTTGGATAAGGAGAGTTCAATATTACTTTTGTAGTGGATGCTCGTAATATTCCAATATAAGCTTGTCTTAAATTGTGGGTTCAATTTAATTAGTAAAAAGCTAATTGAGGGAGCCCATATCCAAAACCTTTCATAGATTCGTGTCTGGGCCCAAATGGAACTTAATATAAATAGGAGAATAAAGGAGACAGAAAATTTTTAATTATTCATTATGAAAAATTTCGTCCATCGCTCTCTAGAGCAAGGGACGGTTCTTATCATTATATTTCCTCCTCCGTGAGAATTTTCAACTCCTCCTCCGTGAGGAATTTTCTGTCTTCTTTATTTAAGTCCTAGTATCCCGGTGAGATCAGCCCACCCTGATATCGAGATACAATTTGGGAACCAGAAAGATGATCCGTGGTCTAGGATTGAAGATCATCACGTGGAGAAGGATCGAGCAATCGACGATTCTTTCGAGAATCAAAATCGGTAACTCTAAACCGTAGAATTCATGTTTTAGGATTTACTTTCTTTGAGCATGAATTATTTACGTACTAGCATGCAATTAACTGTTTAACATATGAATTGATTAATCGCATAATCGGTCAAATAGATCCGTATCTGATTTATTTGTTTTGTACAAGTCTTCCGCTGTGCAAGGGGCACTAAACCCCAGCACATTGTTATGGGAGTGTGTCGTAGAAATAAGACTCTGTAGTGCTAAATCTGGTGGTTGTGCTTAGGAAACATTAGACGGTCATGCCATTATGTGGTCTCTGGACTATTCGTCGGTGTTATGACCAGTAATATGTAAAATTTTAATGCGTATTGACCTCTTATGGAGGGTACAAAATTTTAATTTTGCAGTTGTAAGATTTTAAAAAGTTTTATGGTTGATCTAATCAAACTTCTTATATAAGTTTATGACAAATAGTAAATCTTCTGTTTTGCAGTGCAATTAAATTGTCAAAATGTCGTTCAATCCTCTCTCTTCAATACTTAAAGGAAAAAAACTCGAGGGCCAAAATTACATAGAATTGAAACAAAATTTGGACATCGTTCCCACAGCTGAAGAGTACAAGTTTGTGCTCACAACTCCACGCCCCCCCCCCCCCAAGTACCGGCGGCTAACGTTGCGGTGGGAGTTCAGAATACGCATTGGCGGTGGCATAAGGCAAATAAGATGGGCAAGTGCTATATGTTGGCTTCTATGTCATCAGTACTCAAGCATCAGCATGCTGCCATGGAAATTGCCGCCGAGATAATGCAAAATCTGACTAATCTTTTTGGTACTCAGGATAGAGCGGCTAAGTCTCAAGCCTTTCGGAGTATCATGGCAAAGACAATGAAGGAAGGATCATCTGTGCGGGACCATGTCGTCAAGATGATGAGCTGCCTTAATCAAATTGAGGTTTTGGGAGAGACGATTGATCCTGAATCCCAAGTTACTATTATCCTTCAGAGTCTTCCCCCTAGCTTCCAGCAGTTCAAGCTCAATTTTGAGATGAACAAGCGGGACTACACCTTGGCTGAGTTTTTGACTGAGCTTCAGTCGGCGGAGGACCTTATGGTTCAAGCTAAGGCGGCCATGTTGAGTATGGCGCCTAATTCCTCTGGCTCTAAGCCTAGAGAAGGAAAGAGAAAGGCGACAAACTCTAGAGTGGCCAAGAGTGCTAAGGGAAAGAAGAGGAAGAAGAAGACTAGTAAGAAGCCTTCTAGGTGTTTCAAGTGTGGAGAGAAGGGGCATTGGAAGCCAGAATGTCCTAAAAGGGGCAAGGCTACAGGTATGCACCAAGCTCTAGTGGTTGAATCATGTTTGGCTTCAACATCTACTCATACTTGGGTTATTGACACTGGAGCTACTGATTACATTTGTTTTGATCCTGACTTAATGCAGGTGACAAGGCGGCTATGTGATAGTGAGATCGAGGTCCAGCTGGGCGACGCTACTAAAGTGGCGGCCGTAGCAGTGGCAGACGTTTATTTGCGTTTTAGTAGTGATAGGTTTTTTATTTTGAAGAATGTTTTGTTGATACCTTCTTTTAGAAGAAATTTAATTTCAGTTTCTAAATTGGTTTATGATGGATATTCAATTTCCTTTAATGACAATTGCGTTGTTAAGAAAGATGACTCTTATATCTGTCGTGTTATCATGGAAAACAATCTGTACACAATTACATCTACACAGTTTATCGCAAATCTGAACTCAATACAACATCGAAAATTTCAAAGAAAAGAAAAGAACCTTCTAGTTCAATGAATGATATGCACTTATGGCACCTAAGACTTGGTCATGCGAATGAAAGGAGGATTCATTCTCTTGTGGATCAAGACCTATTAAAGGGTCTAGAGAAGGAAACTTTTCATACGTGTGAATCATGCCTTGAAGGCAAGATGACCAAGTGGCCTTTTAAGGCCAAGGGCAATAGGGCCAAGGAAGTACTAGAGCTCGTTTATACTGATGTATGTGGACCAATGTCGACAGAGGCACGGGGCGGTTTTCGATACTTCATCACCTTTATTGATGACTTCTCAAAAATTGGATACGTCTATTTGATGCGCCACAAGTCTGAATCTTTTGATAAGTTCAAAGTTTTCAAGGCTTATGTGGAGACGTATCATGGAAAGAGTATCAAAAGCCTGCGATCTGATCGCGGAGGCGAGTACCTCAGTTCAGAAATTTTGGACTACTTATCAGTGGCGGGAATTGAATCCCAGTTGACTGCGCCGGACACACCCCAGCAGAATGGCGTGGCTGAATGAAGGAATAGGACCTTGTTAAACATGATCCGGTCGATGATGAGTTTTGCACGACTACCTATTTCGTTTTGGGAACATGCCTTGCTATGTGCGAGTCATATTTTGGACAACTTACCGTCAAAATCCGTACCTACTACTCCTAATGAGTTGTGGACTGGGTGCAAGCCTAATGTAGCACATCTCAAGATTTTGGGTTGCCCAGCTCATGTATTGGAAAAGGATCCAACTAAGCTGGGATCTAGGACGGAGGTTTGATGCAATTTTTATTAGCACTAAATAAACCTGCAAGTATACAAAGTATATATAGTATAGCTAAAGGTTAGTACCGTATATCGAACACGGGGAAGACAAACACAAAGTGTCTATCCTCTACTAAGACTCAATTACTATCTGGAAAAACGAAAAGGTTTTGGAAAACTTTTGACAACTGAAAACAATAAAAGCATAGAACAACTAAGAGCAAATAAAACACGGAGGAACACGATAGAGATAAGGAAATCCCAGGGATGTGCGTTCACAATTATGGTTATACAAAATTCCAACTACAATACCCTAGCACAGTTTATACTTTGAAAGGACGAGTCACCTAGCTTATGCTCATGCGATACAAACGTCGATTAAAAGTCCTCACTCTCAATTAACAAACCTGTTTTAAGGGAAGCTAACTGTAGCGTCTACTAAGTGGATCTAACTCGCTAGAACTCTGTCACAGTTATGAAGCAAGTTATATTAAATCATGCACGATTGTGTCACTCAATCATGCAACATCAAGATTACTTAGGGAAGAAACAAAGTAAAAACAAAACGGATATTAAATAGAAAAAGGAATTTGTATAACCAAAGTCGTTACTAACACATCCCTGGAATCCTATGAGTTTAGTTACACATAATTGAATAAGCTAAAAACATATATTGAAGGGAAGACAATTTGAACATAAAACTAAAGCAAATAAAACCCGTAGGTTGAATCCTTGTCGTTCTTGATGTTCTTGAAATCCTTCTCCAACTCCTTGAACAAGTGAAGTACTCTATACTCTTGATCTCTATGAAGTATTTTGCAAGTAGAAGCTCTCTCTTTTTGATGAAGCTTGAGGTCTTATTTATAGGGAAAAACCAATCCTTGTTGTAGAAGGAAAAGATCTCCAAAATATGGTAAATCTGGGCATAAATCTAGGGCTTCTCGGATTCCCCGCCTTTCTCCGGCGGGCCGCCGCACCTTGACCGGCGGTCGCCGCGTTGTATTCCAGAGAGTTTGTTCCCTCGGCGGCGGACGGCCGCACGACTTTCGGCGGTCGCCGGACGAGACTTCTCTTCCCAACGTATTTTTCCGAGGCGGACCGCTGCATTGATCTGCCCGCCGGGCGGCGGCGGTCACCGCAGACATCTGCGGCGGTCGCCGGTCGCCGTTTGACTCCAGATTTCCAGACTTTGTGTTTTTGGCTCCCTTTTTGGCTCAATTATGCACATTTCTCAGAAAACACGTCAAAATACCAAAATAGACAAAATATGCAAATAATGGACGTGTAGAGTGACTTTTTGACATAAAAAACGGACCAAATAATAGCCTTAAAATAGTGCAAAATCCGAGCGTATCAAAGTTCCATTAACCAAGAACAAGTACCTAGTGTACAAACAATTCCCGAAGTTACAACTTCTACACCAAGTGTTGTAGTGCCGCGTCGCAGTGGGAGGGTCTCTCACGAGCCCGATAGATACATTGGTCTGGGGGAATCTATGGATCACTCCTCGGACGGCGATATGTTGGATCCCTGGAATTTTTCAGAGGCGTAGGCGGATGCCGATCATAGCGAATGGGTGAAAGCTATGGATTTGGAACTACAATCGGTGGTAGACAACGACGTTTACAATTTGTATATCCTACCCGAAGGCTGCACAACCATTGGGAGCAAATGGATATACAAGCGTAAACGTGGACCCGATGGACGAGTTAAAGTCTATAAAGCTAGACTAGTGGCCAAGGGGTATACCCAAAAGGAGGGTGTCGATTATGACGAGACCTTCTCCCCACTGGCCATGCTCAAATCAATCCGGATACTTTTGTCTATAGCAGCCTACATGGATTGGGATGTATGGCATCTACACGGGAGTCTTGAGGAGACCATCTACATGGAACAACCCGAAGGCTATGCAGTAAAGGGAAAGGAGCACATGGTTTGGAAGCTTAAGAAGGCCATTTATGGCCTTAAGCAAGCATCTAGATCATGAAACCAATGTTTCGATCAGACTGCTCATAAGTTTGGATTCGAAAAGTACCCGAATGAAAGTTGTGTCTATAAGAAAGTTGAAAAGGGGAATGTTGTGTTCTTTGTTTTATATGTAGATGACATTCTTCTAATTGGAAACAATAAAAAGATGTTTTCATCAGTACGAACATGGTTGTCAAAGAAAGGTCCTTATGGATCGTGAAAAGCGGACGTTGTGTTTATCCCAAGAACTCTACATCGACACAGTACTTAGACGCTTTAGAATGGAAGATGCCAAGAAAGGTTTCTTATCTTTTAGAAATGGCGTCCATCTGTCTCAAGAGATGTGCCCTAAAACGCCATCTGAGATAGTAGAGATGAGAAGGATACCATATACCTCGGCAGTTGGTAGTCTCATGTATGTTATGCTTTGTACTAGGCTTGATATTTGTTTTGTTGTTGACATGGTGGCGAGATATCAGTCAAATCCTGGCCAAGGACATTGGACTGTCATAAATAACATACTCAAGTACCTTAAACGGACTAAGGACTATGCTCTAGTTTATAATGCAGCCGAGCTCTGTCCTTTGGGATACACTGATTCAGATTTTCAAGCTAATCAGGACTCGAGAAAATCTACTTCTGGATATGTGTTCACCTTAGGAAGTGGAGCCGTAATTTGGAAGAGTGTGAAGCAGAAATGCATCGCGGACTCTACCATGGAAGCCGAGCATGTGGCCGCTTCGGAGGCCGCAAAAGAGGCTGTATGATTCAAGAACTTCCTTATGGACTTAGGTGTGGTTACGAATCTGCCCAAGAGCATCACCATTTATTGTGACAATTCTGGTGATGTGGCGTATCATATCATAAGAGATATAGTGCAGAGAGGAGCATCCAAGTGGTCAAGATTGTGTCAGAGAACATCCTGGCAGATCCCTTTACTAAGGCATTGGTGGTCACACCGTTCGAGCGACATGTAGAAAGGATGTGAGTTCGACTCATTCAAGACCTCAACACGCTTTCGGTATAAGTGGGAGAAATTAGACGTAGTGCAACTTTTTTTGTATACTCGAAAGTGTTTTGAGTATAAGTGGGAGATTGTTAGAGTTTGTATACTAGAAATCACCTTTCGAGTGATTGGATACTGCAAAACTCTATAGTTTATTTTCCAATTAATGCAACAGATTATTTTTGTCGTAATGTTGTTATGTTTTACATTTAATGGGTGTTTATTGCATATTTAAATGTATAATAAACGTAACAAAGTCTAAGTCTTTGTTTTAGTAGACCGGTTGTGGGCGTCGTCCACTGTAAGGTAACACGGTCAGTTCTGAACAAAGAAAATAAGAATTTCACAACCTGGATGGGCCTAGACTACCTATCGTGAAAGGTTGCAATGCCAGTCCGATTATTTCTAAGCCTTAATGAAATAAGATGACGTTGGTGTGGTATAGCATTGAATTGGATCTAACAGCAAGACGAGTCTTTATGCTATCTACTGAAAGACGAGGTCTGGATAATTTGTTTCTTAATGAATGTACGCTAGCATTGAGCATACGGTATTGACTGAGCACTACTTTGAATTGCCAATAGGTGCAGGTTCTTTGTAACCCAAGAATCCTAGCATATTGGGTAGTGTAGATTACTATCTAGAGGTGCTAGGATTGCTATTATATTAAATTGTGGGTTCAATTTAATTAGAGAAAAGCTAATTGGGGGATCCCATATCTAAAACCATCCATAGATCCCTGACTGGGCTCAATATGTGACTTAATATAAATATGAGAATAAAGGAGGCAGAATATATACAATTATTGAAACTAAAAATTCATCCCCTTCAGTGTATAGGAGAGGACAAAATTTTCGTCCATCAGCTCCCTCCGTGAGCAGTTTTTCTGTCCTCCATTATTCGAGTCCTTATATTTTGGTGAGATCAGCCCACGCTGATATCAACGTATTGTCCGGGACTCAGTTAGAACATATGTGGTCTACTAATCAGAAAGGTAAATTGGCTAACTCCGTAGGAACATGTTTTATGATTTCAACTATGCTAAAATGTGTATGAATTCAAGTTGTGAGCATGACACATGTGATAATTGCGCGAATAGAATTTATTTAACTAATCTGTTAAATAGATCAAGATTATTATGTAATCGATTTATGTATGCTTCCGCTGCCAACCCCTTCAGCTGCTCCGCCGGGACAGTCTACCACTTCGTCTCCCATTTCTCTCCTCTCCGACTATCGATGCCGGTGCTGCTGCACTCCCTCTTGCTCTAGAGTTCTCTTATTTTTCGAAATTTGTTGAATGTCATGAAACGTGGAGAAGATATGAATGTATATATGGATAGTCTCACCTTGAATATGAAACTGGATTTGTGCTCATTATTCAGGTGATGCAGATCATAGCCAAAATTCTCGTAACCGATTGTTGAGGGGAGTAATCTGCCGATTTTCATGTGATTGGGATTCTCAAAGAATCAGTCTTTCAACGTAAGTAAAAAATGGTTTTGGCCCAAGTGTATATTTAAAAATCAAAATCCCATTTTATCTTTAGTAAAACACTCCTTGTTCCTTCAAAATCAGTTTTTAATGAAACATCAAAAAGTCGGGATGTTACAGTGTGCCTTCTTCGCATCAACCAGCCTCCGTAAGATTTCTCTGGTTTACTCGCCTTTATCTTGGTGAAGTTTCCCCCACTCGAGGTATTCATCAGATCATTAGACTCAGGGTTCGCCCCCTCGTAAAAAAAATAGAAGATCTCGGTTTCTATCATCCTGTGATTAGGGCAGACATCGAGCAATCCCTTGAAACGCGACCAATACTGGCTCATGGACTCATGATAGTCTTTCTTACACTCTAGAATTTCCTTCTTGAGGGCATTGGTTTTGTTCGAGGGAAAGAAGTAGTCTAAGAAGACCATCTTGAAATCCCCCTAGGTGCGGATAGAATCCGGTGGTAGCCTTAATAACCACGTGTTGGCCTCTCCATTCAGTGCAAACGGAATCATGCGTAGGTGGTAATCCTCCTCCGTCGCATCGTTGGGCCTCTTCTGAAAACTACACAGCTTACTGAACTTGTTGAGGAACTCATACGGACACTCGTTCCTTCGCCCAGAGAAATTTGGTAGAATGCCTAGCACGTTTATTTGATGTCGATTACCTTCTAGCGCAGGGTAGTGAAAATAGCCTGGGCAGTGAGCGAGCCGATTTTCGGATCGTCGTCAACTACATTAGCCATATTTCCAATACTGACTCCTCTGTTTCTGAAGTTGACTCAGTTTCCACCTTAACTGTCGAGGTTGATCCCTCATCACTATCTGGACTCAAATGAGTTGGACCTCCAGTTGTTAGCCCTGATCTGGTAGTGACAGGTGCGAGTGTTTCCTTCGGTTGCCAAATGAGTCGTGACTCTCTCCACTCAGGCTCTTGATTCCAGCTTCCGAACCTTGACCTTTGCTCATAAACTGAAAAACAAAGAAAAATAGCAAACCGAAACTGTATACCCTAAATCACTCTAAACTCAAGTGAAAAAATATATACGCCATCCATCCCCGGCAACAACGCCATTTGATGGTCAAGTTGAGAGTACAGTACATATCATATATCACACAACCTTCAGGTCAAGAGAATTCACTAGATCACTGAGTCTAGGAGATATCAAACTAGATAAGATTCGGGTCGTTGGACTCACTCTCAACCAACTGTCAAAACCTCAACCCTTTACACTATTAACTAGTATAGGGAAGCAAAGGATCGATCCCACAGGGAAGGATAGAACACGAGCCTAAATCTAGAGCACTTTGGGAAGAAAAGGGGGTTGGCTGCTGCCACGCAATTTTGGGTTGAGAAATTTAACTACTAGACTGGGGAAAATGTAAAATTATCTAATCTAATAGCTAGACCTAGGAAACGGAAAAGGCAACATGCACATTCATCATGAAATAGAGATCGAGGAGAATATATAACTTAGCACTAGAATTTACTAGACCTAGCAAACAGAATTCCTAAAAACAGCTAAGCAGACGAAAACATGCAATGAGGACCATTTTCCAAAACAGAAAGTACGAACGAAAAGCTGTGACAAAAAATTCCGATTCTAACTAACGACGATCTTCATCGAAATAAGCAATAACTTGTAGAAAAACAGAGCAGCAAACTAAACAGAATAGAGCATGCTTAGCCGGATTGAAACAATAAAACCCATCTCCATGAACTCCGATTCCACAGATTTACTCCGATCAACAACAATTAAATCACGATTGAAATCCGATCCAACAAATCAAGTGCGAAAAGCATCCAAAGCAAGTAAATAGCACAGATCAACATAAACCGGAAACCAAAATGAAATATAAGCATCCATAGATAAATATCCAGAGATTCAACACAAATTCAACAGTCGTCGAGCTTAAAACAACGAAGTCTCGGCACAAAACCAACAAAAAATGAATTAAAAAGGACTATTGTATCTTAGCCCTCTGTGAGGACGGTGTTACACAGTAATCAGATGATAAACAAGACGAAAACCCCTCGAATTACCCCATGTGTGTGAAATGCGTAGAGAATTGTGTGTGGAAAAGGTGTGAGCTACGAGCAGGAGCGTGTGTGTGATGATCCATGTTGTGATACGTGCTCCAGTAATTATAGACGGGGATTCCCTTGAATTCTCCATTTTGCCCCTCTTCTAGTAATCTCCTCCGTCTAGTAAAATGTTGCTCTTTTGCTCCTTTTTATGCTTGATTCCTCCGCCGGCATATGTCTTCCTTTATTTCCTAGCCCGGGCAAATTCCACTACACACCTGACTTAAAACACGTGTTATACTTTGGAAATCACTAAATTTACCCCCATAACCGATGCATGAATTGGCTTTTAGCTCCAAGCTCGGCAACGAAGCCAATAGAGCTGGGCCAAGAATTCTTCACGTCTTTCCACTTCACATACTGTAACGACCCGCCCATCTAGGGTATAATAAATGCGGCGATCGTTATCTAAACAGACTTAAATGCATCAAAGATCATAGGCTAGGGTTTCCATTTGAAAAGAGATTTTCACCAAAGCATTTAATGAACAATTTAATAGGAAAAGAAATAATGCTTTAGCAAAGAAATCCAATAAAAGGCTATCACCATAAATGCTCCAACAAGGTTCCAAAATATTTCCAGGTGTTCCATATCCAAACTATACCCACGAAATAAAAGTATTCATCCCAACCAAAAGATAACGATTTGTCATAATATAGCGGAAGCGACCAAGAAAGAAGTGAGGCTATGTATGAGGACACAACGACACCTTAAGTACCAACAGATCATCTTATTATTCTATACTCAACACCGCCGCCCGCTCGTCACCACTCAACCTGCACATAAGGAAAACACATGCAGGGCTGAGTACGATAATCATACTCAATGGGCTCATTGCCGAAAACAGTTTTATCACAAATATAGTCATTATCATGCCATTTTCAAGTGTCCGTCGGGGTTTTAACTTTAGAAAGACCCGAGGCACCAAAATATCTTCTTTCTCAAATATCACGGTCGCGCAACCATTTTTCTCATAGACGTTTACCATATCCTCATTCTACATGACAAGGAATGCGGCCGCAATCCAGGTCACTAGACCGGCCAACCCGTACACTGACTCTCGGTCTAACATTGGTGTACACTAACCCAAGTAGAGTTTGCGGCTCTACAAGGATCCGAATTCGATTATAACAATAGTGGCATAGCCACGAGGGATAGGCACGACAAAACAAATCAAGGCATGATAACACATCTTTCATTCTCATCAATTTCAGTTTAGGACAATGTCCTTATTTTAAAAGAAAGCCCACCTCGTAGGTTTAGCTCGATAGAATTCTTTTCTCCACGTTTATCACGCTGAGAGCGCGAAGTATCACCTTTAAATTAGGCATATCACAAATCAGTTTCAATCATGGATTTCAAATCATGCATGATCTCACGTTTCCCCTTTTTCCCATCGATTATTTTCAAAATCATCAATCAAAATCAAAGTATGATTAGCATATCATTTTTATTCAAATAACAACTCCAAATTCACCATTAAATCGTGTCACGCATGAGTGTTCCACACACACAACATACGCACACGATCATCACACTTGTGCACGCCGACCGAGGCGTGCACACACACACACACACACACACGGTCAAAAACACACACACATCCATGCATCCCAAATCTCATCAATTTATTTCCCCGTCACTCATCTAAATGCATGTGGACTCAAGAATACCGATTAATCGGTAGGAGAAGAGAAGATCAATAATTAAAGTACCTTTTCCAAAAGAACGAACGGTAGAAACAAGGAATTAGTCTTGATTCTTCAATAATCTCTTGAATTTCACTTGAATTCTTCTCAATTGATGAAGAAATCTTGAAGAAAACTTGAAGAAAACTTGGAGAAAGTGGGAGAGAAGATTTCGAAATTTTTGGGAGTGGGAGGCGCCGGTTTTGTGATCTCTAGGGTTAGGGTTTCTCTCCTATTTATAGAGTCACAAATAATAATATCCCAATAATTAAATAAATAAAGATTTGGAAGATTTGGTAGAGAATATGGGGAAGTGGCGTTAAATTTGTTGAGAAGTAAGAGGATTTTCGAAAATTAGGCTTAAATAAGTAGCCTATGATTTAATTTGAATATTTCACGGAGCAGAATAAAATAAAATACTCCCCAAATTAAAAGGAGAAGTGGCGTTAATTTACTTCTCTCCACAAAGAATTAAATTCAAATCCTAATTTAATTAGGATATGGTAAGATCTTCTTAGATTTGGCAAGATATGCTAGGATATTTTAGCATATTTATATTTATTCATGGAATAGAATAAATAAGGAATCAATAAAATAACAAATAAATCCTCCCTCCTTTCTAGATGAGATTTTCGAAAATCTCATGAATAACAAAGGTGAAAATTTCAAAAATTCCATGTAGGAATTATAGAGTATTTGGACTTTGGATTTAATTTGGATAATTATCCCAAACAAATAATTAAATCCAAGAAAAAAAATAGGATTTCTTCTCCAATAAATCATGATGGCCGAAAATTCCACATATTTCAATAATGCTTCTATTTAATTCTCACTCATCCCTTAGGAAAATAATTCCCCACAATTATATTACTCCGCATCAAATATTCACATATTCAGATCAATCATCTCTTCACTTCCACTCCATTTTCTCAACGCATTGACCTTTCAACGGTCACATCATTTTTCTACATCTTTGACTATTCCATAGCCACGTCAACATTTCAACAAGTTGACTATTCAACTCAAACTCCATTCTCATACGCAATTAGGTCACAAAGACACTATGCAATTAATCACTCATCAAATAATTCACATATCATAGCATTTAAGGCATTTAATGCAAAAATTTTATAACTCGAAAATTAGGGTTTGAAAAAGTGGGGCGTTACATTCCACCACCCTTAAAAGAAATTTCGTCCCGAAATTTTGGTACCTCATGGAAAAAGTTCCGGGTACAGTTCCTTCATCTTGTCCTCAAGCTCCCACGTGGCTTCTTCATATTCGTGATTCCTCCATAGCACTTTCACACTAGCAATAGATTTATTTCTCAAGTTCTGAACCTTCCGGTCCAAGATCATTTGGGGTCTCTCTTCGTAGCTCAAGTCGGAATTCAACGCGACTTCTTCGTAGTGAATCACGTGCTTCGGATCGAACACATATTTTCGCAACTGCAATACGTGAAAGACGTGCACGTTTGCAAGACTTGGCGGTAGCGCCAAACGATAGGCTACGGGTCCTATTCCTTCTAGAATCTCGTAAGGCCCGATAAAACGTGGCTTCAACTTTCCTTTAACACCAAAACTTTTTATCCCTTTCGATGGGGACACGTTGAGAAAGACTTTATCACCGGCTTGGAATTGTAGGTCGGTTCGTCGGACGTCAGCATATGACTTTTGTCTGTCCTGAGCTTCCTTTATTCTAGCACGAATTTGTCGAATGACTTCTATCATTTCCTCGACTGCATCGGGTCCTAGTACCCGTCGCTCGCCAACTTCATCCCAGTAGAGCGGCGATCTACATTTTCTTCCATATAAGGCTTCATAAGGCGCCATGTTGATTGTTGCTTGGAAGCTGTTATTGTATGCAAATTCAATTAGCGGTAGCACGGTCTCCCAACTTCCACCACGGTCGAGTATCACAGCTCTCAACATATCCTCGAGGGTTTGGATCGTCCTCTCGGATTGCCCATCGGATTGCGGGTGAAACGCCGTGCTAAAATTCAATCGCGTTCCAAGCTCGCGTTGTAGACTAATCCAAAATTTCGATGTGAACTTCGGGTCACGATCGGACGTAATTGTCACTGGGACTCCGTGCAATCGCACGATCTCCTTTATGTAGATCCGAGCTAGCTTGCTCGATCCATGGGTTACCGGAATCGGTATGAAATGCGCACTCTTGGTAAGTCGGTCTATAATCACCCAAATTGCGGTGTTCCCACTTAGGGTCTTTGGCAAGGCCGTCACAAAATCCATGGCGATGTGCTCCCATTTCCACTCGGGTATCTCCAGCGGTTGTAATTTTCCATGCGGTCGTTGATGTAATGCCTTCACCTGTTGGCAGGCTAAGCAACGTTCTACAAATGACGCGATATCTTTCTTCATGCCCTTCCACCAAAAGGACTTTTTCAAGTCTTGGTACATCTTTGTACTTCCAGGGTGAGCAGTGTACGGAGTTTCATGAGCTTCACTCATGATCTCGCTCTTGAGCTCCTCGTTGTTTGGCACACACAACCTTCCTTCAAAGGTGAGGGCGTTGTCGGACTCCTCACTAAATTTTCTGGATTCGCCGGTTCTCACTTCAACTCGGATTTCCTCTAGTTCCTTATCCATCTGTTGCGCTGCAACGATTCTCGTTTTCAGATCTGGTTTAACCACTAAAGTGGCAATTCGCTCTTCCACTGTTTCGGGTGCTCTTATCACTTCTAATCGCATTTTGCTAAATTCTCGTATCAAGCTTTCCTCTTCCGTTAGGAAAGTAGCCATTTGCGAATGATCTCTGCGGCTCAAAGCATCTGCCACGACATTTGCTTTGCCGGGGTGGTAGTTGATACCACAATCATAATCTTTCACTAGTTCGAGCCATCTTCGCTGTCGCATATTCAAGTCTCTCTGCTCGAAGAAATACTTTAAGCTCTTGTGGTCCGTAAAGATTTCACATCTCACTCCGTAGAGATGATGCCTCCAAATCTTTAGGGCATGTACCACTGCTGCTAACTCCAAATCGTGTGTTGGGTAGTTCAACTCGTGTGGTCTTAATTGTCGCGACGCATAAGCGATCACTTTATTATTTTGCATCAACACGCATCCTAGTCCAACCTTCGAAGCATCGGTGTAGACTACGTAGTTCGTTCCAGACTCGGGCACAGCTAACACTGGCGCGGTTGTCAATTTCTCCTTCAAGAGTCGAAAGCTTGCTTCACACTCTGGGGTCCAATTCACCTTGACTCCTTTCTTGAGTTGTTGCGTCATTGGTCTCGCTATCTTGGAGAATCCTTCAATAAATCTTCGGTAGTATCCTGCCAATCCTAGGAAACTCTGAATTTCGTTTGGTGTTGAAGGCGACTTCCATCGTTGTACCGCCTCAACCTTGGCGGGATCCACTCGGATTCCTTCTGCCGACACAATGTGTCCTAGAAAATTCACTTCCTTTAGCCAAAATTCACACTTGCTGAATTTGGCGTACAACTTCTCGGTCCTCAACGTCTCCAACGTGATTCGTAGGTGCTCCTCATGCTCCTTCTCGTTCTTTGAGTAGACTAGCACGTCATCTATAAAGACTAAAACGAATTTATCCAAGTACGGATGGAATATTCGATTCATCAAGTCTGTGAACACCGCTGGGGCATTCGTCAATCCAAACGGCATCACCACAAACTCGTAGTGGCCATATCTTGTGCGAAACGCAGTCTTGGGTATATCCTCCCTTCGAACTCGTAGCTGGTGATATCCGGACCTCAAGTCCATCTTTGAAAAGACTCCTGCTCCTCGCAGTTGATCGAACAAGTCATCTATCCTCGGCAGTGGATACTTGTTCTTTAGAGTCAACTTGTTTAACTCCCTATAATCGATGCACATTCTCATCGATCCGTCCTTCTTCTTCACGAAAAGTACTGGTGCGCCCCATGGCGAGACACTAGGTCTAATGAAACCTAAGTCCATGAGCTCCTGGAGTTGTATCTTTAACTCCTCCAACTCCTTTGGCGCCATTCGATATGGTGCCTTGGATACGGGTGCAGCTCCCGGTTCAAGGTCAATCGTGAACTCCAATTGCCTGTCTGGCGGTGGTCCAGGTAACGCTTCGGGAAAAACGTCGGGAGAATCTTTCACAACAGCAACATCTTCCATCCTCTCCCCGTTCTTCTCCTCTCCATGGAGGTAGACAAGATAGGCAGTTCGCCCCTTTTTCATCATTGCCGTTGCCTGCAGCGCGGATATGATGGTTGTTCGCCGGTTCATCGCGATTCCGTGGTATATGGTGGGTTCGCTTCCCGGAGCTTGTAGAGATATTTGCCTCTCCTTACAACGAATCGTCGCAAAGTTCGTTGTCAACCAATCCATTCCCAAGATTATATCGATATCCTCCATTTTTATGACTCGTAAGTCATGAGCAACTATCCTAAATTCTCCCATAACAATTTCTATGTTCGAGCACGTTCTAGATATTTCTATCATTCCTCCTACTGGTGAGGACACCATCATTCTACGTTCAGATTCGCTTGTAGGCAAGCTCAAAGTGCGCACACATAATTCAGATATAAACGAGTGCGATGCGCCCGTATCAAACAACACAACAACAGGGGTGTTGAGAATTTCGCCCATACCTGTCAAATATCCTTTCTCATGATCCTCTTGCTCTTTCTTCGGCTTCTTTTGTTCCAGCGCGAACGCTCTAGCTTGGGGAGGAAGTCTGGGGCGTTGAGGTTGTGGTTGTCGCGATGATGAGTCGCGATTTCCTCCATCTTCATTCTGCGGTGCCCTAGTTTGCTGACGGGATCCCTGATCGTTCTGCCTTGATCCCGATCCTCTTTTGTTATTTGGACACTCCCTAGAGAAGTGACCGTTTCCTCCGCAAGTGTAGCACTTGATCACGTTCTGATATCGGCATTCTCCGAAATGGTACTTAGAGCACACATTACATTGTGGTGCCCTCGGTCGGTAGTCTCCTCTCTGGCTAGACGTACGCTGCCCTCCTTCGTACTGGGATCGATGCTGGCTCGACTGGTGCCGTTTTCCATCGTGCAAATTTCTATGTTCATCCCACTTCCGTTTCTCTCTGGAGTAGTGCGGTGGGGGTAACGACGAAGTTGCAATCTCCTTAGCTTTCTCCTTAGGCATTGTTGCCTCAATATCCAATGCGAGTGCTAAAGCTTTAGCGTATGTGAGTCTCCCTCGACTGGCCAACGACATCTTTATCTCAGACCTTAGTCCCTCGCGGAACTTGTCCGACAGCTTCTCGTCCGTGTCGACTTGATCAGGGGCGTATCGGGTCATGCTGTTGAGCGCTCGATCATACTCTGTCACCGTCATGCGTCCTTGAGTCAGATTGTTGAATTCGGATGCCTTCGCTTTCCGGTAGCTTTTCGGCACATACTTGTTGTATAGTTCGGTCTTGAAATCGTCCCACGTCATTTCTTCCACTTGGCCTTGTGTCAAGGTCTTTATTCTTGTATCCCACCAAAAATCGGCTGCCTCGGTTAGTTGATGAGTTACGCAACTCATCCGTTCCCTATCATTGCATCCCAAGATTGCGAAGATACGTTCTATCGCACGGATCCAAGATTCGGCCTTGGCCGGTTCTCCAAGTCCATCGAACACGGGCGGTTTCTGTTCCAAGAACAGCTTCACTACTTCCCTATTAACCGGGGGTGGGGGAGGCGGTGGTGTCGGAATCGACTGCGTCACACTCTCCTCACTTGAAGGTGGAGGTGTCGGTTGACGGTTATGGCGTCTTGGCGGCATTCTGATTTATCAACACAAGAATTATTCCCATGATTCTAGCAATAGTCACGTGGTATAGTTGAAATAACAAGGTTCATGGGTCAATTTGTTTTTAGAGTATATGGCCAAGCACAAGATATCAAAAGTTCGTCACATAGACGGATTGCAAAGAATAGCATCAATCAACATTGTTACCAACAATCGGCTGCGTCAAGGTTATCAAAGATCAACGTTTCCATATCATCAAGGCAATAGCACTTAAGAAGCAGTTGTACAATTTCAAGTGGTGGGTACAGGGCGTCATAAGGTATTCAAAAATATGGTATTACAGTAAGAGGCATGATGTGATGACATAGTGATAGATAATTTGTACCATGTACGAAAGACAATCCTTTGAATCAAAAATAATATCTCCCCATGGCATATTAATCAAAAACGTCGCCTCAAAGAGGTCTTAGTATCAAAAGCAGCAGAAAAAAAAATGAAAGAGTAGCAAAAATCATAAGGTAGCAAATCAATCCAAAAACATGGGGGAAAGCCAAAACAAATATTCCACGACTATCAATCCTAATCGATGTCGTTCATATCCTCCTCGGGGTCATCATCCTCATCCATCTCCAAAGCGGGTCCTTCCTCGTCCGGTCCCTCATTCTCGCCATATTCACCAACATCCGGGGGCGGCGGTGTTATCGCACGCATATCCTCCACGTTTCCATGGATAACCAAAGGGTGAGCCACATTAGCCTTAAGCCTTGGCCTATTAGGGACACGATCAACATGCGGCTCCTTATCGCGACGATACCTCCATCGGCGAGCTTGGCCTGGCGAATACTTGTGTGCTGGGGGACTAAGCGGCGGTCCATCCCTCGCAACTGCCATGGCTGGGAGTAGCACTCCTATTAGGCCGATTATATCGCCTCGAGGCTTGTACTCCGGCGGACTGAACCACGTATATGGCAATGCAGCTTGGGCAGTCCATTCGCTCCAAGGACTCGGCAGAGTGTGGATCAATCTCGAGATCCCCGCGTGATGGGTAACTCCTCCATACGCGTATGCATCCATCCAACGATCGTAGAATTCGGTGACGTAGGTTAGGAGAAAGGACTTTCCATCCCACTCAAACTCTTGGTAGGTTTCGACAGGGAAAACCTTGTTCTTTGCGTAACGATCGCGCATCGGTGCGTAATAATGATTAGGCATCTACAAAAGAAATCTCAGCATCAGAACAAGGATCGAAGAAAATATTAATAATATATAAGATTTCAACTGATGCTGAGAGTACGATGGATATATATATTTATATGTGTATGCGTCGAACGACGAAGGTGTGGAGGTAATATCATATCAAGAAATAACGGAATTTTCTTTCCGTGCCAAAAGGTGTGCATATGTATATATATATTTTTGCGTTTCAACGCTTCGCGATTCGTTCTCATAAGTCGATCGTCTCGTATTCGGCGTTTGGTGCCTCCAAGTTCGATATTATCACAAAATTTTCATTCACGACACGACTTACAACTATGTATAGCAGCGTGCTCAAGTTCATTCTCATAGATGTCGTTCATCACATATCACGCAAATCACAATCACATAGAATTTCATAGAGTTTTATTGTTCAACTCATAACAGTCTCAACATATAATCACTTGCATAACAACATTTATTTCGCATAATCACATTTTGCAAATTCACATGCAAGCATAATCATCACATTTTTTTCCAAATATGTATCAACAATCTCCCATTCGCTTCAACTTCCCATAATTCATAATTCAAATCAATATTCAAGAGATACTTGTTACCTCATTCATCGTGGTTGAGCGGAGACGAGTTGCGGTGTTGAGTCTTCGACGATTATCCATTAATCATTTTATACAACTTTCAAATTTTTAATTCAAAAAGACTCTTGGGTCCAGAGCGAAAAGAACTGAGGCTCTGATACCAACTGTAACGACCCGCCCATCTAGGGTATAATAAATGCGGCGATCGTTATCTAAACAGACTTAAATGCATCAAAGATCATAGGCTAGGGTTTCCATTTGAAAAGAGATTTTCACCAAAGCATTTAATGAACAATTTAATAGGAAAAGAAATAATGCTTTAGCAAAGAAATCCAATAAAAGGCTATCACCATAAATGCTCCAAAGTAGCAAAGGTTCCAAAATATTTCCAGGTGTTCCATATCCAAACTATACCCACGAAATAAAAGTATTCATCCCAACCAAAAGATAACGATTTGTCATAATATAGCGGAAGCGACCAAGAAAGAAGTGAGGCTATGTATGAGGACACAACGACACCTTAAGTACCAACAGATCATCTTATTATTCTCTACTCAACACCGCCGCCCGCTCGTCACCACTCAACCTGCACATAAGGAAAACACATGCAGGGCTGAGTACGATAATCATACTCAATGGGCTCATTGCCGAAAACAGTTTTATCACAAATATAGTCATTATCATGCCATTTTCAAGTGTCCGTCGGGGTTTTAACTTTAGAAAGACCCGAGGCACCAAAATATCTTCTTTCTCAAATATCACGGTCGCGCAACCATTTTTCTTATAGACGTTTACCATATCCTCATTCTACATGACAAGGAATGCGGCCGCAATCCAGGTCACTAGACCGGCCAACCCGTACGCTGACTCTCGGTCTAACATTGGTGTACACTAACCCAAGTAGAGTTTGCGGCTCTACAAGGATCCGAATTCGATTATAACAATAGTGGCATAGCCACGAGGGATAGGCACGACAAAACAAATCAAGGCATGATAACACATCTTTCATTCTCATCAATGTCAGTTTAGGACAATGTCCTTATATTAAAAGAAATCCCACCTCGTAGGTTTAGCTCGATAGAATTCTTTTCTCCTCGTTTATCACGCTGAGAGCGCGAAGTATCACCTTTAAATTAGGCATATCACAAATCAGTTTCAATCATGGATTTCAAATCATGCATGATCTCACGTTTCCCCTTTTTCCCATCGATTATTTTCAAAATCATCAATCAAAATCAAAGTATGGTTAGCATATCATTTTTATTCAAATAACAACTCCAAATTCACCATTAAATCGTGTCACGCATGAGTGTTCCACACACACAACATACGCACACGATCATCACACTTGTGCACGCCGACCGAGGCATGCACACACACACACGGTCAAAAACACACACACATCCATGCATCCCAAATCTCATCAATTTATTTCCCCTTCACTCATCTAAATGCATGTGGACTCAAGAATACCGATTAATCGGTAGGAGAAGAGAAGATCAATAATTAAAGTACCTTTTCCAAAAGAACGAACGGTAGAAACAAGGAATTAGTCTTGATTCTTCAATAATCTCTTGAATTTCACTTGAATTCTTCTCAATTGATGAAGAAATCTTGAAGAAAACTTGAAGAAAACTTGGAGAAAGTGGGAGAGAAGATTTCGAAATTTTTGGGAGTTGGAGGCGCCGGTTTGTGATCTCTAGGGTTAGGGTTTCTCTCCTATTTATAGAGTCACAAATAATAATATCCCAATAATTAAATAAATCAAGATTTGGAAGATTTGGTAGAGAATATGGGGGAGTGGCGTTAAATTTGTTGAGAAGTAAGAGGATTTTCGAAAATTAGGCTTAAATAAGTAGCCTATGATTTAATTTGAATATTTCACGGAGCAGAATAAAATAAAATACTCCCCAAATTAAAAGGAGAAGTGGCGTTAATTTACTTCTCTCCACAAAGAATTAAATTCAAATCCTAATTTAATTAGGATATGGTAAGATCTTCTTAGATTTGGCAAGATATGCTAGGATATTTTAGCATATTTATATTTATTCATGGAATAGAATAAATAAGGAATCAATAAAATAACAAATAAATCCTCCCTCCTTTCTAGATGAGATTTTCGAAAATCTCATGAATAACAAAGGTGAAAATTTCAAAAATTCCATGTAGGAATTATAGAGTATTTGGACTTTGGATTTAATTTGGATAATTATCCCAAACAAATAATTAAATCCAAGAAAAAAAATAGGATTTCTTCTCCAATAAATCATGATGGCCGAAAATTCCACATATTTCAATAATGCTTCTATTTAATTCTCACTCATCCCTTAGGAAAATAATTCCCCACAATTATATTACTCCGCATCAAATATTCACATATTCAGATCAATCATCTCTTCACTTCCACTCCATTTTCTCAACGTATTGACCTTTCAACGGCCACATCATTTTTCTACATCTTTGACTATTCCATAGCCACGTCAACATTTCAACAAGTTGACTATTCAACTCAAACTCCATTCTCATACGCAATTAGGTCACAAAGACACTATGCAATTAATCACTCATCAAATAATTCACATATCATAGCATTTAAGGCATTTAATGCAAAAATTTTATAACCCGAAAATTAGGGTTTGAAAAAGTGGGGCATTACACATACGCCCCTGATGTGGGGGCTGAATCTATCAGCTTCAGGATATTCACGAAGGAAAGGAGGATGAGCATCAGAGATAGGGCTGACAATTTTTGATACGACACGATAACACGACAAGGACCCGCACAAAATTAACAGACACGAACACGCACGTTCAGGATTTGGGTCCTTATAGGGTCGACCCAATAAGAACACGAAGATAACGGGTTGGGTCGGTTCGTGTTTGGGTTACACGTCAAGAAAAAAAATTATTTATTATTAATTAAAAATATATTAAACTTTAATTTTTAGTTATTTTTGTTGATTAAAAATATTAAAATTTAATTTTAATTAATTAAAAAAATATTATAATTTAATTTTAATTAATTAATTAATATTATACTTTAATTTTATTAATTAAAATATATTAATTAATTTTTTATTAATTATAAGAAAATATTATGCTTAGATTTAATTAAAAAATAATTTCTTATAATTATATGATTTTATTATATAGATTTAGTAGTCCTATACTTTAAGAAAATAATTAATTTAATTTGGTAATTTATTATTTTATCAGGTATTATATGTTTAAATCGTATAATTACATCATGTTTTGTCGTTATCGTGTCGTGTCAAAGCTAACTTACTATCATTAACAGAGAGTTGACTTTTTTTTGGGTACACGGTAACACGATGATTTTGGGTTGGGACACGATAAGAACCCGTTGGGTCGGGACATGATAAGAACCTGATGATTTTGGGTTGGGACACGATTGGGTTGGGTCGATAATGGGTTGACACGATAACGAACCTACCCGCATAATTTGACAGCCTCAATCAGAGAGTGGTTAGTCAGGCTCGGCCTGTACACTGCGGAGCAGGAGGTGGGTAGAGATGGTCCCAAGAGGCACCAAGGCTTACAAACCAATAGAGTCCATGACCGAATGCATCAGAATTCTTTCCTCCGCCTAGCTCAAGTCTTTTTGGACGTGAATCTGTTATGCCAGGCCAAGACCTTCGCCTCCATTAAAGAAGCTGAGCTATATTTCCTGTGGTATATGATGAAGAAGAGAAAGGTGCATTTAGGATATTGGCTCGCCCGCACCTGTCAGTCAATTTCCAGCAGAGCCTCCAGAAACCTGAGCGACGACCATAGTGGAGAAGATACACAAAATGAACTACTACCCCAACCCAGAACTAGTTGGGTCACAATTCCTTTGAATGTCGATGTCGTGAAAAAGAAAGGTGGTATCGTTAAATTCTATGAGGTAAAGAGACCAATAGCACAACCGATAGGAGCTAACAAGAAGAAGAGCAAAACAAAGATAGTGGAGGTGGTGGCAACTGAGATAGAGAGGGGCTGAAACTGCCCCATCTACTCTGTACACGAAGGATGAAACTGTCGTATCTTCGACATCAGCTGCACCTGAAGTGTCCCCCGAACACACCAGCCTTGTGGAGCTGATGGGACATCAGGATGAGTGGAGGGCCAGGATGGAGGGGCTGGTTGAGAGGATAGCCCTGCATACCGAAAGAGTAGCCCTGCAATCTGAGGCCCAGACACAACTGCTAACATCGAAAACTGAAGTACAGAGAACATGCCATGAGGATGTAAGGACAACATTCTTTGCGGTGCGAGGGATGGTGTCACTTATGGCTCAGGCAGCAAGTGGCCGGCGGGAAGAGAGGATTCCCACCCAGAACAGCTGACTTCAGAAGAGATCACCCATGGAGATAGACCCCCCCCCCCCCCCAATGACCAAGTAATTTAGATTTCTGTTTTAGTTTTTGTTTCTTTTTGTTTTCCATACACTTAGCCTGGTGCCCAGTCTAAGTGTGAGAAGTTTCGTATATATACGTGTTTTGGGTGTTTTCCTCACACTTAGCCTGCTCCCCAGTCTAAGTGTGAGAAGGTTGTGTCTTTGTTGTGTTTCTGTGTTTCATGTGTTGCAGTCTCCCACTTAGTCCGATGCTCGGTCTAAGTGTGAGAAATTTGTATTTGTTAGCTCAGTTTTTTGTTTTTAGGATGTTTATATTTGCCGCACTCACTCCTCTTTTTCCACTTTATCCGGCTAGCTTGAGGGCAAGCTAGGATAAAGTGAGAGGTGGGGAGTAGTGCGGAGTATTTCGACAAAAGCATGACTTGACTTACTTGTGTTTACCTTCCCTACCTGTTTAGTCAACTTGATCAGCTAAACAAAGCATGCCGAATCATAACTTGATTAGTTGTTAGGTCAGTTAGTAAGGAGTGAGTCATATAAGCGAAGCATGTCGAATCAGTCCTTAGTCCAAGTTACCCTTTGAAACCATGAATGAGCTGACAAAAATAGAAGGCGTAAAACCCTTAGCAAGAGTGAACGAAGAAAAAAATGCATGTTGATTTGTGAGACCCCTCTTTCTTAAAAAGTGAGTTGAAGTCGATCTAGACGAAGTAAGAACGATGGTAAAGCCCAGATTTTAGCCAACAGTGAAGCCCTCTAAAAGTGAGTTATAAGCCAGAGTAGAATACTTTCTACTAAACACAAAGAAAAATATACAGTGGCTACCACTTGATGTGAGAGGGAAGTGACAAGGCTAGTGAAGACTAAAGGCATTAGGAAATAACCAGTTGGGCCTCTTTCTTTTTGAACCAGAAGAACCCGCCTCATTGTAAGGGCACCCCTTAGTTACCTAATTTGAGCATGCATTATTAATTCCTCTTCTTTCGAAGCCACATGCCTCCATACCATGTGAGTGAGGGGATAGAATGGAACAACTAACCAAATTGGGAAAAGGGGATAAGAAAAATAGCCACAACCAGGCTGGTAAAGTAGGAAGAAAAAGAAAAAAGGCAGGCGCTTATAACGTGACCCAGAAAAAGAGAGAGAGAGAGAAATAGTAGATTGAAGGGCAAGAAAATTTTGTAAACTGGCCCTCGAAAAATAAAAGTTCCTATATTTTGTTTAGGCAGCAAAGGAAAATGATTTCACTTGTAATACCCCGTATCTTTTTAAAAATAAAAATATTATATGTTTGGAATTTTCAAAAGGATTTTTGAATTTTAATTTGTCAATTGATTATTGTAAAGGTTTTGAACTAATGAGTTTGTTTTCAAAATGTTTTACAGGTTGTCCGACTAAGACCGAGGATTCGCCCTAGCAAATTTATTAAGGTTTAAGTGTTTATTTTTTTATTAAATTGATTTAAGAGATTTGAAAGGAAAGTAGAAAAATAGAGATTTTGATTAATGTCTCTCATAATTTAATATTGCTTCTATGTGTCTGTGTTAATTATGTTTAAATTATATAATTGTGTGTGTATTATGCCTTGATGAAAAAAAAGAAGAAAGAAAATGGAATGAGAAACTAAATCCTTTTCCTAAACCCAATCACACGTTTCATCTAGAAGACTCTACACACACTTATGCTACACAACTCTAGCACCGACATACACACACTAAATATCTCTCTCAAGCTCTACCCTCTCTGTACACACATTACACCTACTAAACTCCCACATACAGCAGCAATCGAAGAAGACGGATTTCCCCAAGACCGCCATCTACTGCTCCTCCGGCGGCCGTGGTCGCCGGCCATCGGCCCTCTCCTCCTTGCTCATAGCTTCTTCCTCTCCATCTTCTCCAACCTCCATTATTAGATTTCAATGTTCAAGCTTTGTTTCCCCAAACTCATTTCTTGCAATTTAAGGTAGCAATTGAATTCCTCTCTGGATTCTCTCACTTCCTAAGTTGATATTTGTGGATTTGAATACAAGCTTTATGATTTTGGTTGTCAATGTGTAAAAGTGAGAATTTTTATGTTTTTGTCTAAAATTGGGGATTTTAGTTATTTTGATTAGTTTAGCTATTTTTTTCTGTTTGATTGTTGAGGTGGAATTGTATAAATTGATAGCTTGAGTTAGAACTTTGTTTTAGTTAGTAGTATGATTTATTGAAACCCTAGAACAAAGTGGGTGCTTAAATTTGATTTTGTTGGTCCATTTGAAGCTATACTTTTATTTTAGAACTAAAGAATTGAACTTTGGAGTAAAGCTTTTGATTGTCAATAAGTACACTGTTTAAACAGTAGGTTTCGGGGATTATTTGACAGACCAAAAGAGTTCATTTTCGGCTCATATTTTACCAGAAGTTATCCTTAGATGTCTTCTACAATGTCACCAAAATTCAGCTTCAACCAAGTTCATATGGATTTATTATGAATTTTCTAAAAGGATTGCCCTGTTTCTGGCTGGTTCTTGAAAATTATTCATATATCCTAAACGAAATGGAATTTCAAGCTCAAAATTTATCCTCATAAACCTAACTGTAATATGTTTCTTTTGCAATTGGTTTTGTTGATTTTTGACTTACGAGTCAATCGGAATGATTTTTCTAAGTTAGTGCTTCCTGCCACGTTTAGTAACTGAAAATCGTAAAAACATGATTTTGTTATTTCCTTTTTGAGTAATCTATTGGAGTGAGATGATTATGAACTTGAGATATGCTTTAAATAATGATGTAGGGAGGATGTGTGATTTTTCTTGGAATTGTCTAATACCATTTTGTATTGTTTTGTGGTTTATTTCAGTTGATCGTACGAGTAGTTGACAGCTTTTATACTTGATGGTTTGTTTGGATTTATTATTGTAGTTTATTAAAATGGAGTGTGTTGTGAGTTGAATGAAATTGTGTAGGTGTTAAAGAATTTTTTTGTTGGATAAAAGAATTGCTTAAAAGTGGATTATGATTCCTTGTTTTATTTGGAAGTTATTTTGCTATGCTTGATCGGTTATGTGTTTTAAAATAGAAGATTAAGTTGTTCCATGTTTAAAATGTGTTTAATTTGTCAAGTCTAAGTTTGAGAGTTTAAAGACTAAGTTAAAATGCTTAAGTGCTAGGGGTGGCGCATCCAAGGCTCGAGGATGGACAACCTAAACCAAGCTTCAGGAGGTTATTTCGAATTTCTGCTTTCGAGGTGGGGTTTACTTTATCTGTAAGCGTAGTGGTTACATGGTTATAATCATTGTTGTGTCGTGCGTCATTCATATGAGCTTATGGGCCCACGAGGGGTCAGATCCACGAGGGATCATATGGGTCGCTGATAGCCCACCAATAGCCCACGAGGGGTCAGGTCCACGAGGGACCGAGACTAGTCTCATATAGATGTCAGCAAAATTGAGATGGTTCATTATGTTGTGATTCATTACACAATTGGTTATAACTACTTGCAACGTATTCCCCACTGAGTGTGCTTGCATACTCACACCCCCGTTATTTAATGTTTTTCGGGTTAAGGAGTCGATGACGGGGCAGCTTTCAACGTGGTCCACAATCTCCCAGCCGCTATGTTTGACTAGTAGACCCTTTGGTATTTGGGTAAAAGTGAATTGTTTGGAGAGTAAACTTGATAACTTTTATGCTACTATATTTTGAATGATGTAGGTTTCAATCCGATTAAGCAGGATATTTTATTTTGGTTGGAATACTGGATGAAGTATCTATATTTTTAACATAGTGATACATTTTGGTGTAGATATCTATATACACATGTTTCAGATGTTGGAAAAATATTCTTATTAGTGTTCTTTAAATTGTTTTATATATATATAAAAAAAAATATGTCAATGATGATTTTCCTTTTAAGTTTATAAAATTGTTTCCGTTTTTCTTATTTCCATTTAAATTCTGAATTTTAAAAATAAAATAAATTAGCATTTTAGTATTTTGGTAGCGTCACCCGTTTTAAAGAGTTCGGGGCGTTACAGAATGGTATCAGAGCGGGTCTACGTTCCTGTAGACTTGCTTATTATTTTAATTAGAAGTCTAAAACTCAAGTGAGATTCTTATGTTTTAAATGATACGGGCGAGCACGTGGATCCTGACTGCTGCCAGTTGCCGACTTTGAGGTAATGGTTATTTTTACAAAGAGTTTTATGTTTTAAGTTAAACTATGGGGTGAGTATGAAATGATTGTTTTGGAAAAGTTTGAAAGATTAATGGTATCACATTTCAAAATGTGAGAGAATGAGAATGTCCACAAGGGACAAAGTATGAGATGTGAAAGAAAAGTAAGTCCACGAGGGACAAAGACTGACATTTGAGAGAATAAGAATGTCCGCAAGGGACAAAGAATGATTTTTCAAAAATAGTTGACAATGTGGATAATTATGTTTTTCATAAACCAATATAATCTCTATATGATTTGCTAAAGAGTGTTTCAAGAAGATCTCAAACAGCTTTTTGATAATATGAAATGAGAATATGATTTTAAAGTAGTCCTCGAAATTTAACCTTTAGGGTCAAGACCATAATGATCAATCATTCTGTTTGAGTTTGACTAATAGCCTTATTCATTCGTGTTTTGGTCAATAGAAATTTATCATGGAAATCGGTTTGTGATGATGCCCTTGTCGCGTTCTATCACTTTTGATTTAAGTGAAACCTTTGTCCCTATTTGCTTTGTTCTATTGAGAAAGAAATAATGTTGTCTCTTTCTATCATCATGATTGAATTTATAACCTTGTCCAGTTTCACTTGAGATGTTCTTGTCAACACATGTTGATCTCTGATGCCCTAGTCCAACTCTATTTCTGTTGGGTATAATTAAGTCTCAGTTTAACATTTGTTTTCTCTCGATTATTCGCATTAAACTATACCTTGAGGTATTTGTTCTCCTCATTTTGACATCTTATATCAGTTAATTTTTTAAGCAAAATGTCTTCCAGTGAAAGATTGATCATGTCCACTTTGTTGGCTTTCTCATGTTGTTCCTTTGGAAGTTATAATGGTTCTTCTTGAGTTCCTTTGTTCTCTTCTTCAAAATTTTATACCCATCTTTTGATAACTTATCCATGAGACATCCTTAGATTTATTGAAGCTGTGAAATCTAGTTTCCACCATATCTAGATGGTGTTATTCTTTATTTTTTTAATGATAGACATTTGATTTTCTTCTTGTTCATCATAAGATATTTTGATATTGAAATCCTACCTACACCTTGGTTTAAGTGAAACCTCACCCTGTTTGGTTCACTCTATTCAATAACAAGCAATATCTTTTATATGATTGTTGAGTCACCTATAGTTTTCGATTTGACTTCCTGCTTTATTGATTTAGTGCTCTTTTTTTTAATGCAACGGGGACTCATTTTTCAGTGACCTTGCAACCATTAGTTCCTATATTTTATATTGTTTCCATTTTTTCATTGACTGTTATAGACCATTTAACTTGTTGTCTAGTCATTCTGGAAATCTTGTGAAATGGGCACAAGACACATTTCTTCTAGCCATTGGTTTAGTTAATCTTTCAGGAATCTTTCCAGAACTTTCCTAATAGCATAGCAATATCTTCCCATATGATTTTCAGACTCCGATTGACTCCTTCCAGAAGTGTGCTCTATATCGAGTTTTATTTCATTTTTGTTTTACATGAATCCTTGACTTACCCTTGTATCTTGTGACACTCTTGAATGAGTATAGTGTTCTGGAAGCTGCCTTTATATGAGCAATTATTTGATCTCCATGAGTTTCGCAACCAAATCTTGTTTCTATAGATGCCCAGATTTTATTCTTAAGAACTATCAAGTTTCTTAAGTATCTGTTCTTATGTTATTCCTGGAAACATAGTGGTTGACATTTATCTTTTCTGATGAGTTTGCACTTATCTTTTGATCAACCCAACCTTTTTTCCACAGTTTCGAATTTCAATCTAGAATTTTGCCTCTTTTCTCAATGACTTTGGTCAAATCGTTATCTCTGTGAGTCAGTTTCTTTGTGAGAACTTCCACCAATATGATTTCGTTACTTCTTTCTCATGGTGTTTGTTAACCAATTGTCAACGCTTTTCATGACAACTTCTTGAACTTTTCAAGTATCTCCCTCTCTGAGACATTTGAGACTTTGCTATTTAAGAGCCGCCATCCAATGATACTCCTTGATTCTTCTCAGATTTTGACTTGTTGCTTGGATTTTATTATTAGCAACCTATTATGGACAATTCTTTCATTTAGTCCTACCATTTGTCTGCATAAGTTATTCCGTTCGTTGAACTCTCCTCCAAATGAATTTCTCCAAGCACATAATTTTTGGCAATACATTTGAAATAATTCATTCCTATTGAACCTATTATTTGAAACTAGTTGTTGTAAGCTTCTACCTGTGAGTCTCTATTTTTTTTGAAATCTCATAATCATATCTATATGATTGAGCTAGTTGTTGTCGTCTTGTTGCTCCGTAAATAATTTTGGAACTCTTCCAATACGATGTCATCTTTTAGCAATGTAGCAATTCTCATTCAGTTCTAGTTGAGTTACTATCCAAGTTAAAGTTGTTGGAGCCGTTTGTACCACAAAGTTTTTGGTAGCCTCTTTGATCATTGTTGTTTCTCATTCATGTGATCCAACATATATGCCAACCTATTCTTGATTTATGAGATTTCATTTTCAGACTTTTGATTATTGATATCTATTTGTTCTTGATAGAATACGGTTGCAGGAAGATGAACTCTTAATTTGATATCCTCATGTTAGAGACTCGTATGGTTAATTTCGAGGACGAAATTATTTTAAGGGGGATAGGATGTAATACCCCGTATCTTTTTAAAAATAAAAATATTATATGTTTGGAATTTTCAAAAGGATTTTTGAATTTTAATTTGTCAATTGATTATTGTAAAGGTTTTGAACTAATGAGTTTGTTTTCAAAATGTTTTACAGGTTGTCCGACTAAGACCGAGGATGCGCCCTAGCAAATTTATTAAGGTTTAAGTGTTTATTTTTTTATTTAATTGATTTATGAGATTTGAAAGGAAAGTAGAAACATAGAGAGTTTGGTTAATGTCTCTCATAATTTTATATTGCTTCTATGTGTCTGTGTTAATTATGTTTAAATTATATAATTGTGTGTGTATTATGCCTTGATGAAAAAAAAGAAGAAAGAAAATGGAATGAGAAACTAAATCCTTTTCCTAAACCCAATCACACGTTTCATCTAGAAGACTCTACACACACTTATGCTACACAACTCTAGCACCGACATACACACACTAAATATCTCTCTCAAGCTCTACCCTCTCTGTACACACATTACACCTACTAAACTCCCACATACAGCAGCAATCGAAGAAGACGGATTTCCCCAAGACCGCCATCTACTGCTCCTCCGGCGGCCGTGGTCGCCGGCCATCGGCCCTCTCCTCCTTGCTCATAGCTTCTTCCTCTCCATCTTCTCCAACCTCCATTATTAGATTTCAATGTTCAAGCTTTGTTTCCCCAAACTCATTTCTTGCAATTTAAGGTAGCAATTGAATTCCTCTCTGGATTCTCTCACTTCCTAAGTTGATATTTGTGGATTTGAATACAAGCTTTATGATTTTGGTTGTCAATGTGTAAAAGTGAGAATTTTTATGTTTTTGTCTAAAATTGGGGATTTTAGTTATTTTGATTAGTTTAGCTATTTTTTTCTGTTTGATTGTTGAGGTGGAATTGTATAAATTGATAGCTTGAGTTAGAACTTTGTTTTAGTTAGTAGTATGATTTATTGAAACCCTAGAACAAAGTGGGTGCTTAAATTTGATTTTGTTGGTCCATTTGAAACTATACTTTTATTTTAGAACTAAAGAATTGAACTTTGGAGTAAAGCTTTTGATTGTTAATAAGTACACTGTTTAAACAGTAGGTTTCGGGGATTATTTGACAGACCAAAAGAGTTCATTTTCGGCTCATATTTTACCAGAAGTTATCCTTAGATGTCTTCTACAATGTCACCAAAATTCAGCTTCAACCAAGTTCATATGGATTTATTATGAATTTTCTAAAAGGATTGCCCTGTTTCTGGCAGGTTCTTGAAAATTATTCATATATCCTAAACGAAAATGAATTTTAAGCTCAAAATTTATCCTCATAAACGTAACTGTAATATGTTTCTTTTGCAATTGGTTTTGTTGATTTTTGACTTACGAGTCAATTGGAATGATATTTCTAAGTTAGTGCTTCCTGCCACGTTTAGTAACTGAAAATCGTAAAAACATGATTTTGTTATTTCCTTTTTGAGTAATCTATTGGAGTGAGATGATTATGAACTTGAGATATGCTTTAAATAATGATGTAGGGAGGATGTGTGATTTTTCTTGGAATTGTCTAATACCATTTTGTATTGTTTTGTGGTTTATTTCAGTTGATCGTACGAGTAGTTGACAGCTTTTATACTTGATGGTTTGTTTGGATTTATTGTTTTAGTTTATTAAAATGGAGTGTGTTGTTAGTTGAATGAAATTGTGTAGGTGTTAAAGCTTATGTTAGTTTTTTTGTTGGATAAAAGAATTGCTTAAAAGTGGATTATGATTCCTTGTTTTATTTGGAAGTTATTTTGCTATGCTTGATCGGTTATGTGTTTTAAAATAGAAGATTAAGTTGTTCCAAGTTTAAAATGAGTTTAATTTGTCAAGTCTAAGTTTGAGAGTTTAAAGACTAAGTTAAAATGCTTAAGTGCTAGGGGTGGCGCATCCAAGGCTCGAGGATGGACAACCTAAACCAAGCTTCAGGAGGTTATTTTGAATTTCTGCTTTCGAGGTGGGGTTTACTTTATCTGTAAGCGTAGTGGTTACATGGTTATAATCATTGTTGTGTCGTGCGTCATTCATATGAGCTTATGGGCCCACGAGGGGTCAGATCCACGAGGGATCATATGGGTCGCTGATAGCCCACCAATAGCCCACGAAGGCAGGCCCACGAGGGACCGAGACTAGTCTCATATAGATGTCAGCAAAATTGAGATGGTTCATTATGTTATGATTCATTACACAATTGGTTATAACTACTTGCAGTGTATTCCCCATTGAGTGTGCTTGCATACTCACACCCCCGTTATTTAATGTTTTTCAGGTTAAGGAGTCGGTGACGGGGCAGCAGGCAACGCGGTCCACAATCTCCCAGACTAGAGTAGGGGCTATCTTGACAAACTGATAGGCTGATTAGACTGAACCAAAGGGGAGGGAGGAATTTGAGACTGCAAAAGTATTTGGAATGACCTTAAGCTTGTGGGGAATATTGCCTGAAGTTGAGCCAGTTTCAAACATGTAGATGTTATTGTATGCTTAAATGTTGTTTATAATTTATTTTTGAGTCTGTGAACCTTTTCTCTTAGGAGTCGGTCAGGGACCCATGCATGCATCTCACCCTTTCTTATTGTTTTTTCATACTTGAGGAGAAGCATGGTTTAAGTGTGAGCAGTTTGATCAGGCTCGTTGCATGCATGGTTTTATTGGGTTTATTACACTAACATGATGGCTAACAATGTGCAAAAAGAATGGCGAATTTGAGTTTGCAGGAGCTATAAAATGAAGAAACCGGCAAGCACAAGAATGATCGGATCAACTCAGAAAAGGAGTGAAAACAGCATGGAATAGAGCCAAGTTGAGCCACTAAGCAGCCGAACTGGTCAAGTGGAGTCGTGCAGCTGCAGTGCTGAGTCACAGGAGAGAGAAAGAGCAAATGCTACCATAGTAGGGCAGATTTGTCAAGGAATAAGATGGGCTTACCCTAGGGATTTGGGCCCAACATTCGCTCTATAAATATGGCGAGAGTGCACAGACTCATTATCACACATCATCTTCATTCACCTCAAATTCAACCTAGTTTTCTTAGTATGGAGTAGAGTTAGCTAGCTGGTGAGGAATCACCGTTCCACCTTCAAGTCTTCATCTCTTCTTCCTCATCCAGGGAGACGAGACCGGATCTACGTAGAAATCATCTTAGCTCAACGCTTTTGTAGTACCCGAGGGGTAAAACAATTTACATTCTGTTTTTTTTTTCGGTCATCGCTTTCATAGTTTAGTTGTTTCGTCATCTTTGCTTTCAGCTGCTACTCTAGTTTTCTTTTCGCTATTGTTTTATTTTTGCATTTGTGCTAGAATTTTGTTTCCGTCACTTTTCATCGGAAATCCTTTAATGAAATGGATTTTTGTTAGTTCAAGCTGTGTTAGATCTGGTGTTTCCTGCTTTGATTTCCTTTATTTTCTTTAATTATGTTCTGTTTAAGCTTTTCCATTGGTAGATTTACGTTTCCGCACGTCGACTTGCTTGAGAATTTTCCAGATAGCTTCTTCTTTTATTTACATGATTTTCTTATGGATGTACGTTCGCTCTGTTTGATTTCATTCTTACGTTTGTGCTCTATTTAGATCTGTTTTCCCCTGTTTAATCTAGTTGCAGTCTCTGTAACCTTTTCTGTGTTTACAGCTTTTTTGTTGTGCGTGCGTCTGTGTCAGTGGTCCCGCATACCTTTTGTCTTTCCTTTTTTATCTTAGTTAATTTCCACAATCCAAGATGTCTTAGTTTAACTTGATTCGTTCAGTTATTTAGCCGATCAGTTTTTCCCCTTAGTTAACTTAACCCAAATTTAAGCGTGACTGCAGCCAACCTTCCAGATGTCTCATTCCCAACTCCAACCGCATCCATCTCTGAAGGATTCGACCCTTACTTCCATTTACTAGTGTAACAGCCCGACATTCTAGGGTATAATAAATATGACGATCGCTACCTAGGCGGACTTAAAGCAACAAGAACATATGCTAGAGTTTCATTTAAAGGGATTTGACCAAGGTATTTAATGAAGAATATGTATCATAAATTATGCTCAAAAGACAAGGGTTTAATATCATTCCAAAAACCGCATTATGTCTCAATATTCTAAACCAACAGGAATAAGTTCAAAAACAAACGATTCTAAGTTTCATGTTCAGCGGAAGCAACCAAGAGAAAAGTGAAGTCATGTATGAACACATAACCCCACTCAATGTTTCAAGACGATCATATTATCATTCAATTTATTTGCTCAACACCGCCAACCGCTCGTCGTCGCTCAACCTGCACATAGGGAAAACACATGCAGGTTTGAGTACTTTAACATACTAAGTGAACTCATGCCAAAACATTTTAATAGATATGCCATCCTTACCATAGTGAACTCGAGTTTGCATTTATAAAAGAATATCATCGAGTATCACAAAATAATTTCATAGACTGGCCAGTCAAACATTTCCTCCCATTTTCTCAACAATCAACAATTCCATAGTGCGACGAAAGTGTGGCCACACTATTCGCCCACGAGACCGGCCGACTAGCAAGGACGGCTCCCGATCCCAACTGTGTACACTAGCCTGATAGGGTTTTGGGCCCTACTCAGACCCGAATTCGTTTATATAGCCCTATAGCCTAATGGAGCGGACTCACAAACTAGGAATCAGGCACACAACATAACAAAAACAATCACAGGCATGGCGTAGCATTTTAATCCACCCTTATAACACCATAATCAATATTTTGGTAATAAAAGAGTTTAGTGAATAAAGCCCACCTCGACTCCTTAGATCTCAAGTACGTTCTTCCTCTTGCTATCACACCGAGAGCGCGAGTTATCACCTTTAATTTATGTGTATCACAAGTAAGTCTCAATCATCTACTCAAAAACATGCATGTTCCCAACGTTTCCCTTTTTCCCATCGATTAGTTTTATAACATCGTTCAAAAATCAAGGCATGATTATCATATCAAATTTATTCGCACCACAACTCCAGATCTGACATCAAAACATGTCACGCACGAGTGTTTTGCAACACACATCACACGCACACCGAGGCACGCGCACACACACATCCCATTCATCCATTGGCATTCCCTTTTCACTCAATCTATATGCATGAAAGTTCAAGAACACCAATTAATCGGTTAGATGAGAAAAGATTAATGCAAAAAATACCTTTTCTCGATAGAGCGAACGGTAGAACAAAGTAGTAGCCTCGATTCTTCAAAAATTCTTGAGTTTCAACTTCAATTCTTCTCAAAAGATGAAGAAATATTGGAGAAAAGTATAAGAAAAATTGGGCGAGAGTGAGAGAGTGGACACTGGCGTGAGGGAGAGAGAGAGAGTAGGCGTGATTTGCTTCTAGGGTTAGGGTTTTCTCTCTTATTTATAGAGTTCAATAATATAATCCCACAATTAAATAAATAAAGATTTGGAAAGATATGGGGAGGAGTAGTTGGCGTTAATTTTGAGAGAAAATAGGGTAAGTTCGAATTTTATGCTATTTAATTAGCATATGATTTAATTTGGGTATTTCACGGAGTAGAATAAAATATTACGGAGCAGAAAAAAAATAATAATCTTCCCAAATAATTAGGAAAGTGGCGTTAATATTGATTCTTTCACAAGGAATCAATTTCAAACATTAATTAAAATAGGATATGGCAAGATCTCCTTAGATATGGAAAGATATGCTAGGATATTTGAATTTATTCATGGAAGAGAATAAATAAGAGATCAATTAATATAATAAAATATTTCCTTCTCCTATAAATAGGAGATTTTCGAAAATCTCCTTGGAATAAGTATAGGGGTCGAAAATTCTATGGAGAAAATAAGGAATAATCGGACTTTGGATTTAATTTGGATAATTATCCCAAGCAATAATTAAATAAAATATTACGGAGCAGAATAAAAATAATAATCTTCCCAAATAATTAGGAAAATGGCGTTAATATTGATTCTTCCACAAGGAATCAATTTCAAACATTAATTAAAATAGGATATGGCAAGATCTCCTTAGATATGTTAAGATATGCTAGGATATTTGAATTTATTCATGAAAGAGAATAAATAAGGGATCAATTAATATAATAAAATAATTCCTTCACCCATAAATAGGAGATTTTCGAAAATCTCCTTGGAATAAACATAGGGGTTGAAAATTCTATGGAGAAAATAAGGAATAATCGGACTTTGGATTTAATTTGGATAATTATCCCAAGTAATAATTAAATCCAAGAAAAATAGAATTCCTCTCCAATAAATAGAAGTGGTCGAAAATTCCAATTAAATAATGATGCTCCTATTTAATCTCACTCATCCCTTAGGAATAATTCACCACAATATTATTTCACCCTGCATCAAATATTCATCAAATAACTCAAACTCAACTCCCAATCGAAATTAGGTCACAAAGAACCATGCAATAAATCACTCATCATTTAATCCACATACTTCATAGCATTAAAAGCATTTAATGCAAAAATTTTATGTCTCAAAAATTAGGGTTCGAAAAAGTGGGGTGATACAACTAGTTTAATAGTATTGTGGGTTAAGGTCTTGAATTTCGTTCTGCGTCTCTTGTTCACAGTCCAACGACCAGTAGTAGTTATCCAACCTGAACCGGTTATCTTTAAACTTGATAAGGTTGTGCATGCTCTATGTTTTTTTAATTTACTTGTGAATTGTTGAGTACGAAGAAAAACAGTTTCACCTCCTATTAGCCCTTCTTTCAAATTTCAGAACATGTGGACTAGACATCATTCTTTCCTTGAGGAGGTGGAGAAGTGTTGGAAGGTAGTCATTGGGGAGAAAGGTATGGTGAATTTAAAAATTAAGTTGGGCAGGTTGAAGAGAAGCCTGAAGCTTTGGAACAAGTCTGTTTTTGGTAATATATTTGAGAAGTTAAAACAGGCCGAGATAGAGGCTCAAGAGGCGGTCAAGTGTTTTGAACTCTTTCCATCTCCTACTAATAGGACGGAAATGAATCGGACAGCTGCAGAACTTAGGTTAAAGGTAAAAATGGAGGAGGATTATTGGAGACAAAAATCAGTTGTTAGATGGTCGGTTGAGGGGGAGAGACTTACCAAGTTTTTTCAGGGATGGGTAAAACAGAAGAGAGCGAAATCGAGAATCCATTCAATTGAAGTCGGAGAACAAGTTCTCACTAAGGATAGAGATATTTGAAGAGTTTCTTACTTTCAAGAGCTGCTGACTTCTGATATTGACCAACTTCAAGAACCAAACATAGATTTGTTGTTCTCGCTCCCTCCGTATTTTGACAGGACAGAGTTAGGAGTATTGTTTTTGGCATAAATGCTGAGAGTGCCTTGGGCCCGGATGGTTTCTCTTCTCTCTTTTTTCAGACATGTTGGGACATCATAAGCTTGGATATAGTTGAGGCTGTGAGGGAGTTTTTTCAGGGAGCATCATGCCAAGAGGTTTTGCAGCAACTATGATTGTTCTAGTTCCTAAAAAGAAAAACCCTACAAAGTGGTCTGAGTACAGGCCGATCAGCCTGTGTAATGACTCAAACAAGATTATTTCTAAAGAATGGCTCCGCTCCTCCCTCTACTTACTGCACCAAATAAAAGTAGCTTCATCAAGGGGCGTCTCTTGAGCGACAATGTGCTTCTTGCAAAGGAGATATTCTATGAATTATGGAAATGTACACCCTCACCAAACCTTGCTCTTATACTAGATATGGCTAAAGCTTACGACCGTGTCTAATGGCCGTTCTTATTAAAGGTATTGAGGAAAATGGGATTATCTGTACCATGGTTGGGGCTGATTGAGAGATGTGTTAATTCTTGTTGGTTCTCAATTCTTATCAATGGCTCGCCAGCTGGTTTTTTCAAATCATCCTGGGGACTTCGCTTCAAATCATCATGGGGACTGTTAGAGTTTGTATACTAGAAATCACCTTTCGAGTGATTGAATACTATTAAAACTCTTATTTTATTTTCCAAAGGAATAAACAGATTATTTTTGTCATAATGTTGTTATGTTTTATATTTAATGGATGTTTATTACATGTTTAAATGTATAAGTAACTTAACAAAGTCTAAGTCTTTGTTTTAATAGACCAGATGTGGGCGTCGTTTACTTTAAGGTAACACGGTCAGTTCTGAACAGAGAAAAAAAAGAATTTCACAACCTAGATAGGCCTAGACTACCTATCGTCCGATTATTTTTAAGCCTTACTGAAATAAGATGACGTTTGTGTGGTATAGCACTGTATTAGATCTAACAGTGAGACATGTCTTTATGCTATCTAATGAAAGACGAGGTCTCGTAAAGTGTTGTTTCTTAATCAATGTACGTTAGCATTGAGCATACGGTATTGATTATGCACTACTTTGACTTACCAAATGGTGTGGGTTTTTCGCATCCCAATAAGCCCGGTATATTGGGTAGTGGTGATTAATATCTAGCGGTGCTAGGATTGCTATTATGTTGAATCGTGCGCAAGGTGCGTCTCGTTTGATAACATCCTCAATAGGAGTTTGAAATAAGGTTTTATTATTCGGAGCCTAGCTAGTTGGAGTGATTACTCTATGAATAATAAATAAGTTTTTCTTGCTGAATCCACTTTTGGAATAAATAAGATATTAATTAATTAAGTTCATAGCAGACAATAATTAATTAATGTATGTTTCTATCTTAAGCGCGGATAATTATCAAGTAATGAAAACTCGGAGTACTTATAATTTCGGATTTGGATGGGGAGTGCAATATTAATTATGTAGTGGGTGCTCGTAATATTCCAATTATAAGCTTATATTAAATCAGTTTTAATTTAATTAGTAAAAAGCTAATTGGAGGAGCCCATATCCAAAACCTTCCATAGATCCCTATCTGGGCCCAATATGTGACTTAATATAAATAGGAGAATAAAGGACACAGAAAACACACTTTTCTAGAGCATAATTTTCATCCCCCTATCTACTTAGACAAGGGGCGATTGATGCACTTTTTATTAGCACTAAATAAACCAGCTAGTATAAAGAGTATATATAGCATAGCTAAAGGTTAGTACCGGATATCGAACACGGGGAAGACGAACACAAAGTGTCTATCCTCTACTAAGACTCAAATACTATCTGGAAAAACAAGTGGGTTTTGAAAACTTCTGGAAAACTAAAAACAATAGAAAGCATAGACCAACTAAAAGCGAATTAAACACGGAGAAAGACGATAGAGATAAGGGAATCCCAGGGATGTGTGTTCACAGTTATGGTTATACAAAATTCCAACTACAATACCCTAGCACAATTATAACTTTGATAGAACGAGTCACCTAGCTTATGCTCATGCGATACAAACGTTGATTACAAGATTAAGGTTGTCAATCCTAACACGTAACTCCAAAAAGCTCCTAAGACCCTTGAAAAGTCCTCACGCTCAATTAACAGTTCCGTTTTAAGGGAAGCTAACTGTAGCGTCTACTAAGTGGATCTAACTCGCTAGAACTCTGTCACAGTACTTATAATCCTTCTCAAACTCCTTGCACCAATAAAGTACTTTAGGTCTTGATCTCTATGAAGTATTTTGCAATTAGAAGTTCTCTCCTTTTGATGAAGCTTGAGGTCTTATTTATAGGGGAAAGCCATTCCTTGTTGTAGAAGGAAAAGATCTCCAAAATATGGTAAATCTGGGCGCAAATCTAGGGCTTCTCGAATTCGCCGCCTTTCCCCGGCGGGCCGCCGCACCTTGGCTGGTGGTCACCGCGTTGGAGTCTAGAGAGTCGGTTCCCTCGGCGGCGGACCGCCGCACGTCTTCCGGCGGTCGCCGGACGAGACTTCTCTTCCGAGCACATTTTTCCGAGGCGGACCGCTGCATTGATCTGCCCGCCGGGTGCCGCCGGTCGCCGCACACATCCGCCGCGGTCGCCGGTCGCCGTCTGACTCCATATTTCCAAACTTGGCATTTTGGCTCCCTTTTTCGGCTCAATTATGCACATTTCTTACAAAACACGTCAAAATACCAAAATAGACAAAATATGCAAATAATGGACGTGTAGAGTGACTTTGACATTAAAAACGGACCAAATAATCAACTCCCCCAAACTTACATTTTTGTTTGTCCTCGAACAAAACAATAAAGACACAAGAATAGACGCACGGAATGCACAAGGACTAGATATCATAATTGCCTCAAAAGATGGAAGAACAGTTTAAACATGTATTAACGCAATGAAATCAAGCAAGGCTTATTAGTGCACATTCATTACTAACTCGCGGAACACCTTGAATTCAAGCCCTCGCATGTGACAAACTTCCAAAGATGGAAAGTGTTCTCTCCCTCTCAAACTGTATAAGGATAATGTGTATATAAGCACTCAAATCATGCATCATGCAAAGTTTACCATAGGCTTGCTCAAAGTCTAATCCCACCTCTACTAAATGTGATTAAGCTTCAAAAGTCCGAAAGGTGTTTATCTTTGGTTGTAATGTAAGCTCTTTGGTAGGTGAGGAATATTTGGCTAAAAAGTGACTTAAAAATAAAAATATCCCAAGTAGAGTAAAGATAACTCCACTTTTCTAAACCCAAGACACTATTAACACTTTATTTATTTCTCCATCAACTCACTTTCCAATCCTTTGATTTTCTTTTCTTTTCACAACCTTTCACACATTTTTTTCTTTTTCTTTTTTTTTTCTTTTTCTTTCTTACACATCATTTACATATTTGGAAATTTTCTCAATTTCGCAACTTGTACTTTTCTTTACATTAAGAACACCCCTTTTTATACTTTCTCCTTATCTCTCCAATTCCTTTACAAAATAAGATAGCAAAAACTAACTAACCCAATGAATTGTCCCCATTATTTTGGCTTCCAAAGAATAGGCTTAAAGGCTCAAAATTGGCTCCAAAGGAAAAAATTTTGAAATTTTGAGAAGGTCGAAAATTTGGATAAAAGTAGGCTAAGAAAAGATGGCTAATCATCCTCCTAAATCAACTTAAACACTATGTTAACTTAAGCAAGACTAGGAACAAGTTCTAGAAACATATACATGAATGCAGATAAATCACACAAGAAAAAAATTTATGCTCAAATCCTCACAAGGTATAGCATGATTCAAGGCGAACAAGCAATTCACTAATTATGCACCTTTTTACCAAACCATCAAATCAAAATGTTAAGCCACACTTAAACATAGATGGAATGTAATATCATTGGCAACTCGATCTAGAGTGTGTCCCTAAGCATTCGTGTTCCTAAGTTCTTCATGTTAAGTTCACGACATGGATTCAAGAAAACATTTTTAGAACACAAAATTCACCAACGGGGTTTTGAAAAACAAAAACAAAAAAACTTGAAACAAAAAGAAAAATCCTAAACTCACGGTCCACCACTTCATCCCCCCAAACTTATTTACAACAAAGTGTAAAATAAGTTTGCAGAGTCGGTAGGGACGTGAGTGAACTACTGAAAAAAAAACGTACCTTGAAAATACTTTCGTCAAGGCTTGACCGGGCGAAAGTTGAGAAACTTTGGAAAAATCACGCTGGAAAAATATGCCCAGGCGGCGGCCCGCCGCAGCATGTCCGGCGGTCGCCGCGCGACAACAGAATGTTCCAGCGAGCAGGTGGCGGACCGCCGCAGCACATGCGGCGGTCGCCGCGGAGAGGTGAGAGCCTGCGAAAAAAAAAATTCAATGCACAAAATTAAACTAAAACCAAAAAATACTTAACCTAAAGCAAAAATTGTCAAAAAAAAGGTTGGGTTGCCTCCCAACAAGCGCTCTTTTAAAGTCATGAGCTCGACGTTACTCCCCTTTATTGTTTACTCCTTGGGTGGTTCCTCTAGATCAACCTCCTCCTCCACTATCTTGTCCGAGTTGTAATACTTCTTTACACGGTGACCATTGGCTTGAAACAACTGTCCATCCGGAGCTAGCAATTCCACTGTTCCACTATCATATATCTTCTTGATCATATAAGGACCGGTCCATTTAGACTTCAACTTGTCGGGGAATAGAGAAAGTCTCAAATTGTGCAACAAAACTACATCCCCCAGCGTGAGCTCTCTCGGGCTGATCATCCAGTCATGGTAAGCCTTCATTCGTTCCTTATAAGTGGATGAACTGTCGTAAGCCTCCATCCTAAATTCGTCCATCTCATTAAGAAAAAGACGTCTTTCTTCACCGGCCTTGCGAAAGTCATGGTTCAACTTCTTGATTGCCCAATATGACCTGTATTCCATCTCAAGAGGCAAGTGACAAGACATACTGAAAGGTTTGATTTTGTCTCTGCGTGTTCAAATAGGAAATAGCAGGTTCCCTAGATCCAGCAAGTCCACCAGATCACTCGGTCTAGGAACTCGTGGGTCGCGAGGAATACCGGTCGTCGGACACGCAGAACACTTTTTCTTTCAAAAACCCTCAACCACTTTACTAAACCTAGTATAGGGAAGTAGGGATCGATCCCACAGGGAAGGATGCGTAATACTCATGTTCAAGGATTTGGGAGTGTTTTTTTAGTGTTGGCTGCTGCCACGCATTTTCTTGAGTTGAGGAAAATCAAAATTAACTTGACTTGGAAACTTTTAAAAATTCTTAAACTAATAGCTAGACCTAGGCAAAATCATGAAAGAGCGTAGTAGAGGAAATTTAACTATCCGATACTTGATCTAAGAAAACCTCTACACTACTAGACCTAGGAAATAAAGCTGCTGTGGGGACCATGTCTGAAAAAGCAAGGTACAAATGAAAAGTTGGCAGAATAACTAACTCTCGTACTAACTGACAGTGACATCGTCTTCTACAACCAAAATTGCGTAAAACTTCTTAAGAAAAAAAAAGCATAAGCAAAATTAAAACAGAGCAACTGACTTGAAATCAAATTAATGCATAACAAATGAAGAACTTAACAGATCTACATACTCTAGACGAAGTAAAATAGAAATCAAGAAGAAAAAAACAGAATCTATCGAACAACTATCTTTCCACACGTCGAATCCAACCTCAGACGCTAAATCCACTCCGGATCCAAGCGTCCGACATGAACTCCAAACAACAGAAACTCTCCATCACGTCAGATTTAAGCCAGGAACTCCGAATACTCAAACAACCACAGATCTGTCACCAAATTCCTCATCAAATACCTCAACATCAAAATAAACAGAGATCGACATAACAATTGAAAAAATAAGCTAACAACAGAGAGATCTATGCAAAATGACTTGAAATTTAACCACTAAACGCAGATCCACGAACGGTAAAACAATTAAGCATCATCAACATCAAGGTCGACTCCCAAAAGTGAAGTTCGACGGTGAAAACAAGCAAACCAACTGAAATTAAAGGTAATTGTATCTTCGCCCTCACTCGGACGGTGTTGTCAAACACGAGATTTTCTAGAAAGTACCCTACCGATCACGACTACCCCAGATCCATTTCCAAGTGTGTGTAAAGTGTGTGAGCTAAGAAGAGTGAAAAAAACTGTATATCTTTTGCGTTGCATGCTCTTCTATATATATAGGCGTTTGAGTGGGCCCAACGAGGTATAGATAAGACTTTGTTGCCCTCAGCTGTAGACTCCTCTGTCACGCCAATTTTTCTTGTAAATCCTGCTCACTTCGTTCCTTTCCCTCGCTAGACCATCTCCTTCATTACTTCCTTGATCTAGCGATTTTCTTCACACACCTGGCTTAGGAAACTTGTTAGACCCAGCAAATTATAACATTTTTCGCACATTACCGATGCATGAAATTAGCCTTATCAAACTGCTCACAGTTAAACCATACTTGTCCTCAAGTATAAAGACAAGAAAAGAAAAAGAATAAGGCAAATTTCAAGCAAGGTTATCTCTTGACCGACTCCTAGACCTAGACACAAAAAAAACTAAGAAAATATATGAAAATCATACAAACACGTAAAACACATATACATGAGCTAGTTTCAATTTTAGGCATCTATCCCCACAAGATTAAGGTCAATCCAATAGTTTGCACTCCTCCAAATAGGCCCTTTCCCTTCCTTTACCTAGCCAATCTGTCAGCTTGTCAAGATAGCTTTCTACTTACCCAATTGTTGGGTTCACTCGATCACTCATTCCTCAACAGGGATGTTAGGATCGATTCTCTCTTAAGTTAATACTACACCACTGAAGCGTTGGGTTATGAGAGTTTCTCCTTCCTGGGTCAGGCTATTATCATTCTTGTTTTTAGACCATTTCCCCCCATGGACTTCGTCTAGCTTATTCTTCCTCTTTCTTTTTCTTCTTTTTTTTTTTTTTTTTTTTTTTCTTTATAAATTTTCCTCTGGACTTTGTCCAGCTTATTCCTCCATTTCTCCTTTCTTCTGGACTTCGTCCAGCTTATAACGCCTTTCCCTGGACTTCGTCTAGCTTATACATTCATAACCCAATTCCTAATTTTTCTCCTTCATAGCTCTTCTCCCTAAGCATTCAGTGGTGGCCCTTAAACATGTGTTAGCTCAAAGTTATCTGAGGCTTATAACTCACTATATAGTAGGGCTTCACAACTAAGTAAGTAGAGGCATTCTCCGTCATTCTTGCTTCACTCAAATTAACTAGGCTTATTTAAGGAAAAAGCTTCTAAGTTGAAATGCCTCCTATCTTCAATTACTTTCACTAAGGGGATCATGCCGTATAATATCCACTGGCTCATGTGACAACACTTAAAACTAACAGACTCTTAATATGCGACACGGGTAATGCATTGACTCCTCTCCCCCTCCCACTTCACTCAAGCTTGTCCCTAAGCCAACGTCGTGAAGGGGGGAACAGAGAGATCAATGCAAAATAATAAAACATAATAATAAAACTTCTCACACTTAGACCAAGCAATGGGCTAAGTGAGAGAAGAAACATAGAAAACATAGGAAAACAAACACAACAACAGAAAACACAAACTTCTCACACTTAGACCACGCAGTGGGCTAAGTGGGAGAAGATATAACAAATATTAAACACATATATAACAGGTACGAAAAAAAAATGAAAAGAACGGTATATTAAAAGTTACTTGGTCACGAGATGATTGGTCACTTCTGGGGCTGGCTCCCTCGAGAGCCAGACTGGGGTGGGATTCCGGGTCGGGTCACTTTCACTTTCTTCTTGGCTGGCTGCTCCAGCTCTTCTTCCTCCTGTGTTGTTTGTTTAGGTACTGGCTTTCTCACGATAGACTTTGATTTTGGTGGGGCTGGAACTTGCACGGGAATGGTCGGGGAGATCAACTGGAGCGACTACTGTGGTCGCTTGACGGAGGGACTGCTCTGAGTGGGCTGCCTGACTTCACTGCTGGACCCAGGAGTTGTCCTCGACTGGGTCAAGGGGAGCGTCTGCTGCATCCACTTCAACATTTTCATTGAAAGCTCCACTGCTTCCGTCATCCTATCATTCTGTTTGGCACACTTCTCCGCCAAATCAGCAATATTTCCCTTCAGGGTCTGTACTTCCTCCCGATTTCCCATCAATTCCTTCCTTATCCCACCGAGCTCCTTTATCATTTCTCTCCTCATCATCTGCATCTCCTTTTTCACGTCCTGGACTTCCTTGCGCAGCTCTTCAACCTCTTCACTCGGCATGGCTTCCTCGGCTTCCTCCTGCTCTGCCTTCACCTTGTCTCCCAACGAATAGAAGAGAGTCCTGGTGCCTTGAGTCTGCAGCAACCCCTTGTTGAAGAAATAATCAACACTAAACACCTTTGGGGATTCGCATATGACTACTAGCGGAGCGGCCTTGGCAATTCTCATGTCTATATTTCTCTGGAGGTAAGCGCCGATGAGGTGGCAGGTGTACATATTACGCCCCGGGTTGCTCGTCATTTGGTGGCACGCCTGCGCCAACCAGTATCCGAGGTGTACCTTAACACCCTTCGCCATGCACCATGTGAAGTAGAGATCGGTAGTAGTGAGAGCTGAATTTGCACTGCCCATCAAATTATAGCTCACAAATGTTTGAGCAAAACGGAGGACCCGGTCTTCGATGTGGGAGGCTTTGGAGTAGCTGGATTTAAACGCCCCTGATTTAGAGTGCGTGACTAGTTCCCATGCTGTCTGTACTTTGAAACCAGGCGTGTTCTTTGGCATCCCGACCATCCTGTCATTCCACGCCCCCTCTTCATCTTCTGCCTGGGTGAACAACCCCATCCGCAAAGACCACTCCCTAATGCTCAACTCGTACTCCTGATTAAAAAGTCTGAATGTGATAGAATCCGCGTCCAGGTCAGTGGTATTCTTCAACCGAAAGGTGGAGAAGAACTCCCTTTGCTAAATCCACTGGTACCCTCTCCTGGCTGTGCTGCAATAGCCACTCGAACCTTACCGCTCGGATACAGGCGCGGAATTCTTTGTCACATGCGATCATTTTGAGCTCCCTTGAGCTGTACTGCTTTCCTGACTTAGCCATCTTCCCGGCGCTACACCTCTCCTTGTATACCGCGATCCTCTTTTGATCGTCGAATTGCCTCATCTCCTCTAGCAAACTTTTAGTCAGCCAAATTACCGGGCGTCCTAGAATCGGCTCTTCTTCAGCCTCCTCAGAGTTATAGCTGGGCTCAGGGATGGGCTCATCGTGCTCCTCGACAGAGGTTTCCTCGGTCACAGGGGAAAGGGTCTCCTCGACCTCCTGGACGGAGGGAGCTTTCCTGGACCGGGTGGATGTAGTCACCGGCGCCTTCCCTTTTCTTGCATTTTCCTTGGCCAAGCGCGCCTCTGCCTCTGTTGCGTCAGGCACTAAGTCATCGACTTCATCAAGGAGGCTTCTCCTAGTGCGCCTCCTTTCTGCCCTCTCATCAACCTTGGGCTCACTTCCTTCCTGGTCTTCAACCAGGTCCACGATCAGTTTCAGCCCTTCTTCGGGCTCCAGTACTTCAGTTGAATGTAGATCTGAATCCGCAAAAAGCTTTTCTGGGGTTTCCCCCTCTCCAACCAACATTGGGGTTGCCCCCTCGATATAAATGGGGTTTTCCCCCCTAACATCTCCTGGGGTTGGCCCCTCCTCCACGAACTCAGGGGTTGCTCCCCTGAAATCAACCGGGGTCCCATCCCCCGTCTCCAGAATAGGGGTTTCCCCCTCAGTGATTCTCTCCAAAGTAGTGGTTTCCCCCTCAGTAGTCTTCTCAAACACAGGGGTTTCCCCCTCACGAACTTCAACTGAAATAGGGGTTTCCCCCTCACACATTTCCCTACCCTCAAGATTAGGGCTCTCAGTCTCTTTCCCTTCTGTCTCCACCAAGGTCTCGTCATGAGTCGGTTCACCATCCTCCGACTGTTTGTGTAATGCCTCCTCTTCTTCCGCCTCTTGCGAAGCGGTTTCTTCATGCGGTGGTGTAGCGACTCGCGATCCTTCTTCAGAGAGATTCACCGATTTCGCAGCCGAATCTGCTGGAATTGTCAGTGACGGTGCAGTCGGCGCAGACGGCATTAGAGCGGTGAATAGGGCATACACCTCCTTTGCTTTCTCTATACTTCCCGCCTTCTGCGTCAGTTCGGCCAACAAGGTTGGGTCATACTCAGTGCCCTTGGTAGAGTCCATCGGTGTAGATCTGAAAAAAAATAAAAGAACTGGGCAATTTTTGGTTAGGGTTTCGTCCGTGTTTTAGAGAGAGAAAACGAATTAAGAGGGAAGGAAGAGCAAACAAAAATTTTGTCTAAATAGGAATGACTGGAGAGAGAAGGACGACGGTTGCTTTTCTGGTGAAAAGATGGTGCGGTTGCAGGCGTGATGTATGCAACCGTACGTCCCCCATAATTATCGGCCAGAACTTGAAATTCGAAATATCTTTTCCCTCCTTGACTCCTTCCTTCAGATTCTCCTCCTGGCTAATTCCCTCGACCATGCCCTACAAAATAAAGAAAATGAAGGTTCCAGACCCCTAGGTCGAGGTGAGGGCATAAAATATCGATTCCCCTTGGAGTCTGGTGCTTCGAATTTTTTTTTTTTTTTTTTTTTTAAAGGAAAACAATTAAATTATTTACATCCATGTTGTATTTCCGAGATTCCCTGGTTCAGTTTTGAATTTTCAAAATCATTAACTTACTCCTTGACCCAGGAATTCATCGGAAATTACCCCCGTCTCTTTAGGCAATAATAAGGAGTGTGTGTAGTGGAATCTCGTCCACAACACACAACTCGGAATTATCCCTATAGACTTTCACTCTATGACCATTTACAAGGAAAGGAACAGAGTTTGGAGTACTTCCCTGGATCTCCACTGCTCCATTTGCTCGGATGCCAACGATGGTGTATGGGCCGATCCACTTAGACTTCAGTTTCCCTGGCATTAGCTTAAGCCGAGACTGCAAAAGGAGCACTTTCTGTCCCACATGAAGTTCCTTGACCCGGAGGTTTTTATCATGCCATAACTTCGTTCTTTCTTTGTACCACATGGCAGACTCAAATGACTCCAGCCGAAGTTCCTCCAACTCTTGCAATTGTAACTTCCTCTCTTCTTCGCAAGCTATCGGCTTCATGTTCATTTCTTTCACTGCCCAGTACGCCTTGTGTTTAATACCCACAGGTAAGTGACACATCTTACCAAACACAAGTCTGTAAGGTGACATTCCAATAGGCGTTTTAAATGCAGTTCTGTAGGCCCACAATGCGTCCCCGAGTCTTTTGCTCCAGTCCTTCCTTGACGGATTAACTGTTTTCTCCAATATCGCCTTGATCTCGCGATTAGAAATCTCTGCCTGGCCATTAGACTGAGGATGGTAAGGAGTTGACACTCGATGGTGTACATCATATTTTTTCATCAAAGCCTCGATGGTGCGATTACAGAAATGTGTTCCTTGGTCTGAGATGATGGCTCTAGGAACTCCGTATCTATTGAAAATATTTTCCTTGAGAAATTTCGCCACCTCCTTCGATTCGCAAGTTGTGGTGGCCTTAGCTTCTATCCACTTAGATACATAATCCACTGCAACCAATATGTAAGTATTCCCACAGGATGATGGAAACGGTCCCATAAAGTCCATTCCCCACACATCAAAAATTTTGCACACGATCACTGGGATCAGAGGCATCTCATCTCTTCTTGAAATCCCCCCCGTCTGCTGGCATCTCTCACAACACTGGCAGAACTCAAAAGCATCCTTATTCAATGTTGGCCAATAAAATCCGCTGTCGAGAACCTTCCTCGTTGTTTTCCTTGGCCCAAAGTGGCCTCCACATGCTAACGTGTGGCAATGATTTAACACATCTCTTTGTTCCCATTCGGGAATGCAGCGCCTAATCACTTGATCTGAGCACATTTTCCACAGGTAAGGATTATCCCAAAAATAAAATTTGGATTCGCTTCTAATCTTCATCCTCTGGGCCCGAGAAACTTCTTCTGAAATTGGCATCTCTCCCGTGACCAAGTAGTTGGCTAGATCAGCAAACCACGGTTCTGCATTCAGCGTGCGCTTCCCCTTATCCGATTCCCCAAGACCGGTCAAGGCCAAAACTGCTTCCCAGTCAGGTGGTCTAGGAAATTTCTCCAAAAGGTACAAATGTTCCTCGGGAAAGACATCGAGTATGGCCTCTTCTGTTACTCCTTGGAAGATTCTGCTCAAATGATCTGCCACCCTATTCTCCGTTCCTCTTTTATCTCGTACTTCCCAATCAAACTCTTGTAAAAGTAACACCCAACGGATTAACCTTGGCTTCGACTCCTTCTTAGCCAGTAAGTACTTTATCGTTGCGTGATCTGTGAAGACTATAACCCTTGACCCAAGAAGGTAAGGTCGGAATTTTTCAAAGGAATACACGATGGCTAACATTTCCTTCTCCGTGGTGTCATAATTCTTTTGAGCTTGATTTAGAGTTTTGGAAGCATAGAAAATCACATAGCTTTTTCCATCAATTTTTTGTCCTAAGACGGCTCCCACAGCGAAATCGCTTGCATCACACATTATCTTGAAAGGATGGTTCCAGTCTGGTGCCCTGATTATTGGTGCTGATACTAACCTGTCCTTAAGCAGCTGGAACGCCCTCTCGCATCCTTCGTCAAAGACGAATTCCACATCATTTTGTAACAACCGAGTGAGTGGTTGAGCGATTTTTGCAAAATCCTTTATGAACCTCCTATAGAAACCTGCATGGCCTAGGAATCCTCTTACCTCTTTTTGGTTCATGGGGTATGGTAGTTTTGATATCACATCCACCTTTCCCTTGTCTACCTGGATACCCCTCTCAGAAACCACGTGACCCAAGACAATGCCTTCAATCACCATGAAGTGGCACTTCTCGAAGTTCAACACTAAATACTTTTCCTGGCATCTCTGCAACACTAGATCAAGGCTGGCTAAACAAGTATCAAATGAGTTCCCATAAACGGTGAAATCGTTCATGAATATCTCAATGCATACTTCCAACAGATCCGAAAATATGCTCATCATACATCGTTGAAAAGTCCCCGGTGCATTACACAATCCAAATGGAATTCTTCGGTATGCATATGTGCCAAAAAGGCACGTGAATGTGGTCTTCTCTTGATCCTCTGGATTAACGTAGATTTGGAAATAGCCGCTGTATCCATCAAGGAAACAAAAATACTGTTTGCCTGCCAATCTCTCCAGCATCTGATCAATGAAAGGTAAAGGAAAATGATCCTTCTTTGTGGCTTCGTTCAACTTCCTGTAGTCGATGCACATCCTCCATCCTGTCACTAATCTGGTGGGTACCAATTCATTCTTCTCATTTTTGACAACTTGTATCCCAGACTTCTTTGGCACCATATGGACAGGGCTGACCCACTCACTGTCAGGAATGGAGTAAATGATTCCTAAACCAAGCAACTTCAATACCTCCTTTAGGACCTCCTCTCGCATGTTCGGGTTCAGCTTCCGTTGTGCATCTCGATGAGCCTTTGCACTTTCTTCTAGACGGATGTGGTGCATGCAAAGATCCGGACTTATTCCCACCAAATCTGAGAGAGTCCATCCTATTGCCTTTTTGTTCCTTTTGATGACCTCCAACAACTCCTTCTCTTGTTCCTTGGTCAAGTTGTTGTTGACTATTACTGGAAATGTGTCGTCCTCCTCCAAGTAAGCGTACTTAAGGCCTGGTGGAAGTGTTTTCAGCTCTTTTTTCGTTCCATTCGCCTCCTGGGGCAAGGGATTTTTGTCTGAAATTTCCGGTAAAGTCTCTTTCCCCGGCCTAGGAGATTTTTCCAAGCTGGCCACATAAGCTGATCCCTTTGACCTAGCTGATTCCGGGCTTCTGCAGAATACCATAATGGCCTCTGTGAGCTCTTCATCTGTCAATTCTTCTGTGTTCACTGCTGCACACCATCCCACAACTTCTTTGTCAATCGAATGGCTCAACTCCGAGTTGTCGATTTGTTCCTGTATCAATTCTGTCTCAAGATATTCTTGGACTAAAGGGTTAATAACATCAATAGCGTAGAGATTCTCAACATCTAAAGGCCATTTCATCCCTTCATCTATGCTAAAGGTATATTTTTCCCCATTATAGTCCAAGCAAATTGTTCCATCAAACACATCGATAATGGTCTTAGCCGTACGCAAAAATGGCCTCCCTAAAAGTACCCCACTAGACTCAGTAGACTCATTATCATTCATCTTGATCACGTAAAAATCAGCAGGATATAGAAATTCATGCACTTTGACTATAATATTTTCCAATACTCCTTCAGGGCAAATGCAAGTTCTATCTGCTAGCTGGATCACTACCTTGGTAGCAACCATTCTTACCCCAGTTAACTTCTTATAGATCGAAAGTGGCAAAACATTTATTGACGCCCCTAGATCACACATGGCATGCTCAACTTTGATATCCCCTAAAGAGATGGGTAATGTGAACATACCTGGGTCGGTGCATTTCGAGGGCATCCTTCTTTTCTGTATCACAGGAGACACAGTTTCTCCAATCACAATCTTCCCATCTAGCTTGGTTTTCCCTGCAATAAACTCCTTGATGAACTTACTGAAGGCGGGCATTTTCAAGGCTTGCAAGAATGGCAAGTTGATTTCCAACTTGCTGAAAATCTCCATGAGATCCTCTGTATCATCCTTTTTCTTCTTCGCCTCCCTACGGTATGGAAATGGTTTTACCCGCTTTACTGCATTTGTGGAAGTCCCAGCCTGGGTTTCATCAGCTCCCTTGTTTCCTTCCTTACTTACTTCCTCAGGTTCGGGGTCTAGGAAGAATGGGTCCCTTGATCGAGGTAGAGATCCCCCTAAATCTTCCTTTTGGAGGTCTCTCTGAACAATGATCTCCCTCGGTCCAGCGCCTTCCTCTTGCTGTTTCTGACACTGTTTCCCTTCTTTAGCTTGCATAGGCACTTCCTCATCAGTTTCCAACGTCGGCCCTTCTTAACCCCGCCCAGATCTCAAGGTGATTTAACTAATGTTTGCTCGGTCTGGCGGTTTGATGGTAGCAAGAAGTTTGCCTTCATTCCCTCGCATCTCATTCAAGGAAACTACGATCTGGGAAAGTTTTTTTGCCATCATGTCCATGGCGGCTTTATGTTCAGACTGAGCATCTTGTAACTTGTGCACCATGTCATTGTTGGAGTGTAGGTTACCTTGCATGAACTGCTGTGAATTTACCAGATCATGGACCATGTCATCCAAACTCCGCTGTGGTCTGCTAATTTTACATTCCTATCAAACAAACATGGCATTAAAGTAACAATATTATTTATCCCTATTGGACATACAATCTCATAGCGTAACTTATTCATGGTACAAACATTTCAAATGACACTAGGGTTAATATGAGCATATTTTCGAATATGATCATTTTTCTCAAACCCTGCGACATATTTTACTTCAAGAATCGTCCATGCTTCTATTCCTCCGGATTTTGAATCCAATAAGATCACAGAATTACCTTCTTTAACACTTTCAGAGGATTGCGGAATGTGGCCTGACATCTACACAGGTTTTCCCCCACCAAAATCAATTTCGGAAAGACCAATATTTGCCCAACTAGTAAAACCAAGTAAAGTAGCTTCTTGAGGCATCTCATTCCTCAACTCCTCTAGAAAATCAGACACACCATCGTTCCCCAATCGTCTCACAAACTCACCATCTATCTTTGCTATCCCCTTTTTCACGTCCCTCAACAACTCCATCAAGTCCTTTTCATTAGGGTTGCTCCACAAGCTCTTGGTAGACCACACTAAATTACCAAAACTATCATCTGGAAACGGTGGCGTCGCCTTTCTCCGCAGGTTGACCGCTTGAGTCATCAAAATAGGATTCATGTCCTTCCCGGCGGACTCTTCTGTCACAGCCTCCATGAAGCATTGCCATATCACAGCAGTCACCACATTCTCTCGCGAGACCCTAAAGCTACTTGATTGAGCCTTAAGAGTGGATAGGGTAGAGGCATCGAAAACGTACCTTCTCAACACAAACTTCCCAGAGCTTAAGTATTCGGATATATAGCACAGAATTAACCCCCCAGTGACAAGTAATTTTACTTTTAGTAATTTTGTATTCTTTTCATTTTCTTTGTTTTTGTTTAAACATCCTTTATCTGTTTTTTGTGTTTGATGTTTTTTCCCACTTAACCCAATGCTTCGTCTAAATGAGAAGTTTCTGTGAGTGTTTCTTCTCCAACTTAGGCCATTGCATGGTCTAAGTGTGAGAAGTTTGTATTCTTTTCATTTTCTTTGTTTTTGTTTAAACATCCTTTATCTGTTTTTTGTGTTTGATGTTTTTTCCCACTTAACCCAATGCTTCGTCTAAATGAGAAGTTTCTGTGAGTGTTTCTTCTCCAACTTAGGCCATTGCATGGTCTAAGTGTGAGAAGTTTGTTTTGTTTCTCTGTTTTGATGTTTGTTGCTTTCTGCTGCTTCTCCCCCTTAGTCCACTGTTTGGTGATGGTCAAGGATGAGAGCATAGTACATTTCAATTAATTCATAATTCTCGTGTCAAAGGAATTCACTTGATTACGAGGTCTGGGATCTCGATACCGAGATGAACATGGTCGTCGGACTCACCTTCAGCCTTCTATCAATAAAAATACCTCAACCCACTACACTTTACAATTAGTATAGAGAAGCAAAGGGTCGACCCCACAGAGAGGAATATGATGCGAGTAAGAGTTAAGAAGACATGGAAATGGGTTGGCTGCTGCCACTCAAACTTGGGTTGAGAACTTTAACTACTAGTCTCTGGAAATACAAATAAACTAATCTAACAGCTAGACCTAGGAAACGGGAAACATGATGCAGACATTCATGATGAAACAAATATCAGACAGAGAATGAAATAGAACAACTAAAGTTTACTAGACCTAGTGAAATGATTTCCTAAAACAGCTAGACAAGAGAACGCATGCAGTGGGGACCATTTTCCCAAAACAGAAATAGTACGAATGAAAAGATGCAACAACGAAAATCTGACTCTAACTAACAACGATCTTCATCTCTTTCAACAATCTAAACACAAACATGCAGAAAACAGAACAATAAACCAGACTAAAACAGAGCATGCTAGACCGGATGTTAAAAACTACGATTAACCGGAAAATAAAACAGATCTGCAATTACTAGACTAGGCAAACGAAGAAACAGAAGCTAAACATCATCTCCATGCAGAATTTCCACAGATCCAAACTCCAGTTGCTTAATCCACTTTGGATCCAAGCCATCCAAAACCAACAATAACGAATTCCATCACCAACTACTCCGATTCAACAGATTTACCCCGATCAACTACAAGCAAACCACAATTCCGCTTCAACCAAACAGATCAAGTACGAAAAGCATCCCAGGTAAATAAGCAATAGCAATCAACATAAATAGGAAACGAAAACAGAAAATAAACTTCCATAGCTAAATTATCCAGAATTCAACAATGATTCAACGATCATCGAGCTTCGAACAGTGAAGACTTGGCACAAAAGCAACAAAAACAGAAATTAAAAGTGATTGTTTCTTCGCCCTACGTGAGGACGATGGTACACAAACTCAAACTAGCTAGCAAGCCACGAACCTCCCAGAATTTACCCTATGGTGCAATGTGTATGTAGAAAAATTATAACGAAGTGAACTAGAACTAAGAGCTGGAGCATGAAGAGAGTAATGTGCAATTGATGTGCACTTCCAGTATTTATAGACGGTTGGCTTCTAGATCCTTCCTTGAATTTTCTAATTTGCCCTTCCTCTTTGAAGCTTCCTCCTTCTAGTAAATTTGTGCTCTTTTGCTCATTTCTACTTCTTTTCTCCCGCCAGGCAATTTTTCTCTTCCTTTTCCTCCGCTTGGCGATTTCTCTACACACCTGGCTTAAAACATGTGTTAGACCCAAGAAATGATTGAATTTACCCCCATAACCGATGCATGAAATTGGCCTTATCACTTGGCCTAAGTTTTCTAAGCTCTAAATTAGGGAAACTAATTTATTGGGATATGATCAAATGACTTTTGATAAGGCTCGTTTCATGCATTTGTTTTTGGTTAAAATTTTGTACTTTTGGGGCGCTAATCTATGTTTCCGAGTTCAGGTGCGTAATAAATCTGCCAGACCTAGGAGTTGTTGTTACTTGACCTGGCAGATGCAAAAGAGATGAAATTGAAGTGGAATTCAGATGTCGTCGTCCGGACCTGGGAGAATCAGAAAGCTGGCGATAGGAGCAGAATGAGGCAAAAAACAGATTATTAAAGCATCTTATTCAAGGGGCACAAGCGTCAATTCACCAAAAGGATGCCCTAGGGATCAGAGCCTCACCTATATAAAGAGCTCAACCTTAAGGAATAAGATATCACTTCTACACACACTCTCTTAGCTCACTTTTGGAGGCTCCTTGTTTCATTCTTGTTTTTCACACTTCAAATACTCATTTCACTTGCTGCGCACTTGGAGATGGGGTGATTTCCGGCTATCGTGGTGGTTCTCATCGTTTTGTTGTCGTGTAACACCGCCTTGATGGGGTAAATAATATTTACTTTGCTTTGTTTAGTTTGCTTTTCGTTTTAAGTACTTGTTGGTTTTTAGTTTCGTAACTTTGGTTTCTGGCTTTGATCTACTGGATTCAAACCTAATTCTCGTTATTACGGAAGTTTATGTTGGATCCTGTTGAGTTGATGTTGTTGTGTTGCTTTTAACTTTCATTATTGTTGATTGTTGGATGTTTGGAGCTGAGATCTGTTGGTTTGTTGTTGGAGGCTGTGGATTTACATATGGAGATTTTGGATCTGTTGAATCACAGTGGATTTGAGTTGGAGTTTGGTAGATCTGGTGTTTGCTGTTTATATTCTACATGATTATGGCCATTTATTTTCTATTTCTGCATCTGCTAGCTCTAGTAGTACAGATCTAATAGTTTTGGCTTTAATTTCTTGTTTTAAGTTTAGATCTGAAGTATGCTCTGTTTTTCATGGTGTTTAATGCTCTGTTTTATCTGCTATTCTCGTTTTCTTCCCGAAGAAGATGAAGTTTGTTGGTAGTTAGAATCAGATCTGCTTTTGTCAGTACTTTCTGCATGTCCTTTTGCTTTTATGCAGTTTTTCCAGACCCTGGTCGTTTAAGGAAATTGGTCCTCACTGTTTGTCTCTCTTTTGTTTGTCTAATTAGGAAAGTCTGTCTAGTCCGTTAACTCCCGTTGTTTTAAAACTTTCAATATTTCATTTCTCAAAGTCATGCATGTTCCGTACGTTCTCGTTTTTTGGACCCAGTAGGAAGAGTAAAGTAGTTTAAGTCTCTCAGACCCAGTAGTTTAGTACTCGACCCACAAACTGCGTGGCAGCAGCCAACCCCTCCCGAAAACATTCCAAATGCAGTTTCGAAGAAAGTAGAGTCCCCAAAACATCCTTTGCTTCCCTGTACTAGTTGTAGTATAGTGGGTTGAGGATTTTGAAGAAAGTAGAGTGCACCCAACGACCCCCGTCTGATAGATTCATGGTCTTCTAGCCTTTGTGAACTAGTTGAATCCTCTGGACTTGTTAGATTGAGAGATATCACCTTTGCACTGCATCTAATCATAGCTCTCTTCAAATGGCGCCGTTGCCGTTTGGTCTATGCAACGCACCTGGGACATTTCAGCGATGCATGATGAGCATTTTCTCAGATTTACTGGAGGATTGCATAGAAATTTTTTTGGATGATTTCACCGTATATGGAGATTCCTTCGAGACTTGCCTGAGGCACCTGGATGTTGTTTTGGAGAGATGCAGGAAGAAGAACCTGGTGCTAAACTATGAGAAATGCCACTTTATGGTCAAGGAGGGAATAGTACTGGGGCTTGTTCTGTCGGAAAGGGGCATCGAGGTAGATCAAGCGAAGGTGGATGTGATCTCTAAACTCCCACATCCCATGAATCAGAAGGAAATTCGAGGATTCTTGGGTCATGCTGGATTTTACCGAAGGTTTATTAAGGATTTCGCAAATATTGCCCAGCCCTTGACAAGACTTCTCCAGAACGACGTGGAGTTTGAGTTTGAGGATAAGTGTAAGGAAGCCTTCCAGCTACTTAAGGATCGATTGGTCACGGCTCCAATAATTCGCTTGCCCAATTGGAATTACCCCTTCGAGGTAATGTGCGATGCAAGTGACTTCGCAATAGGAGCAGTCTTAGGTCAGAGGATCGAAGGGAAAAATTTTATCATCTTCTATGCCTCAAAGACTCTCAACCAGGCCCAGAAGATCCATGACACCACCGAGAAGGAGATGTTGGCTGTGGTATATTCATTTGAAAAATTCCGACCATACTTACTGGGGTCGAGGGCGATAGTGTTCACTTGCTGGGCTTTGGTTCCCCTTGCACAGCGGAAAACTTGTACAAAACAAATAAATCAGACACGGATCTATTTGACCGATTATGCGATTAATCAATTCACATGTTAAACAGATAATTGCATGCTAGAACGCAAATAATTCATGCTTATAGAAAGTAAATCCTAAAACATGAATTCTACGGTTTAGAGTTACCGATTTGATTCTCCAAAGAATCGTCGATTGCTCGCGCCTGCTCCACGTGATGATCTTCAATACTAGACCTCGGATCTTCTCTCTGGTTCCCGAACTGTATTCCAATATCAGTGTGGGCTGATCTTACTAGAATACTAAGACTTAAATAAAGAAGACAAAAGAAATTCTTTTGGGAATAGGAGAAGAATTCGAAATTCTCCACATCTGGAGATTTTCGAAAATTTCAAAAATTACAAGAAGTAAAATTGTGATTATTTTGTCTCCTTTATTCTCCTATTTATATTAAGTTCCTTTTGGGCCCAGACAGGGATCTAGGATATCATCATTTAAATCGTACTAGGATATTACTAGATAGAAACAGTTCCATCACAATCCATAAGATGAAAATAAAATCCAATCAATCAAGATTTATACAAATCTCAATTTTATTTAGAATAGACATTCAGAATATATCAAGCATTACTTAGGATTTCTTAGATAAATAAATTTATCTAAATCCAATTAAATAAAGATTTCTTATAGATCATTAACATCCTAATCTATCTAGGACATAAATCCAAAAGATAAGGATAACTTGAATTAATACTTATTTTGATCCATCTAAGATTTGTCTAAATAGAATTAAATCTATTCAAACCCTTAGGATAAAATAAATTAATATAAATGTTTATCCTAATTCATCTAGGATTTATATTGGAATAAATCCATGTAAATCCATAGAATAAGATAATATTATATTATAATTATTCAAATATATCCAAGATTTATCTAGGAATTAATCCATATAAATCTATAAGATAAGAACAAAATATTATATTATCACTATCCAAATCCATCTAGAATTTATCTATGAATAAATTCATATAAACTCATAAGACAAGAATAAAATAATATTATCATTATCTAAATCCAACTAGGATTTGTCTAGGGATAAATCCACATTAATCCATAGGATATAGATAAAAATTAGATTGTCATTTTCCAAATATAACTAGGATTCATCTAGGAATAAAATCCATATAAATCCATTAAATAAGGAAAGAATCTAATTAATCCATGATTTAATTCATAATTAAATCTCATATAATATATAAAATCCACAAAAGATATTTCAAATCTTATTTGCAAATTAATCTTGAATTATTTCCGAAATTGAATCCAAGGATTTGGAAATCCTAATCAAAATTTGGAAAGCGAAGTCGTGAGACGAGACAAAACGACATCACGCATAGGGAAACCCTAATCTTGCGTCGTCGTACTCCCACTGAACCGCAGCCGCTGCGGGCTCCCACTCGTCTCGCGAGCTCGCCGAGCCTGACGTCTCCGACGCTGCTGCGTCGACGTCGCTGCGCTGGAGCTGCTGAAGCGTCTCCGGCGTCAGCGGTGCTGCTGCCTCGCGAAACCACCGTTGCTGCTGCTGCTGCGACATCTCCGACATCGCTGCTGCCGTCTCGCAGCTGCTCCGGTGTTGCTGTTTGCTGTTGCGACGCCTCTGGCGCTGCTGCTGCGTCGTCGCTTGTGCGACGTCGACTTCGCCGCCGCCTTGCTGCTGCCCGTGAACGAGGAAGGCTCCCAATATTACGTAATTGGACGAAACTAATTTCATACGCTGAAATTCCCAATTGATAATACATAGGACATTCATGAAACAATAACAATTTCAATCCACGTAATGATTACGCATTGAAAAATTAGTTTCAATTCATGAGATGACAAAAGGAATTCACGTAATGATTTTCAATTATGTTGGATAAATAATTCCAATCCAACTAACAGCTCCCAGCTTTATTGACGCACGCGAAAATTCCTCAATTAAAACGTCATTCATCTTCTGATGTTGAGACTAACGCGTTCGGCAATGTGCAGCACCGGCGTGAGCGCCGGCTGCACATTCTCGTCGAACGTGCTCTCATCATCATCATGCATTCAAACAATTCACATAACATGAAATTAATCCAAATAATCAGAGCCAAAAATTGGCTCTGATACCAATTGCTGGACTTTGGTTTCCCTTGCACAGCGGAAAACTTGTACAAAACAAATAAATCAGACACGGATCTATTTGATCGATTATGCGATTAATCAATTCACATGTTAAACAGATAATTGCAGAACGCAAATAATTCATGCTTATAGAAAGTAAATCCTAAAACATGAATTCTACGGTTTAGAGTTACCGATTTGATTCTCCAAAGAATCGTCGATTGCTCGCGCCTGCTCCACGTGATGATCTACAATACTAGACCTCGGATCTTCTCTCTGGTTCCCGAACTGTATTCCAATATCAGTGTGGGCTGATCTTACTAGAATACTAGGACTTAAATAAAGAAGACAAAAGAAATTCTTTTGGGAATAGGAGAAGAATTCGAAATTCTCCACAGCTGGAGATTTTCGAAAATTTCGAAAATTACAAGAAGTAAAATTGTGATTATTTTGTCTCCTTTATTCTCCTATTTATATTAAGTTCCTTTTGGGCCCAGACAGGGATCTATGGATGGTTTTAGATATGGGCTCTCCCAATTAGCTTTTTTCTAATTAAATTGAACCCACAATTTAATATAAGCTTATAATGGAATATTACGAGCAGCCACTACAGAAGTAATATTGCACTCCCCATCCAAATCCGAAATTACAAGTAATCCGGGTTTCCATTATTTATATTATTTATTTCCTGCGCTTAAGATATTATTGTCCATTAATTAATTGAAGTCTGCTATGGACTTAATTAATTAACATCTTATTAATTCCAAGAGTGGACTTAGCAAGAAACACTTATTTATTATTCATAGAGTAATAAAAATCCAACTGGTCAGTTTCCGAATAATAAAACCTTGTTCAAGCTCCTCTTGAGGACATTATCAAACGAGACTCACCTCGCGCACGATTCAACATAATAGCAATCCTAGCACCGCTAGATTTTAATCACCACTACCCAATATATCAGGATTATTGGGTTGCGAAAAACCCGCACCATTTGATAAGTCAAAGTAGTGCATAATCAATACCGTATGCTCAATGCTAACGTATGTAGATTAAGATATAGTATTTTATCAAGACCTAGTCTTTCAGTAGATAGCATAAAGACACGTCTTGCTGTTAGATCCATTCAGTGCTATACCACACCAACGTCATCTTATTTCAGTAAGGCTTAGAAATAATCGGACTGACATTGCAACCTTTCACGATAGGTAGTCTAAGCCTATCTGGGTTGTGAAATTCTTCTTTTTCTTTTGCAAAGCATTGCATAGAACCGACTGTGTTACCTTAAAGTGGACGACGCCCACAACCAGTCTACTAAGCAAAAGACTTAGACTTTGTTTGCTTCTTATACATTTAAATGTTTATAAAACATCTTATAAATGCATAAGCAAACACAATGTAATAATATACTGATTCTATTCATGCGAAACTGCTCGAATAATACTGAATCGGGTTAAAAGTGGATTATAGAGTTTTACGTATACAAGCAAGATTCTATTCGAGCGAAACTTGTTCGAAACATGCTTTTCAGTATACAAAACCTAACATCACTGACCACGCACCCATTAAATATCTCCTAGCCAAAAAGGAGTCCAAACCACGGTTGATTAGGTGGGTGCTACTGCTTCAAGAGTTCGACTGGGAAGTCAGAGATAAGAGAGAAACCGATAATAGAGTGGCTGACCAGTTAAGCAGAATCATCCAAGGGGAAGATAAAGAAGCCGTACCCGATGCGTTTCCCGAGGAACATCTCTACTACTTAGGGGGATCTCCTAGCCTCATCAGATGGGTAGAAGTGTTAGCATTATCCGGCCCTGAGGAGTCAGAGAAATGAAAAGGCAAGCCGAATGAGGAACCCGGGTTCGCGGACCTAGCGAATTATCTAGTTACTGGAGAGCTACCTGTTGCACAGGAAATCACTAGGGCCCAGAGGATGAAAATTAAAAGTGAAGCCAAGTACTACTTTTGGGATGACCCCTACCACTGGCATGTGGTGGCCATTTTGGCCCAAGGAAAACTGCGAGAAAAGTTATGGATAGCGATTTCTACTGGCCCTCGCTGAATAGGGATGCTTATGAGTTCTGCCAGAATTGCAATAGGTGCCAACTGATTGGAGGGATTTCTATGAGAGATGAGATGCCACAGACTCTGATAATAGTATGTGAGATTTTTTATGTTTGGGGCATGGACTTCATGGGCCCACTCCCATCTTCATACGGGGATACGTATATATTCGTTGATGTGGACTATGTATCCAAATGGATAGAGGCCAAGGCTACAAGTTCCTGCGAGTCGAAGGAAGTTTCAAAGTTTCTAAAGGCCAATATATTCAACCGATATGGGTGCCCCGAGCGATCATCTCAGACCAGGGGACTCACTTCTGTAATAGAACGATTGAAGCACTGATGAGAAAATATGGAGTCCACCATTGGTTATCTACTCCATATTACCCCCAATCAAATGGTCAGGCTGAAATTTCAAACAGAGAAATCAAGAGCATTATGGAGAAGACGGTGAATACCTCGAGGAAGGATTGGAGTAAGCGTCTTGATGATGCCCTCTGGGCCTATAGGACCGCTTACAAAACACCAATTGGAATGTCACCCTATAGATTGGTATTTGGGAAAATGTGCCACCTGCCCGTGGTGATAGAACACAAGGCATATTGGGCCGTCAAGGAAATGAATATGAAGGCGCATGCTTGTGAGGAAGAAAGGAAGCTGCAACTGCAGGAGCTGGAGGAATTGAGGCTGAGTCATGCGATTCAGCTATATGGTACAAGGAGAGAACCAAACTCTAGCGTGACAAAAACCTTCGGGTCAAGGAACTGCAAGTCGGGCAGAAAGTACTCCTTTTTCAGTCAAGGCTCAAGTTGATGCCTGGAAAGCTGAAGTCCTAGTGGATAGGGCCATATATAATCGTTGGCATTCGGGCAAATGGAGCAGTGGAAATTCAGGGTGTCAATGCTATCTCTGTTCCTTTCCTTGTTAATGGACATAGAGTAAAGGTGTTTAGGGATAGTTCGGAGTTGTGTGAAGTGGAGGAAATTCCACTCGACACACTTTCCACTATTGCCTAAGAAGTCATGTTTAAATATTCTTTTGGAATTCCTGGGTCAGGTAGATAGGATAAAAAATTTCAATCAATTGACTGAACCAGCTAGTTCCCAAGAATATTTAAACACCAAGGTGTAAATAACCTGAATAAGTTTTTTTTATGAAAATACAAAAAAGGGAAATATTTCTAAAACCCAAAAAGATTTTTTGAAATTCTGAGCATCCTTGGAAAATACACAAGTTTGAAAAGCTGATCTCTTTGACCCAGATGCTAAGAAAATTTTGTTTTTTACTAATTGTTTAAATCTAAATGGTCAGAGGGAATCGGAGAAAAATTAGGGGGAAGTTTTAAAATTTCAATTTCAAAATCTGGGCGAAGCGTACGGTTGCTTGCGTTTGGACGCGACCGTTCGGCTGCAGCCAATCATGATATTTTGTTTTATTTTCTTTTCTTTTTTCTTTTATTTCCTTTCTTTTATTTTACTTTTTCCTAAAATAACTTCCCTAAAACTAATTAACGTCTCTCTTCTCAATTTAATTTCTCATAACTCCCCAAAAACCTAATTCCAAAATTTCTTCTCTCTCTCTGCAGTACCGAAAGCAAGCACCATCACCACCAGTCATCCAAAACCGTAAACCACCACCGCTAAACAAGATGCAGAGGAACCCGATGCCCCGCTCATCCCGCTGGAAAAACGTAGTCCTAGCGAAGGATAAAACAAGTAAAGCGTCGACGGAGGCGACGAGTTCGAACCGAACTGCCCAGGAGCCGCCGGCGTCATTGCCCGAAGAAATTCCAGTGCCCATGCCGGCCCTACTTCAACCGCAGCCAGACATCAGCCAGAGCAACCCCACTACTCAGATTACTCCCTCCGCCGCAGTGATTGACGATGAAGAACCGGATCCCGAGGAGGTCATACAAGAATTCATGAGGAGGTATGGCTAGGGACCGAAAGCAAGCAAGTTGTTTGCTCAGATGTCGGAGGCGTGTCGAAAGCAAGAAGAAGCAATTCCTGCCCTAACCCCACTCACAATCCCGCCGAGACCCCAACCTTAATCGAAACACCCATATCACAAGCCTTGTCCACACATCAAGAAAACCCCCAAATTTTACCCGAAGCCCTAACCCAACAGATAGACCCTAAACTTCAGAACCCCCAAATCGAAATTTCAACCCAAGAGACGAACCCCTCAGACACTATAACCCAAACAGAAACCGAATTCCTTACTGAAACCCCCACGATTGAAGAAGAGGAACCCGAACAGAAGGGTGATGAAATGGATACTGAGGAATCCGAGAGTGAGGAGAGGGGGTGAACAAGTTGTGCAAGAAGATATCATGGAAGTAGATTCCACTGGGTCAGGGGATGAAGAGGAGACGGGGGAGGGTGTAGATGATGAAGAGAGTACTAAGGCAGGGGAGGACAAGGAGGAGGACATAGGGGATGTGGAAGAAACAGAAGGGAAGGATGTAGAGAAGGCTGCTGGTAATGAGAAGGGTATCGAGGGTAAAGTAGGTGAAGTTGATGAAAAGGTTGCTGAGAAGGAGGAAGAGGTTAATGAGGAGGTCATTGAAAAAGAAGGAGAGAGAGACGGCGATGAGAAAGAGGCCGAGGATGTAGGGGGGAGATCGAGACTAAGATCGTCTTGGTAGACGTCATTACTACTGATGACCAAGGGACCCCGACAGATGATAGATCCACAAGGAGGCATTCTCGCCGGAACAAGAAGTTGGACGATGAGGCATTGGCAAGCAGGGCCAAGAGGCTGAGGCTGGAGGACATAGAGGAAACAAGGGACGACATTCCCCAGGTCCAGGAAACTTTGGCGGCTGAGAGGGATATTTCTCCGGAGGCCCTGGTAACGAGGTATGAGGCAGAGAGTAAGCGAAAGGGGAAGCACGCAGCTAGGCCCCAAAAGAAGAAATCTCGCCAGGCATCCACAACTGTGGTGATTAACGAAGCCACCCCGGAGGCGATCCGAGTGTCATTTGCCCATCCAACCGAAGAGGAAACAGAGAAAGAGGAAGTACATGAAGAGCCGGTAAACCCTTAGACTGAGGAGGGTGTGTACGAAAATATGGAGGTCCTGGTAACCAAGAGGTTGCTAGACGCAATGGTTCAGTTTGAGGACCCAATGTTGCAGCAATCGTGTGACGGACGAGCTGTGAATGGAAAATTGGCGAAGTCTGGAAAGAGTCTGTGTCTCTCGGACCTGAGGGAGCTAGGAGTGGAGAAGAAGTTGATCTCCTATTTCAAAAGCATCAGGTTCGAGTGGCTTCTGAACCACTGTGAAGAGGAAGTACTGATGGCGCTAGCGAAGGAGTTCTTCACATCCTTCATATTCATATCCACCACAGATCTCGACGCGGACTCTATCACATTCTGGCTGTTTAACGAAGAGATGGTAATGAGCATCCGAGAATGGTCACTGAGGATGGGGCTGCTTACGCTTGCGGAAGATGAAGAGGGAACTTGGAATGAAAGAGATATTGGCGCACCGAATAATACAGAGGGTTTCGATGCTCAGGAGGCCTTGAGGATGATTTCCTACAAGAAGGTGGCCAAGTTCAAAACGAGCTCATCAAAGGGAGTACACATCACTGATCCTGTACTCCGCCTGGCGCAAGTGTACATCGGGTACAATCTCCCGGGTTAAGTAGGTGCAACCCTCACTACTCCAGAGCTATACTTTATCATGGACTGCTTACGCATGTCAACGAGTCAGGACTCATTCCGACCGCCATCTCTACACGCAACCTGCTACGAGTCTTCATCCAAAGAAATGTGTCCATGAAGATAGCTGACACGGTCACTCACATGCCCATGTGCATCTCCCCAGGAAGCTTTGATCTTGCGTTCCTTTTCAACAAGGGACTGCCAATAATCAAAGATGACAAGCTCAGGTTCTATGAAGTGGGGAAGATTGATGGACCGAAGGTGAAGACTGAGAATGTGGAAGGTAAAGGAAGCGTAAGAGTAGCTGATGAAGGATGGCAAACTAGGACGGAAGAAATGAAGATGAAGCTGGGGGAGAATGCAATGCAGCAGAAGGAGATTATGTTGAAGCTGAGCAAGGAGGCATCGGCTTAGAGGGGAATGATGGCAGCGCAAGCAGAGAAGATGGCCCAGGCAGTGGAGACAATGATGAAAATGGTTGCCCTAATCGACCAGAAAATCCTCCGGGTCCAACAGCAGCGCATGTCCCCGAAGTTTCCTACAGAATCTAGGCAACTAGCCCCAGGAGTCACCTCAGAGGAGCCAGCATCCAGCGCCCCAGAAATCCCATCAACCAGGAAGAGGAAGGATAGTACAACCACCACCAGTGCAACCGTGAAGAAGGATACCTCAAGGCCAGGTGGACAGAAGGCCAAGAAGGATGATGAATCAACCCCACCACCACCCAAGAAAGCGAAGACAGTACGCAGGAAGTCTGGTCCCACGGGGACCAGAGTCAGAATTGAACTTCCCCCATAAACAAAGTAATTTTAAATTTCAGTTTTTTTTTATTGTTATCTTAGTTTGTGTGTAGCATGCTTATATATATGTGTCTGTGAATATTTGTGTTATCTTCGTATATATTGTTGGGGTTTGTATACTAAAAGATGCTTCGAGCGTACATGCCTTTGTACAGTCAGCTTGTGCATGTATACGAGAAACGCCACATCCACTTGTTTACCTATTTATGAGAATAAATAATATAATATAAATGGTTTATTATTGAAATATGATAAACAAGTCTAAGGCTTTTTACTAAGAAGTTTTCCAGTAGGGGACTTGGCCAGATCTAGTAAGAAGAAAAACGTATTCACAACCTAGATAGGCTTTGGCTACCTATTGGAACCGTTGCGGTGTTCGTGATAATTCTCTCTTACCTAAGATGAGATTAATAACACCGGTGTGGTAAAGCACTGAAAGGATCTAATCCGAAATGTATTCTTTATTGCTATCTACTGAAAGAATATATTTCAAGAAAGTTTAGTATTTTCTAGTCTATGAATATCAATATTGTTTATTCAATCAAACGCCACTTTGACTTATCAATATGTGAGAGTTTGTACGTAACTCAAGTTCATGATATCTTGGGTGGTAGTAATTGAATAACATGAAGGTATTGGAATATTATTTCATAGAATTCGTGTGCCCAGTGTGGTATGATTAAATCCCTAAAAGGGTGATCCCCAATGAGGTGTTTGAAAGAGGAATTTATTATTCAGAAATCTGCGCAGTTGGAATTTATTCCATGAATAATAAATAAAGTTTCAAACTAGAAAAACTCTTTGGAGAATTAATTTAATTCTAGTCAGATAGCAGACAAAAGAATTAAATTGATGGATCAAGATAATCTTAAACGCGAGAAATATTATAAAATAAAATGGACCCAAGTTATTTGTAATTTGGTGACTTAAGTGGGAGTGCAATATTATTCTTTAGTGGAATAAAATAATATTCCATTGATAATATATTAAATCATGGGTCATTTGATTTAATTAGCAATTTATCTAATGGGTGAGTCCAACACTTAAGTCATTCCATGGATCCCCTTACTAGCCCAATAAGGTCCACTATAAATAATTAATGAAAGGGAAACCCTAGCACACAATCCAAGACAACAGAAAACCCTAACCCTAGCCTAGAAAATGGAGCCTCCTATTCTCTCTCACTTGGTCTCGATTTTCATGCCTAACACGTGAGAGAATTAGGGTTTTGATTATTGTTCTTGATCTATCCTAATTCATAGGATTAGATCTAGACAATTTGGTGTTTGTATTGGTTTTCCCTAGATCCATTCAAAGTTATTTAATTGATTATCTAAGATCCGCCCACACGGATGGAGAATCAAGGACAAGGGAATAGTACGGAAGATTCGTGGTCGATAAACCAAGGATCTCCAGGTGGTGCAGCTAGCAACGTCAATCCACTGATGGATTATGAGGTAACAATCGAATCTACATCGAATATGCATGATTATGTGTTTATTTGATGTTATATCTAAAGATCTAGGTTTATTGCATGAAATTGGAGTCAAATGCATAATCACCTAAATAGATCCGTTCTAGGACCTGTTTGGTTTTCGTGTCTTCCGCTGCGGTAGTTCCAACATATATATGTGTTTAGTTGTCCTCTCCCACTTAGCCCAATCTTTGGTCTAAGTGTGAGAAGTTTATGTTAATATGGAATGCTTTGATATCTGTTAGTTGAATTTTTCTCCCACTTAGCCCATTGCTCGGTCTAAGTGAGAGAAGTTTGTTTTTGTGAATGTATGTTTGGCGAGTCTGTTGGTTGTTGCACTAACTTAGCCCTGTTTTCCACTTCACCGAAAGTGCTTGGGGACAAGCATGGTGAAGTGGGAGGGGGGAGGGAGTTAGTGCGAGTCAGTGTCAAGCATGTGTGTCTGTTTGTTAGGTCTATTAGTTAGTAGTGAATCGCTTAGTAGGTAATTCTGTGTTTAAGCATAACCGGTAAGTAGAAAGCAAAAGCCCCTTATTGAGATTAATTGAAGAGAGAATGCATGTAAACTTTGATGCCCTTTCCCTTATGATGTGGACCCATGTATTGTAAGGTCCATTTCCCAAGGATTTACCCAATTTGGATGCTTGATCTAGGTATTTTTTTGTGAGAATTGATTTTCTATTTTATCAATAAAGGGCAACCCAACAAGAAATAAGGAAGCTAAGATAAACAAGAAGGAAATAACATTGGATAGGGTGGAAATTGTGATACATAGTCATTGATGAAGCAAGCTAAGGCACTTACAACATAACTAACATGCATCCATGGCTAGATCTTCAAGGGAACCACAAACCTCAAAGCATACCTCTACTTGATCCATGCTTGAACTAGCAATTGATGGAAATCTCATGCTTGAACTAGAAATTGATGGATTCAAACAACCTAAATCAAGGAATTAGATAGAAACCCTCTCCAAGAGGAAACAAAGCTCTCAAACATATAATTCAGCAAAAACCTAAGGAAAAGAAATGACATCAAGAGGTATTTATACTATGGGTCCAAAAATAGAAAGTTGGCCCACAAAATCTAAAAATCGTCATAATCGCCCGGTCGGGCGTTTTCCCTGTCCCCGGGCGATTTTCACAAGCGAAACGCCCGGTCGGGCGTTTTTCCCGAAGCTCCCGGCCTTCTCTGCGCGACTTCCGCAAAACCGCCATAACTCCCTCATTCGGACTCCGATTGGGATGTGCAAGATACCCACGCGAAGCTGTTTCCAAGACGAAGACAATGGTGGTAGTTTCATAGCTTTCGGATGTCATCTCAATAGGACGATTTCCAGTTGAATCCAACTGTAGTTGAAATCCTTGATGCACGGCTTCCATGATCGTATCATCCTCCTCTTCTTGGAAAGGATTTGTCCTCAAATCCGAGCCGTCTCTATTCATTGCCTCATCGGGAATCCCTCTAGCTTTGTTGGAACATTGGCTTGTCTTCTCTTTCATCCTTGGGCCCCAATCAACCCATAGCTCACGCCGAAATGAAGACCCCTGACGTCTAGCACTCGTGGTCATATTATCCTCCCCTCCTTGGAAAGGATTTGTCCTCAAATCCGGATTTTGTACACCTATGAAATGGAAAAAGAGCAAATCAAATATGAAAGTATGATGAAAAGGATTAAGACCACTAACGGCTCTAAGAGACAATAATACACCAATGACGTTGTGTGGGCCTCCAAATTCATGTTCCCTCAAGCTCAAGGCCAAGTGACAATAAATATGAGAGCACGAATTAATGATTCCTTTCATGTCCAAATCCCTCCCATAAGAAATCAAGACAAAATCATCAAGATCCTCACAATATAGGTATAAAATGTATCACAATATAGGTATAAGATGTAGGTTCAAATAAACATAGGCATTCCTTCACAATGTAGTCCCAAACAAAGCCATTAGATATAAAGTTCTTCACAAATAGACCATAAAACATCCCAACTCCATTGAATGGTTTGATGGACATGCAATAAAAGCAATCAACATGCCAAAACACAAATGCCCCAAGCACCTTGTTTCTATTTGGTTCGATCATCCTCATACAAATGATGCCCAAATTCTTGAACATCTTCACAAAAGATTTGGCATTCTCAACAAGACTAGGCATATACAAGAAAGGGTCCTCATAGTGTGCATATTCAAAGGTAACCGAATAAGGTCTATTCACAAGATTCCTATTCTCAAGGTTAAACAACAAAAGACCGTAAGGAACCATTGATACATCATTCTTGCTCAAATGAGAGCTACTCCACAAATTGACAAGCCCATATTTAACACATAGAGTAGGTTCATCACAACACACATCAAGTTTGCAAGAAGGATTATCATTTAACAAACAAAGTTCATCAATATAGATTTCATCCCATTGCCCCATCAATTTCAAGAGATTATCAAACATAAGGGAGCAATGTGTCCATAAACCTTCATGCACGACATGGAGACAAGACACAACACCATGCATATGATACTTGTAAAAAACTACATCAAGTATCATGAGAAATGTTTCCAAATTAGCCCCAAACAATTGCTCTAGCAATTTTAAAACAATACCACAAACATGAGAACGATGCAATTTTATGCCATTACTCATAACATCATCCTCAAGAGACATATGAGTGGAAAAATCCTTCACAAAACGGCCATAGAATACTCCAACTCCATTGAAAGGTTTAACCACTTTGCAATGAAGACATAGCAAACACCAAGTTCTAAAGTTATTATCTATGTTACTCCTCTTGGTCCAACTATCCTCATCCACATACTCATGAAGCTCAAAATTACCAAAAAATGAAAGCTTAGGCATCTTAGCATGAAAGAAAGTCACTCCTTCATTCAAAGTAGAAGCCACAAGAGAAATTTCATGTCTCTCATTGCTTGGATTTACCAAGAAAGGATCAATATATGGCGTAAAGGTAGATTTAGCATTCAAAGATTCAAGCTCACGAGACCACTTTTTATACAAGTCATCAATAACAAATCTATCAACACAAAGAGGCTTGTCTATGTAATCTCATTCAATGAAACATCACAAGTAGATAAGGATAGTACACTTGAACCATGGGCAAGGAGTTCATCCACTTGCCCATGTTCCTCTTGTTCCTTCTCCGGGTGAATAGTTTCCAAGCCATGTACAACATGATGCTTCACTTCCATGCCTTCAATTAAATTTCCTACAAACTCATCAACACAAAAACACATAGAAGAAGTGTTAGTGGGTAAGGGTTTAGTTTCCTCACCAAAGGCAAAAGGCAAAGGATCATTTGGTGCCCGCCCAAGGTAGGCCTTAGAATCTAACGAGCACCCTTTACTCACTTGTGCTTGTGGTTTTTCTCTCATTTGATATTTTTCTTTTCTCTCACTCCCACCACTCTCGCTTTTCTTTTGCACCTCACACTCTTGTCTTTTATCACCCTCTCTTGGCTTTTTAGACTCACTTTCACTCTCAAGCCTTGTCTCTCTGAAAGGTACGGTTTGTTCGATGTGTGTTCAGAAGGAAATAACAGGTTTCCTAGGTCCAGCAAATCCACTAGATCACGCGGTCTAGGAACTCGTTGGTCGCAGGAAATCCTGGTCGGCGGACACACAGAGCACTTCTTTCAAAAACCCTCAACCACTTTACTAAACCTAGTATAGGGAAGTAGAGATCGATCCCACAGAGAAGGATGCGTAATACTCATGTTCAAGGATTTGGATGTGTTTTTGGTGTTGGCTGTTGCCACGCATTTTTTCTTGGGTTGAGGAAAACAAATTAAACTTGACTTGGGAATCTTAAAACTCCTAAGCTAATAGCTAGACCTAGGCGAAATAATAAGAAAACGTTGCGAGAAAATTAACTGCTCGATCACTAGATCTAAGAGAACTACTCTACTTACCTAGACCTAGGAAATAAACTGACTGTGGGGACCATGACTGAAAAAACAGAGTACGGACGAAAAGCTGGCAGAATAACTAACTCTATAACTAACTAACAGCGACATCATCTTCTACAACCAAATTGCATAAAAACTCATAAGAAAATCAGCATGAACGAAATCAAAACAGAGCAAACTAGATCTAAGTCAAATTTATGCATAATCAACGAAGAACTGAACAGATCTGCAGACGCTAGACGAAGTAAAACAGAAAACAAGAAGAAAACTCGAATCCATCTAACAACTTCCTTTTCTCACTTCGGATCCAACCTCAGACGCTAAATCCACTCCGGATCCAAGCGTCCGACACAAACTCCAACCAACAGAAATACTTCATCACTTTCGATTCGAACAACAAACTCCAATCAGTCAATAAACCACAGATCTATCACCGAATTCCCATATCAAACACCACAACATCAAAATAAAACAGAGATCGACATAATACTTGTTAAAATAAACTTCCAGCAGCGAGATCTACGTAAATCAACTCAAAATATCACAGCTAAACACAATTCAACAAAGCGAAAAGATAAAGAGTATCATCAACAGCCAAGTCGACTCCCAAAAGTGAAGTTCGACAGCAAAAAGAGTAAAACAACTGAAATTAAGAGAGATTGTATCTTCGTCCAGACACTCGGACGGTGTTGCAACTGCGAAACTTCTAAAGAAAAGTAACCCTTCGTACCCGACTACCCCAGATCTCCCATTCCCAAGTGTGTGTTATGTGTGTGGGCTAAAAAGAGAGTGAAAAAGTGTTATGATGTGCGTTGCATGCTCTTCTATATATAGGCATTGGAGTGGGGCCCAGCGAGGTATAGATAGACTTTGTTGCCCTCAGCTATTGGCTCCCTCTGTCACGCCTTCTTTTCTTCTAAATTCTGCTCACTTCGCTTCATTCCTTTGCTAGACCATCTCCTTCAGCATTTCCTTGGTCTAGCGATTTTCTCACACACATGGCTTAGGAAACGTGTTAGACCCAACAAATTATAACGCTTTTCACCACATAACCGATGCATGAAATTAGCCTTATCAAACTGCTCACACTTAAACCATACTTTTCCTCAAGTATAAAGACAAGAAAAAGAAAAAGAATAAGGCGAATTACAACAAGGTTATCTTCTGACCGACTCCTAGACCTAGACACAATTTAAAAACTAAAAAAAATTTAAGAAAAACATACAAACACATAAACACATATACATGAGCTAGCTTCAACTTTTAGGCATCCGTCCCCACAAGATTAAGGTCAATTCAATGGGTTGCACTCCTCCAAATAGGCCCTTTCCCTTCCTTTACCTAGCCAATCAGTCAGCTTGTCAAGATAGCCTTTTACTTACCCGATTGTTGGATTCACTCGATCACTCATTCCTCACCAGGGATGTTAGGATCGATTCTCTCTTAAGTTAATGCTACACCACTGAAGCGTCGGGTTATGAGAGTTCCTCCTTCCTGGATCAGGCTATTATCATTCCTGCCTTCTAGACAACTTCCCTCTGGACTTCGTCCAGCTTATTCCTCCTTTTATATATATATATATATATATATTTTTTTTTTTTTTTTACCCTGGACTTCGTCCAGCTTATACCTTCATAACCCAATTTCCCATTTTTTCTCCTTCACAGCTCTTCTCCCTAAGCATTCAGTGGTGGGCCTTAATCATGTGTTAGCTCGAAGTTATTAAGGCTTATAACTCACTATTATAGTAGGGCTTCACAACTAAGTAAGTAGAGGCATCCTCCATCGTTCTTGCTTCACTCAGATTAACTAGGCTTATTTAAGGAAAAAGCTTCTAAGTTGAAATGCCTCCTATCTTCAATTACTTTCACTAAGGGAATCATGCCGTATTATATTCACTGGCTCATGCAACAAAACTTAGACTTACAGACTCTTGATATGCAGACAAAGTAATGCATTGACTCCTCTCCCCCTCCCACTTCACTCAAGCTTGTCCCCAAGCCATCGTCGTGAAGGGGAGAACAGAGAGATCAATGCAAAATAACGAAACAGGTTACAAAAACAGAAACTTCTCACACTTAGACCAAGCATTGGGCTAAGTGGGAGGAAAACCACAATAAAATAGAAAACACAAGAAAAGCACAACAAAACAGAAAATATAAACTTCTCACACTTAGACCACGCAATGGGCTAAGTGGGAGAAGACACAACAATTATAAAACACACGTAGATAACAGGAATAATAAAAAAAAACTAAAAGAATGAAAAATAAAAGTTACTTGGTCAAGAGATGGTGGTTCACTTCTGGGGCTAGCTCCCTCGAGAGCCAGGCTGGGGTGGGATTCCGGGTCGGGTCATTCTTACTTTATTCTTTGCTGGCTGCTCCAGCTCTTCTTCCTCCTGTGCTGCTTGTTCGGGTACTGGCTTTCTCACTATAGACTTCGATTTAGATGGGGCTGGAACTTGTTTGGGAACGGCCCGGGGAATCAACTGCTTGAGCGATTGCTGCGATTGCCTGACGGAGGGACTGCTCTGAGTGTGCTGCTTGACTTCACTGCTGGACCCAGGAGTTGTTCTCGACTGGGTCAAGGGGAGCGTCTGCTGCATCCACTTTAACATCTTCATTGAAAGCTCCACCGCTTCCGTCATTCGCTCATTCTGTTTGGCGCACTTAACCGCCAAATCAGCAATGTTGCCCCTTAGGGTCTTCACTTCCTCCCGATTCCCCAACAATTCCTTCCTTATCCCACCAAGCTCCTTAATCATTTCTCTCCTCATCGACTGCATTTCCTTCTTCACGTCCTGGACTTCCTTGCGTAGCTCTTCAATCTCATCACTTGGCATGGCTTCCTCGGCTTCCTCTGGCTCTGCTTTCACCTTGTCTCCCAACGAGTAGAAGAGAGTCTTGGTGCCGTGAGTCTGCAGTAACCCCTTGTTGAAAAAATAATCAACACTGAACACTTCTGGGGGTTCGCACATGACTACCAACGGAGCGGCCTTGGCAATTTTCATTTCTATGTTCCTCAGGAGGTAAGCGCCGATGAGGTGGTAGGTGTACATATGACGCGCAGGGTTGCTCGTCATTTGGTGGCACGCCTGCGCCAGCCAATATCCTAGGTGCACCTTTACACCTTTCGCCATGCACCATGTGAAGTAGAGGTCGGTAGTGGTGAGAGCTGAATTCGCGGTACCCATCAAGTTATAACTGACAAACGTCTGAGCAAAGCGGAGAATCCGGTCTTCAATGTGGGAGGCCTTGGAGTAGCTGGACTTAAACGTTCCCGACATGGGGTGCGTGATCAGTTCCCATGTCGTCTGCACCTTGAAACCAGGTGTGTTCTTCGGCACTCCAACCATCCTATCATTCCACGCCCCCTCTTCATCCTCGGCTTGGGTAAACAACCCCATCCGCAGAGACCACTCCCGAATGCTCATCTCATACTCTTCATTAAAAAGTCTGAACGTAATAGAATCCGCGTCGAGATCAGTGGTATTCTTCAAACGAAAGATGGAGAAAAACTCCCTTGCTAGATCCACTGGCACCCTCTCCTGACTGTGCTATAACAGCCACTCAAATCCTATCGATTAGATATAGGCGCGGAATTCCTTATCACATGCAATCATTTTAAGCTCCCTCGAGCTGTACTGCTTCCCTGACTTGGCCATCTTCCCGGCGCTATATCTCTCCTTGTACACTGCGATCCTCTTTTGGTCGTCGAACTGCCTCATCTCCTCTAACAACTCTTTAGTCAGCCAGACTTCCGGACGTCCTGGAATCGGTTCTTCTTCAGCTTCCTCAGAGTCATAGATGGGTTCAGGGATGGGCTCGTCTTGTTCCTCGAAGAGGGTTCCTCGGTTATAGGGGAAAGGTTCTCCTCAACCTCCTGGACGGAGGGAGCTTTCCTAGACCGGGTAGATGAGGTCACAGTCGCCTTTCCTTTCCTCGCCCTTTCCTTGGTCTAGCGGCGCTCCTCTGCCTCTGCTACGTCAGGAACTAAGTCATCGACTTCATCGAGGAGGCTCCTCCTGGTACGCCTCCTTTCTGCCCTCTCATCAACCTTCGGTTCATCTTCATCCTGGTCGCCTACCAGGTCCACAATCAATTTCAGCCCTCCCTCGGGCTCCGGTGTTCTAGTCGTGAGTAGATCTGTATCTTCCAATAGCTTTTCTGGGGTGTCCCCCTCACCAACCAACATCGGGGTTGCCCCCTCAATATAAATGGGGTTCTCCCCCCTGACATCTCCTGGGGTTGCCCCCTCTTCCACGAACTCAGGGGTCGCACCCCTGAAATCAACTGGGGTCTCATCCCCAGTTTCCATAGGGGTTTCCCCCTCAGCAAATCTCTCTAAAATAGGGGTTTCCCCCTCAGCCACACTATCCACAATAGGGGTTACCCCCTCCACAATTTCATCTAACACAGGGGTTTCCCCCTCACGAACTTCATCAGAAACAGGGGTTTCCCCCTTATGTATTCTGCTCAAGTGATCAGCTACTCTATTCTCTGTTCCTCTTTTGTCTCTTACTTCCCAATCAAACTCCTGCAAGAGTAACACCCAACGGATTAATCTCGGCTTAGATTCTTTCTTAGCCAGCAAGTACTTAATCGCCGCGTGATCCGTGAAAACTACCACCCTTGACCCAAGGAGATAGGGTCGGAATTTTTCAAACGCGTATACGACAGCCAACATTTCCTTCTCCGTGGTGTCATAATTTTTCTGAGTCTGATTCAGCGTCTTGGAAGCATAGAAGATCACATAGCTTTTTCCATCAATTCTCTGTCCTAGGACAGCTCCCACAGCAAAATCGCTCGCATCACACATTATCTCGAAAGGATGGCTCCAGTCTGGTGCCCTGATAATTGGTGCTGATACTAGTCTGTCCTTAAGCAACTGGAACGCCCTCTCGCATCCTTCGTCAATGACGAATTCCACATCATTATGTAACAATCGAGTGAGTCGTTGCGCGATTTTTGCAAAATCCTTGATAAACCTCCTATAGAACCCTTCATGGCCTAGGAAGCCTCTCACCTCTTTTTGGTTCGTAGGGTATGGTAATTTTGATATCACATCCACCTTTGCTTTGTCCACCTGAATACCCCTCTTAGAAACCACGTGACCCAGGACAATGCCTTCAGTCACCATGAAGTGGCATTTCTCGAAATTCAACACTAAATGCTTCTCTTGGCATCTCTGTAACACTAGATCAAGGCTGGCTAAACAAGTATCAAATGAGTTCCCATATACCGTGAAATCGTCCATGAATATCTCAATGCATACTTCCAACAGATCCGAGAAAATGCTCATCATACACCGTTGGAAAGTTCCCGGTGCATTACACAATCCAAACGGCATTCTCCGGTATGCATATGTACCAAAGGGGCACGTGAATGTGGTTTTTCCTTGGTCCTTTGGATTAACGTAGATTTAGAAGTAGCCGTTGTATCCATCAAGGAAACAAAAGTACTGTTTGCCTGCCAGTCTCTCCAGCATCTGATCAATGAAAGGTAAGGGAAAATGATCCTTCTTTGTGGCTTCGTTCAACTTCCTGTAGTCGATGCACATCCTCCATCCTGTCACTAATCTGGTGGGTACCAACTCATTCTTTTCATTCTTAACAACCTGTATTCCAGATTTTTTTGGCACCATATGGACAGGACTGACCCACTCGCTGTCAGGAATGGAGTAGATAATCCCTAGAGCAAGCAATTTCAACACCTCCTTTAGGACCTCCTCTCGCATGTTCGGGTTCAGTTTCCGTTGTGCATCTCGATGAGCCTTCGCACTTTCTTCTAAACGAATGTGGTGCATACAAAGATCCGGAATTATTCCCACCAAATCTGAGAGAGTCCATCCTATTGCTTTCTTGTTTCTTTTGATGACTTCCAATAACTCCTTCTCTTGCTCCTTGGTCAGGTTGCTGTTGACTATTACTGGAAATGTCTCATCCTCCTCCAAGTAAGCGTACTTGAGGCCCGGTAGAAGTGTCTTCAGCTCCTTTTTTGTTCCATTCGTCTCCTGGGGCAAGGGATTTTTGTCCGTAATTTCGGGTAACGTCTCCTTCCCAGACGCAGGAGATTTTTCCAGACTAGCCTCATGAGCCGATCCCTTAGATCTAGCTGACTCGGGGCTTTTGCAGAATTCCATAATGGCCTCCGTGAGTTCTTCATCAGTCAATTCTGCTGTGTTCATTGCTGCACACCATCCTACAACTTCCTTGTCAATCGAATGGCTCAACTCCGAGTTGTCGATTTGTTCCTGTATCAATTCCGTCTCAAGATACTCTTGGACTAAAGGGTTAATAACATCAATAGCATAGAGATTCTCAACATCTAAAGGCCTTTTCATCCCCTCATATATGCTAAAGGTATACTTTTCCCCGTTATAGTCCAAGCAAATTGTTCCATCAAAGACGTCGATAATGGTCTTAGCAGTACGCAAAAATGGTCTCCCTAAAAGTACCCCACTGGACTCAGCAGACTCATTATCATTCATTTTGATCACATAAAAATCAGCAGGATATAGAAAATCATGCACCTTGACTATAACATTTTCCAACACTCCTTCAGGGCAAATGCAAGTTCTATCTGCTAACTGGATCACTACCTTGGTAGCAACCATTCTCACCCCAGTCAACTTCTTATAGATCGAAAGTGGTAAAATATTTATTGACGCCCCTAGATCACACATAGCGTGTTCAACCTTGATATCCCCTAGAGAAATGGGTAATGTGAACATACCTGGGTCGGTGCATTTTAAGGGCATCCTTCTCTTTTGTATCACAGCAGACACAGTCTCCCCGATCACAATCTTCCCATCTGGCTTGGTCTTCCCTGCAATAAAATCCTTGATAAACTTACTGAATGCATGCATTTTTAAGGCTTGCAAGAAGGGCAGGTTGATTTCCAACTTGCTAAAAATCTCCATGAGATCCTCTGTATCATCTTTTTTCTTCTTCGCCTCCCCGCGATATGGAAATGGTTTTGCTCGCTTTACTGCATTTGTGGAAGTCCCAGCCTGGGTTTCATCAACTGCCTTGTTTCCTTCCTTACTCACTTCTTCAGGTTCGGGGTCTAGGAAGAACGGATCCCTTGGTCGAGGTAGGGATCCCCCTAGATCTCCCTTCTGGAGGTTCTCCTGAACAAGGATTTCCCTGGGTCTAGGGACTTCCTCTTTATGTTGCTGACTCTGTTTCCCTTCACTAGCCTGCATAGGCACTTCCTCATCAATTTCCAACGTCGGCCCTTCATAACCCCGCCCAGATCTCAAGGTGATTTGACTAATGTTTGCTCGGTCTGGCGGTTTGACGGTGGCAGGAAGTTTCCCTTCATTCCCTCGCATCTCATTTAAGGAAACTGCGATCTGGGAAAATTGCTTTGCCATCATGTCCATGGCGGCTTTATGTTCAGACTGTGCATCTTGTAACTTGTGCACCATGTCATTGTTGGAGTGCAGGTTACCCTGCATGAACTACTGTGAATTCACTAGATCATGGACCATGTCAACCAAACTCCTCTGTGGTCTGGAATTGAATTGACCAGAATTTGGTCCTTGACCTTGGTTCTGACGATAGTTGCCTTGATGATTGTTGTATTGGTTGTTCGACCCTTGATTTCCCTGATGGTTATTGTACTGGCTACCAGACCCTTGATTCCCTTGATGATTTGGTTGGGAATTCTGGTAGTTTCCTTGGTTGTTTCTCTGATGAGGTGGCACATAGGAGCTTCCTGGGTTGTTCTGATTCCTATTTCCCCAATTAGTATGGTCCTGATTCATGTACATCAGTTGGACTGCCTCTCCGGAGGGTGTGCATAATTCGTGAGCTGAAGTGGAGGTGGTTGGCCTTGATCATGATCAGTCCATCTGAAGTTTGGGTGAGTCCTCCATGGAGCGTCCCTCTGTCTTCCTTGATTCCAACTTCCGTCGGGATTCCAACTTCCCATCGAATTTGCCTGAGCTTGACACTCCCCTTCGCAGGGCTGACTGTAGTATGGTTGAAGTTGCCTTTCCTCCTGACCAGGGGGTTTCTCAATTTCCACTGGAGCATGCGGATTGTACTTCTCAATTGCAATTAGCAAGGCCTTTTCCAGTTTATCGATCCTATCTTCCACCTTCTTGTCTTCTTGTTCCATTACTGCATTAGCTGATCCTCTCCTCAGTATGCTTCGCGGGTTATCATAGGCCTTCTTCGCCTCGATCAGCCTTCCCAAGGTTTCCCGAGCTTCACTTGCCTTATTCTTGGTAAAATTTCCCCCGCTCGAGGAGTTCATCAAGTCCTTCGATTCAGGGTTTGCACCTTCGTAGAACAGATAGTAAGTCTCTGCTTCAATCATCCTATGGTTCAGACAAGCATCCAGCAGCCCCTTGAAACAGGACCAATAAGAACTCAGAGACTCATCGTATTCTTGTTTGCACTCCTGAATCTCCTTCTTCAAGGCATTCGTATTGTTGGATGGAAAAAAATAATATAGAAATTCTAGTTTAAAATCCTTCCACGTGTTGATCGAGTCCGGTGGAAGCCTTAGCAGCCAAGTGTTCGCCTCCCCTTTGAGAGCAAACGGAATTGCTCGAAGACAGTAGTCCTCATCTGTTGCCTCGTTGGGTCGCTTTTGAATGCTGCATAGTTTACTGAACTCGTTCAAAAATTCATAGGGGCATTCGTTCCTACGCCCAGAGAAAGTGGGTAGAACTCCAAGTACATTCGTCTTGATATCGATCGACCTCCGTCGTGGGTTCGAGACTATTGCATGAGCGGGTTCACCGTCAAGATGTGCGGTGAGCGACCCTATTTCCAGATCGGGATCTAGCAGATGAGCCATATTTGGGTCCTCCTCCTCCTCGGTCTCGGAATGCTCTGGTTCTGTTGACGACCCCGGGTTCTCCTCTGTCGACGAATTCCATCCTTTTCACTTTCTGACTCGAACGGGAATGGATCCTCCGTCCTCAATCCTGATCTGGTGGTAATGGTAGATGTAGATTCCTTGACTCGCCACTTGTATTGGCCACTCCCTGACCCAGATGAGCTTGCCCAACTTCCAGAATGGAAGCCTGCTTTCATAAACTGTCAAGGAGAAAGAAAATAACAAAAATTAAAATATTTACACCAAATCCTTACACGAAATAACAATAAATGCCATCCTTCCCCGGCAACGGCGCCATTTGAAAGGTACGGTTTGTTCGATGTGTGTTCAGAAGGAAATAACAGGTTTCCTAGGTCCAGCAAATCCACTAGATCACGCGGTCTAGGAACTCGTTGGTCGCAGGAAATCCTGGTCGTCGGACACAGAGAGCACTTCTTTCAAAAACTCTCAACCACTTTACTAAACCTAGTATAGGGAAGTAGAGATCGATCCCACAGAGAAGGATGCGTAATACTCATGTTCAAGGATTTGGATGTGTTTTTGGTGTTGGCTGTTGCCACGCATTTTTTCTTGGGTTGAGGAAAACAAATTAAACTTGACTTGGGAATCTTAAAACTCCTAAGCTAATAGCTAGACCTAGGCGAAATAATAAGAAAACGTTGCGAGAAAATTAACTGCTTGATCACTAGATCTAAGAGAACTACTCTACTTACCTAGACCTAGGAAATAAACTGACTGTGGGGACCATGACTGAAAAAGCAGAGTACGGACGAAAAGCTGGCAGAATAACTAACTCTATAACTAACTAACAGCGACATCATCTTCTACAACCAAATTGCATAAAAACTCATAAGAAAATCAGCATGAACGAAATCAAAACAGAGCAAACTAGATCTAAGTCAAATTTATGCATAATCAACGAAGAACTGAACAGATCTGCAGACGCTAGACGAAGTAAAACAGAAAACAAGAAGAAAACTCGAATCCATCTAACAACTTCCTTTTCTCACTTCGGATCCAACCTCAGATGCTAAATCCACTCCGGATCCAAGCGTCCGACACAAACTCCAACCAACAGAAATACTTCATCACTTCCGATTCGAACAACAACCTCCAATCAGTCAATAAACCACAGATCTATCACTGAATTCCCATATCAAACACCACAACATCAAAATAAAACAGAGATCGACATAATACTTGTTAAAACAAACTTCCAGCGGCGAGATCTACGTAAATCAACTCAAAATATCACAGCTAAACACAATTCAACAAAGCGAAAAGATAAAGAGTATCATCAACAGCCAAGTCGACTCCCGAAAGTGAAGTTTGACAGCAAAAGGAGTAAAACAACTGAAATTAAGAGAGATTGTATCTTCGTCCACACTCGGACGGTGTTGCAACTGCGAAACTTCTAAAGAAAAGTAACCCTTCGTACCCGACTACCCCAGATCTCCCATTCCCAAGTGTGTGTTATGTGTGTGAGCTAAAAAGAGAGTGAAAAAGTGTTATGATGTGCGTTGCATGATCTTCTATATATAGGCGTTGGAGTGGGGCCCAGCGAGGTATAGATAGACTTTGTTGCCCTCAGCTATTGGCTCCCTCTGTCACGCCTTTTTTTCTTCTAAATTCTGCTCACTTCGCTTCATTCCTTTGCTAGACCATCTCCTTCATCATTTCCTTGGTCTAGCGATTTTCTCACACACCTGGCTAGGAAACGTGTTAGACCCAGCAAATTATAACGTTTTTCACCACATAACCGATGCATGAAATTAGCCTTATCACTCTCTCTCTCGTTCTTTTTCTCTACTAATTTGGTTTAAGCTCATCGAAGAGGAGACATTTCCATATACATCAAGAGGCTTATGTGAGAAATGGAAAGAAGAGGATGTAGTCAAATGACTTGATGAGTTACCTATTTGGTTTGTGTCAACGCCACCATGTGGGTAGGTAGGCCTCCATCGAGCTCTATATGAGACTTCTTCTTCAATTGGCCTCTCAAGCTCATTATGGCTAACATGGTCTCTCACCCTCCTAGAATGCCACTCTCCATGAGACATGGGAGCTCGTATCCCTCTACTTCCCTTCTCAAGTCCATCTTCATGGTACCTTGTTTCATAGTCACCTCTATCATCACCATAGAGCTCAACTCTCCCTCGTTTATTACCCATCCCAAATCATGATCGGAGTTCCTCTTCATAGTACCTAACCCCATAAGGCTCTATCCCTCCATGTTGGTTTCCTACCCCAAAACGACTATACTCCCTATTTCCTCCTCCAAACCTTCCATTCTTCAAGTTTTTAACTCTATCCCGAACATTCCCTCCTTGCCACCCCTCATACTCCTCATCTTCAACATTTTCCTCCGGAACCACATTAGCCACAAAATTTCCCATAGGAGTGGGAGGCCTCGTCCCCTGCTCTCCCTTCCAAGTGTTGAACTCCTCAAATAAAGTGTTTTGGGCGGCAAGCATGCGGGCTTCGGATTCTTTTGATCGAGCAATGGATTCTTTTGCTCGCACATCCATTTGGATCATCATCTCTTGTTTGAATTCCTTCATCATTCGGGCCATCATTCTCACAAGGTCCCCATCGGGTGTAGGGTAAGTCATGCTTGTTTCCTCCCCTTCCGCACTTATCCCCGCCATTTTGTTGGACCAGGTGCGAGGAGGCATAGAGTAAGTACCTACAAATCAAACAAACACTAGGAACTAGTCCTAGAGGTTAGTAATAAAAGAAAGTAGAATTTAAGAAGATGAACTCAACCTTGATGTCCCAAACCCCCCTCAAATCACTCCCCAATAACTCTCGACAAAGGCTTAGAATATTGTGAGAAAGGTGGATTCACTCACACTCACAACTCCAATTCCAAGATTTAAGTGCTTGAGGTGGATCAATCAAGGTATACTCCTTGGTCAACAAAATCAAGAAGACAAAGCCATAAACACATATTAGCAAGATGCAAGTCAAAGAAAAAAAAAACAAACAAGGGGTGACACTTTTGCTGAAATCTGGCTGATCTTTATGATTTTTTTTGGTATTGATTCCCACGCCCAATTTGGATGAATTTTGGTGGATAGATTCCCAAACAAGTATAGATCAAGGGAAAAATGGCCATATATAGTCAGATTTGATAATTGGATATGTTTTGTATGGTTTTCCCCAACTATGCCAAAACAGGGCAATGATGTTAATCTCCACGGTTAACTAAGCAAACGAAGGAATTTTTTGATAAGCAGGTAGGTAGGTCACATAACATAGATCATACACACCAAATTTCAGCTTAATCTAAGCACAATTGATCAATCCGATCATCCCAACAAAACAGAGCAAAAACAAAGGACAAAAGGAAAAAATAACCCAACCCAAAGCAACAATAGATCAAACACCTAGTGGGTACTAGGCTCTAGATACAAAATGATGTGGACCCATGTATTGTAAGGTCCATTTCCCAAGGATTTACCCAATTTGGATGCTTGATCTAGGTATTTTTTTGTGAGAATTGATTTTCTATTTTATCAATAAAGGGCAACCCAACAAGAAATAAGGAAGCTAAGATAAACAAGAAGGAAATAACATTGGATAGGGTGGAAATTGTGATACATAGTCATTGATGAAGCAAGCTAAGGCACTTACAACATAACTAACATGCATCCATGGCTAGATCTTCAAGGGAACCACAAACCTCAAAGCATACCTCTACTTGATCCATGCTTGAACTAGCAATTGATGGAAATCCCATGCTTGAACTAGCAATTGATGGATTCAAGCAACCTAAATCTAGGAATTGGATAGAAACCCTCTCCAAGAGGAAACAAAACTCTCAAGCATATAATTCAGCAAAAACCTCGGAAAAGAAATGACATCAAGAGGTATTTATACTATGGGTCCAAAAATAGAAAGTTGGCCCACAAAATCTAAAAATCGGCATAATCGCCTGGTCGTGCATTTTTCACATGCCAAAATGCCCGGCCCGGGCGTTTTCCCTGTCCCCGGGCGATTTTCACAAGCGAAACGCCCGGTCGGGCGTTTTTCCCGAAGCTCCCGGCCTTCTCTGCGCGACTTCCGTAAAACCGCCATACCTCCCTCATTCGGGCTCCGATTGGGATGTGAAAGATACCCACGCGAAGTTGTTTCCAAGACGAAGACAATGGTGGTAGTTTCATAGCTTTCAGATGTCATCTCAATAGGACGATTTCCAGTTGAATCCAACTGTAGTTGAAATCCTTGACGCACGGCTTCCATGATCATTCCGGAGGTATAAGCTGTCCAGAGGGGAAGGGAAAAATAAAGATCCAGGGCAAGGAACAATTGTAACCTGACCCAAAAAGGGGAACTCTCTGACCCAAGGCATCATTGGTATGGCAACATAAAGAGTAAACGATCCTAACATCCCTGGTGAGGAATGAGTGATCGAGTGAATCCAACGATTGGTGAAGTTAGAGGCTATCTGGACGAACTGACAAACCGATTAGATAGAAGAAGGGAAGGGGAGGATTCGGAGACTGTATATTCTTGGATTGACCTTAATCTTGTGGGGATGGCTGCTAGAAAATAAACCAGTCTATGCATTTATGTGTCAATGTGTTTTCGTATGTGTTTGTGTCTGTTTTTCTTTGTCTAAGTCTTTTTGAGTCTAGGTCTAATAGTTTGTGTCTTTTTCTTTTTCTTTAGATTCGGTTGAATGGGAAACCATGCATTGAAACATGCCTTATTCCAGACCCTAGCCGTTTAAGGAAATTGGTCCCCACTGTTTGTCTCTCTTTTGTTTGTCTAATTTAGGAAAGTCAGTCTAGTCCGTTAACTCCCGTTGTTTTAAAACTTTCAATATTTCCTTTCTCAAAGTCATGCATGTTCCGTACGTTCTCATTTCTTAGACCCAGTAGGGAGAGTAAAGTAGTTTAAGTCTCTCAGACCCAGTAGTTTAGTACTCGACCCACAAATTGCATGGCAGCAGCCAACCCCTCCCCAAACCATTCCAAATGCAGTTTCGTAACACATCCGTCCTCGTGGGATCGATCCTTTGCTTCTTTGTACTAGTTGTAGTATACTGAGTTGAGGTTTTTGAAGAAAGTAGAGTGCACCCAACGACCCCCGTCTGATAGATTCATGGTCTTCTAGCCTTTGTGAACTAGTTTAATCCTCTGGACCTGTTAGATTGTGAGATATCACCTTTGCACTGCATCTACTCCTAGCTCTCTTCAACTTTTTTTAATCCACTAGACCTATTTAAGATAAGTAAGGCTTACGTAAGTACTTGATTGTTCCCGTATATGATCTTCATTATTGCACTTGCATACAAATGTTTATATAAATGAATAGGGTAATTAATCGGCATATCGTTAATGCATAATGTATGGGCTATTAAAGATAAGTTACTGATCTTGGGATTCACTTACCAGAGAGCTCGAGGAAGAGGAGGCCCCTGATAGACCTATAATGGGTTTGCGCAGGCTCGTGTGTTCAACTGATCAGAAGGTGTCTCCTAACCTAGTCGTGTCGCTGGCACGAAGACCTAAAACCTGGTATCAAGAAATTCCTCAACCCACTTCTACTGGCTAGTATAGGGAGAGCAAGGGTCGAATCCCACGAGGAACGATGGATGGTTGGTTAGCTACCACGCTTAGATTGAGGTTTTCCTAGACAAAAACTAAAGATGGACTTAGACTCTACTGACTGGTAAGGTTATCTGATATCTAGGTCCGGTGGAACATATGAGAAAAAGAAGATATTCTACTGGAGTGCATGTGAAAAAATGAAAGTTTACTAAAAGTGGTTAAACAAAAGCTGGGGTGAATATCCTAACGAACTGGCAGATGCGCTGACATATCTGCAGAAAAGGTGGATTGTGATGTTGTCTTCTTCAACAAGTATGCATAAAATTCAGATGAGCACAAACTCCATGGATAAACTCAGATTAACTACTTCATACATCAGATCCATAACTTAAAAAGCTTAAACTCAAATATTAACGGCTAATAACTCCAGATTACTCCTACTGACTAGCATGCAAGGTGACAACACTAAAGTGAAAAACTCATGAATTAAACCTTAGATCGAAATAGAGAAAGCTCGAAATTCTAGCTAATAAACTCAGATCTAACCTACTCAAACGGAAACATGCTTCAACACTTAGAAACTATACGTAAATAACATAAACTTAAACTAGGCATAATGAAATGCAACGACGATCAAAGAGAACAAAAGAAAAGCAACTTCCATAGCAAATGTTTGGATCGCAACAAAAGACTTCAAAAGCAACTGAAGATTTAAGTTCTAACAAGATCCAATAAGCTAAAACAAAATGCGAAATTAAACTAAGAAAGCGAGTAAAGATTGTTTTTGCCACTTGGGCGATAAAACAGTTTCTGGCGACTAAAATGGCTGGAAGAGTAGACGGTGGATGATCTCCAGTGGAACTAGGACGGCTTCAAGTGATCATGACTGGTGGCGAGGAATGAGAGTTGAAGAGCTAGCCTACGCCTCGGAGCTAAGACTTCCGAGAGCGGATTCTAAGTGAGCTTGTGTGTTGGTAGGTGATAAGGCTCATTTCATGCATTGGTTTTGGGTGATATTATTTGCTTTTGGGGAGAGATAATGCACAAATTTTGAGCTCAAGTGTGCAGAAATCTGCTGGATCCAGGAGTTTGTGCTAATTGATCTGGTAGATGCAAAAGAGCTGATTTTGAAGTAAAATACCAGAAGTCGTCGCTCGGACCTAGGAGAATCAGGAAGTTGACGACAGGAGCAGGAATGGAGCAGAAGTGCAGAAAAAGTTGTCTAACTGGTCAAGAAGACAGAATGGCGGAATGGAGCAGAAGTGCAGAAAAAGTCGTCTACCTGGTCAAGGAGATAGAATGACGAAATGGCATGAAGATCCTCAGTTGCTTCAAGGGTAAAATGGTCAAATACCAACAAGAAGTTGCATTAGGGTTGAAGTTGAAGCCACTCTATAAATAGAAGCTTCCCATAATAAAGAAGTAGCGTTTAACGCTATCGTAGTTTAGGTAGGAAGCTCTCATAGGCGCTTAACGCCACTGCTCTCTTAGCTTAGTTTAGATAGTTAACTTCTTTCTTAGCTTAGTTCAATGGTTTCGACAAGGGAATTGACGACTCCAACGTTGGATTCTTGTTTTCTTTACCGCTTTTTGAGACTATGTAGTTAGATCTCGAGTTCCGTCGGAGGAATTGACGACTCCGCCATTGGATATCGACTTATTTTCAGTTTTATGAAGCTTTGATGTTTATTTTTATGTTGATTATGCTATTTATTTATGTTTCTTAGATCCATGTTGTTTACATGATTTCCTGTAGTTTAGAGGTTGAGATTTAGTTGTTCACGTGCTCGATTCCTGAGATCTGATAGTTTAGGTGATGCATACAAGGTAATCTGTGTTCATTACGTTTTCAGCTTGACCTAGTAGCGTATATCTGGTAGTTCTAGCTTGAATTTCGTGTTTACATCTTGTTTTGAAGCATGCTCTGTTTTATTTCGTCAATGGTGTTGAAGCTCTGTTCCATGCTCTGTTTTTACTTGGTTGTTTGGAGAAGATGAAGTAGAAGTTAGTTAGAAAATCAGATCTGCTTCCTGTTTTTGCTTTTTTGCCTTTCACAGCTTTCTGCCAGCCCTAGCCTATTTAGGAAAAATGGTCCCAACTTTACTTTTACACTTTGTCTGCCTATTTTGGGAAAGTTCTAGCAAGTTCCTTTAGATGTTCTACTTAGTTTAACTCTAGTTTACAAGTTGCCTTGAGTTTGGTTGTCATGCAAGTGTCCGTACTTTTCCCATCCACTAGGTCAGTTAGATAGAGTCCAGTTAATTCCACCAGGTCAACTAGATTAGAGTCTTAACCCACTCAATGAATGCGTGGCAACAGCTGACCCCTTTTCCGCTTGTATCGTAGAAACAATCTCGAGTAGGTCTATAGTCCATGTGGTTCGACCCCGCTCTTGCCGCTTATACTTGTAATATTTGTAATATTTGTTGCATTAGTGGGAAAATTATAAATCTTGTTGAAAGGAGGGACACGTGCAAACAACACACGTGCAAAAACTCCTTCTCTTCAGTAGGTAGATTGTAGATTATGGAGCATGGATAAAAGATTAAATTGATGGATAGATGCTCCTTCCTTCATGTGACCTTATATTTATAGGGAGGATTGCCCTAAAAAGTAGGGTTGCTCTTCCTTGCAAATTGTCGCTTTTGCCCCCGTCTACTAGCAATCCTCTTCTCTCTATCTCGAGATTTTTGGCATGCATCCTGGTTAGTATTGCACTCTTCTAGCGTCCTTTTTCACTTGAACTTCTCGATTGCTTTCCTACTGACTTGCACCTTTCCCTGCAGACTTACGCACTTTTCATGCAAAATATGCACATTAAGCTCATCATACTGACCACTAACTAAGGCCTAGAATACGACTAATCAAACTGCTCACACATAACACATGCTTGTCCTCAAGCATGGAGGAACAAACTAAAAAGAAATAAGTCGGATTCTAGGCTTGTTACTCCCCTCACTGACCCTAAACAAAATAAACTAAAACTAAAAAGACTCTAACGACCCTAAACTGTTGGCGTACATATACAGAAACTCTGAAAAGAAAGAAAAACACAAGAGAAAACACATAACAAAACACATTGAGCATGCTATATTTTCAACCGTCCCTCCCCTTGGGATCAAGTGCAGTCCGGCTTTAAGCATCCTTGAACTTCCGCCACCCCCATTTTCCTTCCCAGCTAGTATATCCGCTTGTCAAGATCGCCCAAACCCTCGGCTAAACACTAGATTCGCTCAGTCACTCATTCCTCACCAGGGATGTTAGGACTGTTTCTCTCAACACGCTGAACCACAGATGCTTCGGACTTAGATCTCACACGCAGCTCCCAAGGGTCTTTATTGGCTTGAAACGGGGCTATGGGCTTGTAACGTTTGGGGTGGATGTTCCTAAGGCTTTAAGGTTCAAAACAACACTACTTTATTCTAATGCGGAGCAGCTTCTTGCCTTATGCCTTCTTTCCTATTGCCCTTAGGATTTTGCTACACGCGGTCACTACACCCTAGACATCATGTGGCAGCCACTCTTCTTTTTCATATATTTAGTGGAAAGTAGTTCCACTTTAGGCTTCTAACTCGCCATTTTAGAGGGCTTTCGTGTCTAGCTCTAAGGTTGGGCTTTTCTCTCATACTTGCATCATCTATACTGACTAGGATCTACTAGGAGGGGTGGTTCCCATTGTTTAGCATGCTTTATTTCCATCAATTCCACTCACCGTCAGTTCGAAAAAGTTGAGTTTTAAGCCAGTTCATTTAATATTTATCCCAAAAAAAACTATTCTAAAAATTACCTAGAAGCGAAAACCTAAGGAAAATCTAACACATAACAAGTATGTCATACTTGCCATTATCTCCCTCGTCCCTCTTCACTCGTGTCTGCCCTTAGGAACAGGCTGTGAAGTGGAAAAGAAGATGGCTAATATGACAAAAAGAAAACTTCACAGAAACACGTACTATATTTGAAAAAAATTCTCACACTTAGACTATGCAATAGGCTAAGTGGGAGAATATTAACTAAACACATGAAAACAATTAAACATGCGCCAAATTTTGCAAACCCTTTCTTCTCACACTTAGACTATAAAATAGGCTAAGTTTTGTGAATTGGAGTTCACATTAACAAGTACTACTAAAAACTAAACACAGAAAACAAGAATTCACAAAAATAGAAAAGTAAAAAGAAACATAAAAATAAAAGAAAAACTAACTAGTCAGTAAGGTGGGTGGTCATTTGTTCCTCGTGCTCCTCCTCTGAGCATGACTAGGTGTTGGTTCTTCCTCCGGTGCTTCATACGGTTTTTTACTTCCATCTTCTTCAGACACCTCGTCTTCCTCCTCATTCTCAGCCTATTCACTTGGTTCACACCTTCCCTAGCTCGGCCACTCGTTCCAGCCTCGCTGCTCTTCCTGCCATTTCCTTGAGTATTTTTCCCATTACATCTGCCAGCCTTGCTAACTCGATCCGTGCTTCCCTGTTTTCAGCTGCCAACTCCGCCACAACCCTCTCCAGGTTTGCTTGCCTCTGGTCCTGAGCTTGCACTCCTTGCCCAGCCGATACCCGTCCCGCAGGGATCGCGGCTTCACCCATGGCATAAAAACGTGGGACTCCTTCACTGATGTAAACTGTGTTGGTGCGGGTGAAGAAGAGGGTATCAAAAAATCCAAGAGGGTCCACCATTATCATCGGTGATAGGCCTTCGGTCTCTATAGTGGCTATATTGCAGAGAGACAGGTTTCTTGCTGGGTGGGTGGCGATCAGGTGGCATTGGTAGGCGGTCCAGAACCCCAGGTGTACTCTTCTTCCACGTCTAGCACACCATAGAAGGAACTATTCAGTCATGGAGGTTCGGACGGTAACTCTGTCCCAGCAGGTTGTAATCCAAATAGATTTGGACAAGGCGCATGATGGGTTGAAATGAATGGAGCGGGATAAGGTAGACGCAAACTGCCCAGCAGTTGGTTGGCTCATTTCTTCCCAAGCTGCCTAGGGGTCAAACTCCACATGTCTCCGAGGGATTCCCCTCTCCCTACTCCTCCATTCTGGCCCTATTGCCTCCTCAACTGTACACATCCCTAGCCTAACTGTCCACTCTATCAGGTTCATACTTACTTCTCTCCCAAGCACCCGGAATGATATAGATACCTCATCCATGTCAGTTGTGACTTGAAACCTGAATGTGGCTAAAAACTCCTTCGCCAATATCACGGGTATTGTGGGATCTCCATTCTCCAACAACCAATCAAACCCCAACGCACGCATATATGACAGAAACGGTTCACGAGGGGCTAGCTCATCTAACGAGGGAAAGTGGAGTACCTTGTTGCATTTGATCTGTTTGCTATTAACCTCCTTTTCATCAAAGGAATCCTGAAGCTTCTTGGTGTTGTAGTGTTTCATGTCCTCCATCAGATCATCATCCAGTTAGACTTCCCACGGCAGGTACTCTAATCTCTCAACTGGGGGATGGATTAGCTCACTGTGGTTCTCAGGCAGCTGGTGCTCCTGGAACTCTTCATCCTCAAAAGATACGTCGCTCTCGGATTCTGATTCTTCAGTTGAGGCGTATTCGTCGTCGCTAATATCCCTCCATCGTGGTGGATCTCTCCTCTTCGGCTCTCTGATCACCACTCTTGTATTGGCTGTGAGAGGTTTCTTGCTACTTTGCTTCTGCTTCAGCTTCACAGGGGCCTTCCCCTTTCTTTTTCTCTCTCAAAGGTACAGGTCTTCCTCAGTATCATCGCTTGGCTTCCTCTTGGTCGACGCCGAAGGCATCTTAGGCGGTATTCTTAGTCTCCACGGTCTTGTTTGGCTCCTTTACCTCCGGTGCTTTGTCTCCTACTGCCTTCGATGCCTTCGGCGAGGTCTAGACCCTCTGCCATTTCTGCAGTGCCGTCCCTTATTTGCGGAGAGGTTCTCTTTTCTTGGTCAGTTGGGGTAGGTGGCACCACTTCTGTTTTTGTGATACCCGTGTTGGTTTCTGACTCGGAGCCCTTTGATCGTTCTTCAACACTAACTTCCTTTTAACCGCCGTCGGTTTGATTACTGAGGGTGTTGCTGCCTCCGGTTCGTCAGTTGGAACTTCGGGTTCCTTTTCTTTCAATTGCTCGTCCCCCGCCTCTGCCATTGGCTGGTACCCTGGCACTTCGGGGCCTATTTCTACCGCCTTCTCACTTTTCATCTCCTCTACTGCGTGGGCTGGCCCTTCTTCCGGTTCTTTGGTGTGGTGAGCTCCTCTTGATCAACTTAGTCATCTCATTACTTCATGTGGTGAGCTCCTCTTGATCAACTCGGTCATCTCATTTCTTCATGTGGTGAGCTCCTCTTGATCAACTCAATGCTCCTCTTGATCAACTTAGTCATCTCATATCTTCATGTGGTGAGCTCCTCTTGATCAACTCGGTCATCTCATTTCTTCATGTGGTGAGCTCCTCTTGATCAACTTAATCATCTCATATCTTCATGTGGTAAGCTCCTCTTGCTCCTCTTGATCAACTCAGTCATCTCACGTCTTCATGTGGGGAGCTCCTCTTGATCAACTCAGCTAGCAAGCCAGGCTCCATTACTCTGCTTGTCTCCAACCGATCAATTTGTCTTCAGCTTTGGCCATTTTTCGCTCCTTTTCCGAGTTGATCAAGTTGTTCCTACACTCTGTCACTTCAACACTTTTTAGCTCCTGCACACTTAAATTCACCACTTTTTCGCACATTATAAACCAGGTTAATGTAATAAACCCTATAAAATCATGCTTGTAACGAGCCCTATCACATGCCAACTATACCATGTGACTCACTTTAGCAATGAGGCGTAGCACATATATTTACATCTCTTTTTCACATTGCTCAACACATAAATGTCTTTTCATTACTTTACATATCATATACATATTCACAATTTCAATATATATAAATCCAACAATCTACACCATCTCACCTTTCCAATGTTTTAAAAATCGGACCGGCCGGCGAACCGGTGTCGCTACTGGTTCACTGGTTCAACCGGTTCATTGGTCGAACCATCGGTTGAACCGGAATATATAATAAACACATATATTATATATTATTTAATTTCACTACGGTTTTACTTCTCCTTTTCAAAATAAATTGTCAACAAATTGGGAGGTTTGGAAGCTAATTACTCCATTTTATCAAGAAAATTATGAGAGAACATAGTAGTGCAGACTGCAGGGGTTTTAAATTTGAGAAACAGACACATGCACACCATGAAAAACAAAAATGGAAGGCTTGCCAACCTCAAAACGTGCTGCGGTGATGGGGATACGGAGGCGGCGAGGTGCGGTGTTGGATGTGATCGAGGAGAGGAAACAACGAGAGAGATTCCAGCAGGTAGGAGCGGCAATTTGGAGCGCCGGAGGTAGCACAGTCGGCGGTTGTCAGGTACGTGTGGGGAATCGAGGAGAAAATGGGAGGGAGAAATTAGAAAGTCACGGAGTGGAGGGAGAAGTAGGAAGGTGGGGGAAGTGGAAGCGACGCTGAATTCTTAATTGTCGAATTGATCACGCAAAATCCCAGAAACCAAGTAAAACAATATTTCAAAAAATATTTAAAAATAGATAAACCGGTTTCCGGTCACCGGTTCGACCGGTTCAACCGGCCGGTTTTGCCGGTTCTGAGCGGGCCAACCTACAGACGGTTTTTAGAGGTAAATCGGGCCGGACTGCCTACCTGTTCGCGGTCGAACCGGTCGAACCGGCCGGTCCGGTCCGGTTTTTAAAACATTGCACCTTTCAATATCATTCCTATCGTATTCCATTTATACAGTCCACACAAGATGTAATCATTATTTGACTAATTCACACTATCATATATTATTAGAGCATCCACATCGGTATGAAAAAAGTTGTCCGTCCGTCCTTGCCAGCGGCAAGGACGAGCTCATCCGCCAATGCAGCTTGTCCGTCCTTGCCAGGGGCAGGGCGGTGCTCTTAAATAAGAGCACGTCCGTGCCGCTGAGCAGGCTGACGTGGCGGCACGCGATTGGCTAACGGCAATTTCGTTTTTTTTTTGTTTTCTTTTAAAAATTCGATTTTAATTTTAAAAAATCATTTTTAAATAAAAAAAATTATTTTCACAAATTTTCACACTTCTCAATAAATTATATCCATTTTCTACACACTGTTAATTTATTTTTCAATTTTTTCCCCAAAAAATTCACATTTTAATTATGTATTTTTATTTTTTACGATTTTAATTATGTAATTTTTATTTTTTAGGATTTAATTATGTAATTTTTATATTTTAATGTATTTTTATATTGTAGAAATATTTTTAGTAATTGAAATATTTAAATTGAATAATAGAATAGTGGGACCCTTGAGCTTGTCCTTGCGGAAGAGCACGGATGTGGGTGTTGTGCCCTTGCCTAAAGACAAAGAGTAAAAGTGGGTCCGGGCCCACCTCCGTGCTCTTATTTAACAGCACGGATGGGGATGCTCTTAAAGAAGTCTCTTGTATTCACTGTTATATTTAAGTTTCATTGCACAAGCAACTAACCACATTAGCACATAGTAATATTTACCAAATTTAAAGGCATTATATTCTAGAATACACGTGCACTACCTATACACGTCAACAAACTCCGTTTACTTCAAGGTCTTGCTCTTTCCTTTCTTAGTTGCACTCAAATTTGGTTCGCCTACTTTTAAAAATAAATACACGTACTATATATTCAAACACAGAAAGCACAATCCAAAACCAACTATTATCTCTCCTTTGCATTTTTAAACCTGGCTTTTGAGTTTCATTAGCTCATAACATTTATTTATCTTTTATGCTATCTCATATTTCTCCAAGATAATGCTATTGCATCTCATAAACTAAGTTAAAGCATTTCTGTATATTCTCGTGTCAGCAAGAAATATACTAATTCAATATGAATAATCAAAAGTCTCAATAAGCATAATTACATCGTGGCTGTCCCAAAACTCAAACCTCAAAAATTTACTCTTTTGTTAAGCTTCATACTCAATTACTAAGATAAAAGTCATTTAAAAGCCATAATTAAAATATAAAAATAAAATTCTCAACTTTAATCCAACGTATAGGCTGCCAGGAAAGTACTCCCAATTTTTCGTCTTTATACTAAACAATAGTATTGCATTTACAAGGAACCCCCAAACTTTATCGTCCCAAACTCCATCAAGAAGAAAGCTTTCTTTACTTAAAATTAGCTTATAATTTAACAACTTAGTAAATGGAGCTTAAAAACATCTCGTGTCCATATTTCAGTTGCTAAAACATAACTTTCAAACTGCACAGCAACTAAAACGGTTTGCTATCACAAAATACTCTAATATCGTCCCGAACTGCATCAAGAAGAAAGCTTTCTTTACTTAAAATTAGCTTATAATTTAACAACTTAGTAACTGGAGCTTAAAAACATCTCGTGTCCATATTTCAGTTGCTAAAACATAACTTTCAAATAGTACAGCAACTAAAACGGTTTTGCTTATCACAAAATACTCTAATATCTTCATAGTTCATGTCAAAAGTATATGACCAACACATAACTCTATTAAAATCCAATTTTTCATAACATTAATATCATAACATAAACCTAAATCCATAATTTCATAATCAATTTACACAATTCATTGCAAATATAAAATTCTCAATTTTAAGAACCCTAAATTTCAGTTCCTAGATTAACCACACTCAAAATCTATTTTCATATATTAATCAAGCTATAATTACGTTCTATATTCTTGTTCTATCACCAAATTTCAAGGAATATTCAAAATTCATGCCACAAGTGTAAAGGTGTGGTTTTTTTCCAAAATGATCAAAGAAGGGTTTATATATAATAATCTTAAATTGATTAATCAATATAAATTTATTGTAAAATACAAAATACCTAAAATATCCTACTTTGTATATATTAACGTATCACTACTCCCTACTTTATATACTCTCAAATCAAATGATTACTAAGGGACTACTATGTACATAAAATACATGGCGTCACTACTTTATTTTTTTAATTCCTACATATTAAATTTCTTGTATTTTATATTCTATAAATAAATATAAAAAATTGAAAGTAAATAATACTATGTGAAGAAAATTTAAGTTAATAGCCACACTTAATTATTTGTATATAATTTACATTTACATTTATAATCGCTTAATAATAAAAAATAAATGAAGTAATAATATTACTGAATGAAGTAATAAACTAACAGAATGAAGTAATAGCATGAATAAATGAAGTAATAAACTAATGGAATGAATTAATAGCACGACTGAATGAAGTAATAAGCTCATAACAATAACATGACTGAATGAAGTTATAAACTAACAGAATGAAGTAATAACATGACTGAATGAAGTAATAAACTAACGGAATGAAGTAATAACCCTAAACCCAACTGAAAGATAATTATGTCATAACACATTATGAAGTACTCCCTCCGTCCCGCTTTAGCAGTCCCATTGACTTTTCTGTCATTTTTTTGTGAAAATGATAAAAAAAATAGTTAAAGAGGAGAAATGGTAAATTAAAAGAGAGAATAATATAGAGAAGAGTCTTATCTACATTATTGTCTCTTTTACTTTACCATTTTTCCACTTTAACTATTTTTTATCATTTTTACAAAAAGAGGGCAAAAATGTCAATGGGACTGCTAAAGCGGGACGGAGGGAGTAATAAACTAATGGAATGAAGTAATAGCATGACTGAATGAAGTAATAAACTAACGGAATGAAGTAATAAACTAATAGAATGAAGTAATAGCATGAATATATGAAGTAATAAACTAACGGAACGAAGTAATAGCACGACTGAATGAAGTAATAAGTTCATAACATACATTCATTTAGTTCATTATGTAGTGAATATAGTTCATTATTACTCCAGCGAGTTTTTATCGAAGAAAAAAAAATTAAAAAAAAATTAGAAAAAAAAAATTAGAAAAAAAATTTTAAAAAAATTTAAAAAAAATTTAAAAATAAATAAAAATTAAATAAAATTAAAAAAATCTAAAAAAAAACGTTTTTATTTAATAAAATATTAAAGTAATTATAAATTAATCATAACCATAAGATTAAGAAAAATGAGTGGCCCCAATTTGGTCTCTAGTTCGGTCTTTAAGGGTGAATTTGTGGTTAATAGGACTCTCTATATATATAGAGTAGTGATATAGGGCAAGTGCCCATTAAGTACATAACTAGAGAACAAATTATAGCCACAAGATCAAGAAAATCAAGGGCTAGATTAGATAAGCAAGGGTTATTTTTCGCACTTCATTGTATACACAATTTACTTCAGCGGGGGTATTTATGTAATTTCAGAATTAGGGTAAAAAATCAAAATCCCCAAAATATTTCCTCCCGCTTCAAGTCTTCCGCTCACATTTTTTCTCTCAAAATTTTACTTCTCTCTCAAAATTTCTCTCACAAAACCCTAGACATCCGAAAATCGACGACTCACCACTCATCTCCACTACTTATCTCCGGCGATATACGACTGAAATCGACGACATTTGTTCAGCATTTGTACCATTAAGCATCTACATCGAATCCACATTTAGAAAATGGTTGATACTCGAAAATCTTCAACGGAAAATTCAAGCCGCAATTTGCGTTCTGGCCGAAAATCTAGTGAAGGTAATACACATCTGAAGATTTTCAAGGTTCTTACTCTTAATTTATTTCATTAAGTTCATCTCATTCCTAACTTCGATTCTGATTTTTGTCAAAATAGTACAAAAATCGACTCAGAAGCAGCCGGATATGAAACAAGCAACTCGGAACCTCGATGCAGATGCTGGAAAGAAAATTTCAAATCCAGAAGGTAAAACCTAGGAATTAAATTTGTAAAATGAAGAAATAAATTATGAAAATTAGGTAACAGAGTATTCCAAGTGAACTTTCTAAAATTGTAGATGATATGTTGTATATTGATATTGTGTTTCTTATTAATGTGTTTAGGATTTTTGGATTAAACTTAACTGTTGTGTTCTTCATCAAAATGAACTACATATTCTTTTTAATGAAGTAGTAAATTGATAAGATGAAGTAATAAATTATGATAATGAAGTAATATAAATCATTTGTTTATACAGTAGGTTTTATTACAAAAATGAAGTAATAAAACATTACAATGAAGTAAATGACTCTAAAAATGAAGTATATGTTTACTGTTTTGTATGAGTTTAGGATTTAGAACTAAAATTAACTGTTGCATTGTTTGCATATTCAAATGAACTACATATTTTATGTGATGAGGTAATGCAACTGATCTGTTTTCCTATTAACTATAATCTAGTTGCTGTGAAGTATTGAATTCATATAATGAAGTAATAAGTTATGATAATGAAATATCATATTAAACTATTTGTAATCATATTAAATGAGGTAACAGAGTATTCCAAGTGATCTATCTATAATTGTGGATTATATGTTGTAAATTAATTCTGTATTTGTTATGTACAGGTAAAAATTCCTCTTCAACTAGGAAAAAAGCAAGTAGTTCTACTCAAATCCCTACTGAAATCCCTACTACAAAAGGTAAAAAATGAATTGATATTTAATGTGTACTTAATGAATTAACATAGTATTATTCCAAGTGAACTATCTATAATTGTGGATGATATGTTGTATATTAGTTGTTGTGAAGTATTGAATTCATATAATGAAGTAATAAGTTATACAGTAGGTTTTATTACTAAAATGAAGTAATAAAACATTAGAATGAAGTAAATCACTCTAAAAATTAAGTATATGTTTACTGTTTTGTATGAGTTTAGGATTTAGAACTAAAATTAACTGCTGCATTGTTTGCATATTCAAATGAACTACATATTTTATGTGATGAGGTAATGCAACTGATCTGTTTTCCTATTAACTATAATCTAGTTGTTGTGAAGTATTGAATTCATATAATGAAGCAATAAGTTATGATAATGAAGTATCATATTATACTATCTGTAATCATATTAGATGAGGTAACAGAGTATTCCAAGTGAACTATCTATAATTGTGGATTATATGTTGTAAATTAATTCTGTATTTGTTATGTACAGGTAAAAATTCCTCTTCAACTAGGAAAAAAGCAAGTAGTTCTACTCAAATCCCTACTGAAATCCCTACTACAAAAGGTAAAAAATGAATTGATATTTAATGTGTACTTAATGAATTAACATAGTATTATTCCAAGTGAACTATCTGTAATTGTGGATGATATGTTGTTATATTAGTTGTTGTGAAGTACTGAATTCATATAATGAAGTAATAAGTTATACAGTAGGTTTTATTACTAAAAATAAGCCATTATAAAAACACTTCAGTCTATTCTATTTAAGCTTGCAAAAAGTTTAAACAAATTCAAATTCAATATGTAAATGAAGAAACTATACGACTGAAGTACAGATTTAAAGGAATGAAGAACAGAAATATCCGAATGAAGTAATAAAATTTGGAACAGAACTATTGGAACAAAAGAACCAGCTTCAACATTGGTTTCTACTCTTTTTCTTGTTCTTCTCCTCCTAAAACCAGAGTGAACTATTTCTTTCCAAACCCTCACTGCCTCTGTTTGTCTTCTCATTCACCTTTTTGCAATTCCTCGAATCATGGTGTCCTATCACATGACAGTTTCCACACTTTCGGCCTGGTTTCTTTGCTAACTTGATTGCTGCCTCCTTCTTTGATTTCCTCCTACTTCCACTTCCCTTTGTACTGACAACAATAGGAGGATGAATTTCAATAAAGTTTGGTACTTGTGAGCCATATAAGTTTTCAATCAATGCTCTCTTCTCTATTGAAGACAGAACAACACCTTCTCCAATAAGCTGCTTCTTACCTTCTTCAATAATTGCAGTAAATGCATTGATTTGGTCAATGTTCCCTTCAATACTTTGTGCTATTTCAAAGAATAATGCATACATGTTTTTAAATGCAATCTTCTTCTCGTCTACAGCAGAGAATACTTCATGATCATCACAAAAACCTCCATGTATTGGCTTCACAAACTGTGACTTCAACCATCTCCATCCACGCAACTTCTCGGGTATCAACTTAACAAACTTATATTTCAACACACAAAATATATGGCTGCACGATAGACCAAGTCTCTCAAACTTTTTACATCCACACAAATAGGTGTCATCACCAATGGAGTAAGTCACTGTCCATGAGTTTGAATCCTTGTCATTTATGTTATATGCTTCATTCTCTCTATTGGTAGACACTCCTAGAGTTGCACAAGATAAAGAGAAACATGCATAAACTATCTCCTCTTGAATTGCATTAAAAGCACTGCCACTATATATTGTTGATGCATGTTTCTCGATTTCCAATTCTGTTCGCAAAATAGGCACTTTTGTTGAATCATAGTATTCAAGCTTTGCACTATTACTTCTTTGAGCCTCCAAAGCATGGTTATAGTTCATATAAAATAGCATAAGGTTAGCCTGACACTTTCAGTACCTTTTAAAGAAGCTATTCTTTGATTCGGACAAAGATGTTGTCTTTATCAACGAGCTCATCGGAAAATCACGGAAAAAGGCAGGAACCCAAAACTTTCTGGATGCAAACATTGATAAAAACCAGTCATTATTGGCCAGCCCATATCTTTCCATTATAGCATGCCAAGATTCTTCAAATGCATCAGGCTCTATCAACTCCGACCAAACACATGCATTCAATTCCTTCTTTAGTTCTTCACTACCAAGCATGTTCTTTGGCAATTTGTCAGCAACTTTATATATGCCACATGCACCACCTGTGTCTTGTATTAAGAAGAAGCTCTGCAATAGCAACTTTCATTCCTAAGTCTTGGTCGGTTACGATTAGCTTGGGAGCCACACCCATACATTTCACAAATTGTTTAAATAACCATGAAAAGGAGTCGGCATTTTCCTTGGACAAAAGGCCAGCAGCAAATGTCACAGGGCGACCATGATTATCCTTGCCCGTAAAAGGAGCAAATATCATGCAGTACCTACATGTTAAAATCACTATAAGACATGCAGAATATACTTTAATCACAAACACTTCACTTTAATCACGAAATACTTCATTCTAAGCATGTTTTACTTCACTGAAATGGAAAAACAAAGCACTTTAAGCATGGATCACAAACACTTCACTCTAACTCTATAATACTTCAGTCTAAGCATATTTTACTTCACTAAAATGATAAAATAGTGCACATAAACATGGATCACAAACACTTCACTTTAATCAAGGAATACTTCACTCTAAGCACATTTTACTTCACTGAAATGAAAAATTAGAGTAATATAAGAATACTCAATACACTTCACTGTAAGCATATTGTAATTCACTAAATACTCAATATACTTCATTGTAAGCTTATTGTAGTTCACTAAATGCTTAATATACTTCACTGAATTGAAACACAACACACTGTAAGCATGCAGAAATAAACAATACACTATAATCATATACTAGTTCACTATATGAACAATATATATCATTATACGCTCAATATACTTCATTGAATTGAAAGACAGTAAACTATGAGGCATATGAATATAATTAGTGTGCACGTACCTATTTGTTGAGTATGTCGTATCAAAAGAAACAATATCACCATACAAATGATAATTTCTCTTGACAGTTGGATCACACCAAAACAAACGTGTCAGTCTATCCTTTGAGTTGACCTCAAATTCATAGGTAAATGCTGCACAAAGTTCCTTCTTCCTGCGCATCTCATTTAATAGCATTTATGCATCAGCTCCTTCCACGTATGCTCTAAGATCGCGTCTGTAGTTGCGCACTTCTAAAACAGTACACCCTACATAATCTAATCCACCAAGAACTTCCTTGAGTAAGCTAAAACTTAAAGTTGGACCGATATTTGCGTTAGCGCAATCAAGTATGAATTTCTGATGGACTAAATCCAAATTGCGGTTCAACTTCATAAAACGCTTATGGCATTCCTCAACCATCTCGTGATTATGTTCTTCAACAAAACAATGTATAACATAACCAACACCCATAAAAAACTTCCAAGACACTTTAGCATTACAAAAGCACTTAATAGAAGAACGCTTGCGTTTCACCTCATGTTGTTCATTTTTTCTTTGCTTTGTACCTTCTCGGCTACACACCACATAAATCCAAGTAATGACATCTTTTTCCTTTTTTGATCCCTTCTTACGGGTTTCAGACCCAACATATCGAGCATAATTGTTGTAGAAGTCCAATGCACGATCAAGGGTCATGAAACTTTGTCCAATTTTTGGTTTCAAATCATCGGGACATTTTGGTATGTAAACCACTGTAAGAAATATATACTTCACTGTAAGCATAAAATACTTCACTGTAATTATGTTTTACTTCACTAAAACGAAAAAATAGAGCACTTTAAGCATAGATAACAAACATTACACTCTAACACTGGAATACTACACTATAACCATGTTTTACTTCACTAAAATGGAAAAACAGAGCACTACAAGCATAGATGACAGACACTTCACTCTAACCATGGACTACTTCACTCTAACCATATTTTACTTCACTGAAACGATAAAACAGAGCACTTTAAGCATAGATGACAGACACTTCACTCTAACACTGGAATACTTCACTCTAACCATGTTTTACTTCACCGAAAGGGAAAAACAGACCACTACAAGCATAGATGACAGATACTTCACTCTAACACTGGAATACTTCAATCTAACCATGTTTTACTTCACTCTAACCATGAATCACAAACACTTTACACTAACATTGGAATACTTCGCTTTAATTATGATGTACTTTACTGAAATGCATAATATACATCACTAAAATGAAAATAATTCACTAAATGCATCAATACAAACAATATTTACTTCAATATAAAGCATATTTACTACACTACAACTTATATTGAGCATATTTACTTCACTGTTCATCACATATAGTTCACTCTAACGTTTTTTCACATCATACACGATCTAATCATGCTGAGCAACAACACTTAATTGATAATAATTGATAATTACTTTTAGATTCAGTTTCTCCTTCCTCTCCCGATGAAGAGGAATCAGAATCGAAATAATCTTCCGATGAATGTATCGGAATTGAATCCATTTGAAGGAGTCCAGACGTCGCGATGAAGGAATGAACGGGAAGAATGAATCAAATTGCGTTGGTCAATCCTGAGCGAATTTGATCAGTTGTGATGAATTCAATCAGAATCAAACAGATTTGATTCGCGCTGGTCAATCCTGATCGATCCAAACTAATTCGCGCTGATCGATCCAATCAGATTTGAGAAAATCGCGCTTGAATTCAATCAGAACGAAGCTGAATTTGGTTCAGATTTGATTCAGATCGAAAATTTCATATTTTTGGAAGAAATCCTAAGCTAAATTTGGTTCAGATTGGAGAATGATTTGGGAAGATTGTTGACGATAAATTCACGATGGGTAATTATAAATTTCATTAATTCATGTTGAAATATTGAATTCCCAAAATGCCCATAGACAAGTATTTTCTCATAAAAATTTGAAAGTTTATTTAAACCATATGATTAATTTGGAATGTTAAATGTGTGGCTGAAATTAATTCTCTAGTTATACACTTAATATTAGTTAAACATTGATCACTTCTCTCTCTCTCTCTCTATATATATATATATGTATATATGAGATATATGAGAGTGTTAGGGTGTCACCACCTCTTAAAATAACATCATACCACCATTCCTAGCCAATCATTTGTACACGTGGACGAATAATAAGCTGCCACGTGGCAAAAAAAATTCTGAAAAAGACCGCCAGCAATATCCAACACGCTATACAGCAATCTACAGATTGCTGTGTAACGTTTATAATATTGTTGTATAAGTGGTGTCACAGTGTGACTTTAAGAGGGGTTGTCATTTTAACATAAACCTATATATATATATACACACACATGGGGTAGTGATATAATACAAACTCATACTCCCTCTGTTCCATAGTAACAGAAGCATTTCATTTTCTACAAATGATTATAAATAGTTAAAGTAGATAGAGAGTAAAGTAAGAGAAAGAATAATGTAGAGAAGAGTCTTATCTAAATATTCTCTCTCTCTTACTTTACTTTTTTCTCCATTTTAACTATGTTTTATTATTTTTTTTAAACGAGTGCGCAAAATGAAATGCCTCGGAATGGAAGGAGTATATTGTACAAACTCTAAACTATGATTTGGACCATTAAAAAAATCAATAGATGAGAAAATAGTAGCAACAGAAAATGTCAACTCAATATCAACACAACATCAACCGTTGATATAATTTGTTGCTACTATTTTGTCATCTGTTGACAATTTTTAATGGTCCAAATCTTAATTTGAAGTTTGTACAATATATAGAGTTTGCATTTGATCACATTCCTATACACGTTATTATATAACGTAAATTATACATAAATAATAAAGTGTGGTTATTAACTTAAATTTTATTAGCAAAATGCCCTTAGACAAGTATTTTCTCATAAAAATGATTATAAATAGTTAAAGTAGATAGAGAGTAAAGTAAGAGAAAGAATAATGTAGAGAAGAGTCTTATCTAAATATTCTCTCTCTCTTACTTTACTTTTTTCTCCATTTTAACTATGTTTTATTATTATTTTTAAACGAGTGCGCAAAATGAAATGCCTCGGAATGGAAGGAGTATATTGTACAAACTCTAAACTATGATTTGGACCATTAAAAAAATCAATAGATGAGAAAATAGTAGCAACAGAAAATGTCAACTCAATATTAACACAACATCAACCGTTGATATAATTTGTTGCTACTATTTTGTCATCTGTTGACAATTTTTAATGGTCCAAATCTTAATTTGAAGTTTGTACAATATATAGAGTTTGCATTTGATCACATTCCTATACACGTTATTATATAACGTAAATTATACATAAATAATAAAGTGTGGTTATTAACTTAAATTTTATTAGCAAATTACTTATCACTCCCTCCATCCCTTAAAATTTGGCACCATTTGACCCGGCACGAGTGATGAGGCTCGTTTCATGCATGTGTTCCATGGTAAAACTGCACTTAAATCAGTGAATTAACGATCCTTTTTAAGCCAGGTGTGTGTAAATTTCACCGTAAACCGAAGGTCGCACAATTCAAGAGGGCGAAAGCAAAAGTCGAAAAAAGGTGGAGAAAAAGGCAGCACAAGCTGATCAAGTTGAAATTCTACCGGAGCCAACCAGGGAGAGAAGACTAATGGCTCCACTTAAAGGTGTGAAGGGCAGGAACGTCATTTTCGAGAGGTGGTACCCTAGGGATCAGAGCCCTACGCCTCCCTATATAAAGAAGCTCAACACACCAAGAGAAGAGAGTTCCCTGAATTTTCATTTCTTGTACCATAGCTTAGAGGGGGTTCTCACCAATCTTCTTAGAGTAGGATAGGGTCTCAGTTCTCTTCAAGAGATGAAACCAGAGTCTCTTTTCATTTTCCTTGCTCTTGATTTCTTCACACACACTTTGTTCCGCTCAATTTAGCTGTTAGTTCTAATTTCAGTGTTTGTTTTCGCACAATTTCCATTCTCTGTTCAATATTCCACTCTTAGAAGGGGTGATGAAATAGTTTCCTGCTTTCGTAGCTTAGTTTACCGCTTTTCTTTTGATGTAATCGACTTTCTATTTTCTGTTTTAGTCTAATCCAAGTTTTTGTTTCGTTTTCAAGCTTTGAGTTTCGTTTTATGTCTTATACTTTAGATCTGTTTTCGCTTTCATATTTTATGTTGAGTTTTAGCTTAGATTTGATGTTTTATGTTTGATTCGTCTTCGTATGCTTAGATCTAGGAGTTATGTTTCGTCTCTGCATGAAAATGCTTTAGTTTTCGTTTCCACTTCGTCGTTGCTTAGATCGTAGGAACAATTTAAGTTTTATGTATTTTCTAATGTTTGTCTTCTTTAGTCTTTCAGATCTGTTTGTTATTCTGTTTTTTATGTTGATATTTTTAAGAAGATCAAGTTGTCAGAAAGTTTTTACCTTATCGTACTTTTTGCAGGGGACTGACAATCCCCGTTTATTCTATTTGTCCAATTATGGAAAGTTTATCCAATTTGATCAAGTAGTTTAGCTTAGTTGTTCAGTTCAGTCTTCTTTTCCATGTCAAGTAGTTAAAACTTAACCCAACCCCTAGAAAGCATGGCAGCCAAGCCACCCAAGCCGTGTCATGCAAACAACCTCTACAACGCCTCATCTATGTGGGATCGATCCTTACTTCCCTATACTAATCAAATAGTATTAGTAGGATAAAATTTTTTGATAACAAACTTTCAAACTCTTCCCTTCTTCCTACTCGGGTCAGAGCTAGTCAAGTTGATCAGCCTGAACTTTTACCGGATCCACTCACCTGCAATTTGCAGGTAGCAGACAGAAATAGGTTGGTCGGATTAGTTGGCGACCCAATCTGAGCAGTCCACAACAATGCCAAGAATTCAAAAAGGAGAAGAGGGAGGGCGTACGAAAGAAACAATCGCGACTGTCAACGAGTTTTAAGAAATGTAATAGAAAGTGGGTTGAAAAAGTTGGTGATATGTGGTCCTAGTTTTATATATTAGTTTTAAAATAAAAAAATGAGTGTGAATGAGTTAGTGGAATGTGGGGTCCGCTACTAAAATGGTCAAAGGGAAAGGTGACAAATTTTTAGGGACGGACAAAAAAGGAAATAGGTAACAAATTTTCAGGGACGGAGAGAGTAATTATTTTCATTTTTTTAATTATATTTTTATAGCTTGTAAAAACTCAACAAATTTCAAAATAACAAACTAAAATAGCATAGGAAAGTAAAATTTTATGCAATGTATTAGTCATATATTACTCATATTGAATACAATCTGCACTTGGGGAGTATGTATATGTGGAAGGTGCAACTTGTTTTTGAGAAATTTCCCTAAGTAATGAACGAATATAGATTGTACTAGATTTCATGTATAATTAGAGTAAAACTTTTTTAGAATTTCTTTTGTCAAAATATAATATGATAAATTGGTATATTGTATATTTAATTGTATGTAAATTTAATATATTTTGTATATTTAATTTTATGTATGCGCAACAGTAAAACGGTTCGACCGATAATTGAATCGATTGAACCGATTGAAACATGAACCAGTAGCTTCACTGATCTTTTTATCGGTCTGGTTTTTGAAATATTACTTTAACTTAATATTTTGAGTCTTCGTCCAATAATTCATATCAAAGTAGGCAGAGCCGCAAATGAGGAGTATATATTAAATATGATGGTATTCATTAGCCAAACCTATTTAAACCATTTATCGATAATTTTATTAATTTAATAGCCTTAATTTTAGTTTATTCAAGCCTGATGGGCTTGGAAATGAAATATTTGAAATTTAAATAATGACTACTGAAATTTTATTTAGATTAATATGCTGACATTTTAAAAGTGAACGGCCCGAAAATCTCCTTCAGTACACGTGGACGGCTCCAATCAACCCTTCGCTTATAACTGAAATTATATGCGCATATACATACAATATTTACACGTACACAATAACAAATCCCTTATTCCCATATCTCAGATCATAATAAAATTAAATTCAACATTTCAAATAGTGATTGTTTATATTGTTTGATTTTGTCCTAGTTTTTTGGGGGATTGAGAAATTTGAAGATCGGATCCAGAAATTCTTGGAATCAAACCCTAGCTCTCTCCACTAAACCCAGGGTTAATGTCTCTCATATTTCCACTCTCATTGTTCTTCAATTTTAGCTTCGAGTAATTCAATAAGGTGAACAAACTTTCAATTTCTTTGTTGATTTTTTGGAATGTGAAGATTCACAGAAAAAGGTGTTTATCGTTGATCGTTTCAGATTTTTCTCTTTACTACTGTTTTTGGATCTGAAATTTTCTTTGCGGTTATCTTGCATTCCAAGTTTATGCATATTTTCCTCTAAGAAGTAAACAAACTTACTGAGTTCATCACCGAGTTCCGGCGATCATTGCGTTTCCTTCAATCTTCTGCAGTTAATGCTTTCCACATTTCTTCAATTAAAGTATAATTCAACTTGATTTTCCGGCGATCATTGCGTTTCCTTCAATCTTCTACAGTTAATGCATTCACATTTCTTCAATTAAAGTATAATTCAACTTGATTTTATCATCTTCTGACTTTTGCTACAATTTAACAATACTTTATATGTCAGCTTCGATTCCCTAATTAATTTTTCCCCCATATTTTACTGTTTGTCTTGAATCGGTGAAACGAAAATTGGCTGAATGATACGTGCACTGTTTTCAATTTTTTTACTGAATTTTAAACTGCAACTTAAATCACTGATTTCGAAGCTCCATTGATTATCGATGACTAACAATGTCTCCTCCTCCCTTTTGAAGAGGAAATGTCGTCAAACTCGCCGTGCGCCGCGTGCAAATGCCTCCGGCGGAAGTGCACGCAGGAGTGCGTGTTCGCGCCGTATTTCCCGCCGGACAATCCGCAGAAGTTCACCAACGTGCACAAGGTGTTCGGCGCCAGCAACGTCTCGAAGCTCCTCAACGAATTGAGCGCCGCCCAGCGCGAGGACGCCGTCAATTCGCTGGCGTACGAGGCTGAGCACCGCCTCCGCGACCCAATCTACGGCTGCGTCGGTTTCATCTCCGTCCTCCAGCAGAGGCTCAGTCAGGTTCATGCCAATTTGGAGAATGCGAAGAAGGAATTGGCGTCCTACATCGGCCCGTCCGGGATGGCTCCAATGCTGAACCATCCCGGATTTGTCCAGCAGCACGGGCCGCAGCAGGCCTATCAGCTTATCCCCCAAAATGTTCAGCCGATGATGGGGATGCAGCTCGTGCTCCGTGATCAACAGCATCAGCAACAACAGCTCTTAATCTGCGAGCAAGATCAACATCAACATCATCATCAACAACAGCAACAACAACTCATGATGCGCGAGCAGGCGCCACCACAGCAGCATCTAGTGGCGCAGCAGCAGTATCTGGAGGCGCAGCAGATGGCTCGGGAGCAAGAAATGATGCAGCAGCAGCAGCAGCAACATCATAACCGGAGCAATGATTTGATGAGGTTTAACAGCGAGGGAGGTGGAGGAGGAGGGGCAGTGACTGCCACGGGATTGAACCATATTAGCAGCGGAGGAAGTGGAGGCGGTGGTGTAGCAATGCAGCAGCAGCCGTCGTTGACGCTGGGGAGCTCTTACGAAGCAAGTCATCAGCAATTTCAACATCAAGAGCAGCACGAGCATGAGTACGAGCATGGCCAGCTGCATCCGCTTCATCAACTGCAGCTCCAGCAGCTGCAGGAGTACATCGAGGCTCAGCAGGACAACGAGCGCCGGATGCAGAAGGGAAAGGGGAAGGCTGACCCTTGCATTGGCCCTTCCTGTTAATCTTCTAATTGCCAAGTATACATATTCACATGCCCTCGCACCCTTATTCCAGGTAATTATTTTATTTCTAAACCCTAATATCCCTTTTTAGTTAGTAATATGAAGTTAGTACTAATAAATGTGATGGAATTAGAAATTTGAAGGAACATTTAAGGGAATATCTATATGAGTCTTCCATGTTTATATTAATATTTTGTTTATGCATCAATCTCCTGCCTATGTTTTGTGTGAAAAAGGAAAAGCTTATATTGATTGGTTTATCAGGGACTTAGTGAAATTTTAAATTTGAATACAATAGAATAAATGATGCATGTAAAATTATCTCTGCAATAATGGTGTTGTTAGATCTGAATCTAACTGGTTTAGTCAATGGTCTAAAAGTAACAGACAATGACTAGTCATGTTACTTCCTCTATCTGCCATTTATAATCCTATTTTTGACTCGGCATTTTTATATATTTGTTTTATAATAGAATATGAGTGTAACGAATTATTTAAATGGTGTGTCCACTTACCTAAAATTGAACAACGTAAATGGAACTTTAAATCACGGATTTGATTGGAACTAATCATATTATCAATTCAGCTGTTTCCTTCACTGATACTGAATTATATTTTCTTGCAGAAAATTGGATAGAGTAATTAGCTAGCGAAAGGGGAGAGAGATACATAGATGAGAAGTAGAGCTATAGACAAATCATGGAGGCATTCGCATGTACGTAAGTCACCAGTATTTTTTCTATTAAATTTGATGGAAATTTAACAGTTACTAGTTGAGGAGTTGATACATTAGAAAAGTAGAAGTAGGATTTAATGCTAGTGTTGAATACATTTTCAAAGAGTTACTTGTTTTTGCCGGAATCCCCTTAATTCTTCAATACTATTCCATCTCCTTTAAAAATTACACATTGACATGGGTGTGCGTGCTTGTGTATTCGCATCCAAGTCACATGCCATCTTCTTGAGACGCTATTAGATTTTATGCACTCTTATTTTAAGGAGTTTAAGTAGAAAGGGATAATATTATTGGATGTTTAAAGTAATACTATAGAGAAAACAAATGTTGGATGTTTTAAAGTATTATGAGAAATTGGATGTTTAAAGTAATACTATAGAGAAAACAAATGTTGGATGTTTTAAAGTATTATGACAAATGAATAAAGCAAGTGAAAAGAAAGATAGAATATTTTAGTTATTTTCTAAATAAATAAGTGGTCATTTTTCTTAAGACTAGCGAAAAAAAGTGAATTTTCTTATGTGGAATGACAATGTACTCTTTTTACTAATTAAGCATCTCCATAGATATAAAATTAGTATTTCTGATATTTTTTTCTGACTACTACTCCATTAAATACTATTCTCTCATCTTATTTTAATAGTTACTATAACTATTAAAATACTATTAAATACTCCATTAAAATACTATTCTTTCATCAATAATGAATTGTACTATTATCTCCGTCTTATACACAGTCTCTTTTTTAATTTTGTCTCGTCCTAAAAATTAATTTACATACATAATAAATTTCCTTCCAATGAGATAAATGGTGAACTCATTTTCCGTTATTGATATACTTCCTCCGTTCCATAGTACGTTCTATAGCAGTGAAATTATTTTACTATTTTGGTACGTTTTACAGTAGTGGAATAATTTCGTTTAAGTAAAAAGTCAACGCACTTACTTTACTCTATTTTACTCTCTCTTGATTTATTACTATCTCTTCATCTCTCTATTTGTTTATTCTTCCTTTACTTAACTCACTTAATACAATTCTTATTAAGTTGTGTGTCGAAAAGAAATGTCTTTATTGCTATAGAACGTAGGGAGTACTAATCATTTTTTTTTTGTTTTATTAACTTTTTTATTTTACTAATTGCTCATTAATGTACCTCTATATATAAAAGGATGGGATGATATGTGTTTCTCACAACAACAAAATCGTACGGTTCAAGAATATTGATTCGCACTTACATATTAGATGATGCGATTTGTGTGGCACCATGTGAAACTTTGATGATTTGGAGGGTTGACTCAAATTTTCTCCTCTTTTTATTTTATTTGCTGAGGCACCTGAGAAACATTTATTTATAATACTATTTCCATGACAATATTTTTAATATTAACTTGGAGTCACATTTCATGACAAAGTTGACTGGATTAAGCTCACTAATTATGTTTTGTGTATTGATTTATGCAAAATTACACGCAAAATATATACGAGCAATATAAAGTAAATTGAGTTTGATCTAATCTCTAAAAATTCTTGATTTCTTGTCTCTTAATTTGGCGTTTGTTTGCTAGATAAATAATAATAAAATATAATCTAGGATTAAGTTGTGAGATTATTTTAGTTGGAAGAGATTGACTATGATTAACTATCTCATGATTATTTATCTTGGATTGAGTTGTGAGATTCAATCTAATGAAGACATGAACCAACACACTATATATTTAATCTCGAGATACAATTTTGCAAATTGAACAAGTCCTAAAAAGACAATCAGTCAATCTTATCTTACTCTTCCCATTCATAACCGATAGGATAATACTCCCTCCGTTTTTTTAAAATGGCAACTATTTCCATTTTAAGCCGTTCCTTAAAAATAGAAACTTTAGAATCTTTCTATTTTATGACATGGACCCCACAATCCACCAACTCTACTTTCACTACTTTTTCTCTTCCTTACTCTACTCATTTTTCTTTTCTTCTCCCTTACTTTATCAATTCTTCTCACTTACTTTACCAATTTAGTCACCACTGGTCATATATTCATATACTACTCCCTCCGTCCCGGCTAAAATGACACATTGCTTAGCCGGCACGAGGCTTTAGAAGTTATTGGTTAAAGTGTTTAATTGGAGAGAGAGAAGGTGGGTGTAAGTATTAAAGTAGAGAGATAAAGAAAGATGAATATTTTAATAGAAGTGAGAAAAAGTGGTTGATTGTGTTAATTGAAGAGAGAAAATTACCAAAAAAAGAAATGTATCATCTTAATTGGAACAAACTAAAAAAAGAAACGTGTCATCTTAGGTGGGACGGAGAGAATACAATATAACCGTGACATTATTGATTCTTGATGTCTTGCTGATGTGACCAATTGTTAGCAATTGACGTATTAATGAATATGATTGTAATTGTCATCTACCTTGATAATTGTCACATTCAAGACACATGATAACAATTATCAATTGTGTGCTCAAATCTGCTAGATGTGCTTCCACACCATCTAACATGGATGTCCCCACATCTTAGTTGTCGGTTGATTCCATTTAAGAGTAAAATTACTTTATTTGAAGATGATAATTATAATTAATTATTATATAATTATTCATCTAAAATTTAGTTGTAAAATTCGAGATCATTAACTAAAAACATTATATATTTAATCACAATATATAATTATACAAACTAAACAACCTCTTATATCACGTAATACTAATATATACCTACAAATAAAAATATTTCTACAAAATAAACCGGAGATCACAATACCAGCTTTAAACTCACCAAATGAAACAAAAATATAAAAATACTTGAAAATTGCATAAGATTAAGGAAAAAAATCGTGCAAACTTTTAAATTATTATAATCTGATAGAAATTTAGAATCTGATCAACATTATTGTAATTATAATATTGTACTTCTAGTTGAGTCGTATCTTTCTGGGTTAGTTCCACTATAGCTGAGTCATTTCTTTTTCTTCTTTTGCAAAAAGCTACACCTTTCTTATCTCTTACTACATTCTATCTTATTGCATTCTCTTTTCATTTTTCTACCTTTTACCTTTCCTACTCTATTATTTTCAATTTACTTAACACAATTTTTCTTATTTCCCGTGTCGAAAGGAAATGTCTCTATTACAAAGCGACGGATGGACTACTATATCATCTCACGTAACTTGGGAAACGAGCCAACAACACAACAATGTGGTCATTGTGATCGAGTCTTGAGAGACCAATGTTAAGGAATGCATAGAATTAATCACGCATAACATAACATGACATATCATTATAAATAGTATGTATCCCAAAAAAAACAAGATGGTGGCCCCTTGAAAACTCGTTCCCCTATAATCCCCTTTTAAAACGGATGAAAATATATTGTCCATGCATGCATTGTGAATTGGAGATATTGTAGGGGCCCATCATAGGGCCAACTTGTTCCTCCTTTCCTTCCTCTCCCCGCCGTGATCAAAGAATGCCTAATTGGTGGCACGGCTCCCTCACCTCCATCCCGAAACCGCAATCCCGCGACGACAGCGCCATTCCCTCCGCCAACGGGAAGACCGGCTTCTTCTCCTCGCGCCGCCAGCGCATCCTCACGCGCGCCAAGAAACTGCTCCAGCCGCTCGACGCCGCCTCGCCGGAGAAGTACCGAAACCACTCCTCGCGGCCTGCGCCGCCGCCGTCTCCCCTGCCGCTGCCGCTGCCGGAGCTCCACGTCCCGCGTGAGTCCAGGCACGACTCGTGCAGCGTGCCGCTGCCATCGCCGGATGTGGTTAAAGCGAGAGAGAGGGAGACGGCGGAGGACGACGGTGGTCATACGAGGTATAATAACAATGGCCACACAAAGTCGGTACAATCACATGCATTGCAAATTTTTGAGCTTACCTACCTAATACTCCCTGCGTTCCATAGTAATAGGAGCGTTTTTCCATTTCCGTCCGTTCCATAGTAATAGAGTCATTTCCCTTTTTAGTAAAAGTCAACACATTTTTCCACATCTACTTTACTCTCTCTTACTTTTTTCTATCTTCATCTCTCTACCTTTTTCATTTTCCACTTTATTCTCTCTTTACTTAATTCACCTAACACAATTTTTCTTAATCTTCGTGCCGAAAAGTTTTGCCTCCATTACTATGGAACGGAGGGAGTATATCAGTATATAAATATTTTAGAAATACTCCCTCCGTCCCCCATTAAGAGTCACACTTTTCCATTTCGGTCCGTCCCCAATTAAGAGTCACACTTCATTTTTACCATAAATAGTAAGTAGGTCCCACATTCTACTAACTCAATTCACTCACATTTTATTATAAAACCAATATAAAAAAATAGGTCCCACATTCCACTAACTTTTTCAACCAACTTTTCTTTACATTTCTTAAAATCCGTGCTCGGTCAAAGAGTGACTCCTAATAGGGGACGGAGGGAGTAAAACTTATTTTACTAAATTAGTAGTTCTGTCATATTACATGTTAGAGATATGAAAAGTATGTTGATTTTGGACTACTAAATCTAGTATGAACTTCTTAAATTGGTTTTAAAATTATACTCCGTTCATCCCTAAAGAGTATGAATATTTGGTTCGGCAATGATTTTAATGCATGTTTGGAAAAATAAGAGAGATAGAAAGAAAAAGTTTTTAAAGTATTGTCAGTGGAGAATGGGTCTCACACCTCATTAGAGAGAAATGAGTTTCTAAAATTAGAAAGTTCTTACTTTTCAGGAACGGAAGGAGTAAAATTTAAGAAATAAATATATTACTCCTTCTATCCCATCTCAAGAATAAAGATTTGAAAAAAATATCTCATCGTACTATTTCGGAGTGTTCGCGATTTAAAGTCTCATTTACTCTTTTCCATTGTAAGTAAGTACCATTATAAAAGTGGAGTCCATATTCCACTAACTCATTTTTCCATTTTTCTTCATAAAGTCAAACAATTTCTTAAAACTCGTGCCAAGTCAAAATTGGACTATAAATGGATTAGTTAAAAGTAAATGTGATACATGTTGGTAGACTGACCAAAAAAAAAAATAGTAACAACTAATGGTGGACAGATGGAGCATAATTGATTGTTAAACTAAAAGTGAATATAGTACTCCCTCTAGCCAATCGAAGAAGATCCTCTTTCTTTTTTTGTCCATCAAGATGACCCATTATTTGGGAAATAATTAAAATTTTCAAATTAGATTTTATCTATCTTACTTTATTCCTCTCTCTTTTAAACACCTATAATTTTTTTCTCTTTTAATTTATCATTCTTTAGTACTCTCTCCGTCCCATAAATGATGACACTCTTGGGGATTGGCACAAGATTTTAGAAAATATTATTTTGTGTGTTAAGTGGAAAGAGAAAATAATATATTTATATTACTGTGTGAGAGAACTTTTTCCAAAAAAAGGAAATGTGACATCTTTTGTGGGACAAACTAAAAAGGAAAGTGTGACATCTATTATGAGACGGAGGGATTACTTTAAAACACTCAACGAACATTTATCTCTCTTACTTGATTATTCTTTCCTACTTTAAAACACTCAACAATCTTTCATCTCTCTTACTTTCTTTATTTCTCATACATTAAAACATCCAACAATTTTCTCTCTTTCTTTTAACTTCTTAAAATTAGATTGCATAAAATCACGCACTATCCAAGGAATATGTTATCTTCGTTGGGAGGGAGAGAGTATCTCTAAAAATAGAAATTTTTTGGGGGTACACACATTTTAATGTGAAATTGGTCGAATTAGTGTTAGTATATAATGAGATCCACATCATTAATTTAAACCCTTTACGTCTACTTGAGGCATTTCTTTCCACTACGAAATTTAAAAAAGTTGTGTTTAGTAGGTATAATGAAGATAAAATAATATTTTACTCGCACTTTTCATTTTAGACCGTAAATTTGGGATTGGTTTTTTAGTATAATTAAATTAATTTTTAAGTGTAATGAGACATCACTTAATAACGGAGCTCTTAACTTAAACTAATATATTATTTAAATACATTAATTCTAACTTAAACTAGAAATAGTGTAAGTAGTCTGTGACGAGCTGAAATGGAACAGTGCAAGTAATATGGAACGGAAGGATTATGAAGAGAGAGAATAAGTAGAAGATAAAAGAAAGAGATGAAAAAATAAAGTTAAAAGGAGAATATAGTAAGTTTTGATTAATGACTCAAATAATTGATAATTTAATGGTTGGTCCGACGATAGTAATGAGGTCTGTAATTGCAATATGGTACTTCATAAGTTTTGAACTTGTTTTTTGGCAGAAAACACTTAGGTAGAAATTCCCCAGAAAGGAAAAACCCAAATGTAACATCCTTTGAAGGCTACGGCAGCGCTCCATGCAGCCCGTATTCAAGCACCGAGCTAAGCCCGGCCCGGAACGACATGTGGGGAGCTTACTACCCCACACCACAAGCTGCTATGTTCCAAGTTTGGTTGGCGCCGGAGATGCCTTTGAATCCCCACCACAGGCACTCAGCCAGTCTCGATGCTTCCCCTCTTCCAAGCCCCGGAGTGACTCCAGGGCACCGGTTGCCCCTCCCTCCTTTGTCGCCCATGCGTGATCTCACCGGTGCCTCACAATCCACTCACACCCCCCTGCAAGTTGCTAAACATGAATTTGCTCCTACACTTGAACCCATCAAGTCTAAATGGCAAAAGGGGAAGCTTATTGGAAGGGGTACCTTTGGGAGTGTGTATGTGGCTTCAAACAGGTACTTGACTAAGCTTATTTCAAAGTGTTTGATTATATGGTTAATTGCTTGTAAAAATTACGAAGTTTGGTCAAATTCTGATTTCGCCTCCGCCCTTTAATATTTGCATGATAAATCACGATGTGTCAAAAATTTCTCAACTGTCATATGTTAACTTTTTTTTAAAATGCAAATTCGATGCTAAATTGGTGCACACGTGCAAAATTTTGGTGTTGACAATGAATAATCTTGTAATTGTGTAATGTAACAACATGGATGACCAAACGACCTCGTTTTGAACTTAAGAATATATCACAGATTTGATCGTATGGGACAATTGACAACTTTTTAAATTTAATGATCTGTCATTCACATTTTAAAAGGTGCATAACATCTCAGAATTTGATCAAATTTCACGATTTATAAGCGGGGGAGTGAAAATTGAAGAGAAATGAAAATAGAATGGTGTCAATTGTTGTCATGTACGAATTGAGAATATTGTGTATCCGTGAGAGCTTATAAGATCTTTCAGTTTTGTCCTAATGTGTGAATGATTGTAGCTTTGAGCTAGATAGAGAAATGTGAGGTGCTCTCTCCATTCCATGTTAATTAAGTCATTTCTATTTTTGATAATAAGTAACCATCTCTCTTACTTTATTCTCTTACTTTACTTTCTTACTTTATTCTCTCTTACTTTATTCACCATCCATTTAGCACACTATTCTTAATCTCCATTTCTAAAAGAAACCCCTCAATTAACAAGGAACGAATGAAGCATTTTTTATTAGAATAGGGTATATATTGAAAATAGCATACCCTAAATTGTTTAAAAGCTTATATTTTGTGAGAGAACATAGTTTACATGTTCATCTTATTCTCTTTGCTAATAACATCTTCTTCTTCTTGATGATAGAGAAACTGGAGCCTTATGTGCAATGAAAGAAGTTGACATATTACCTGATGACTCAAAGTCTGCAGAATGCATACGACAATTGGAGCAGGTCATTTTGGCTTACCAAATTTTAGGGTTTTGATGAAATACATATATATATTTTTGCCCATTTTAGGGTTTGGATTGGTTACAGGAAATCAAGGTTCTCAGCCGCCTAAAGCATCCAAATATTGTGCAGTATTATGGGAGTGAAGTTGTGAGTAACTGTTTGATTGTTATGAATATAGGTGAGAATGTAATTAATATGTACTATTTCAGATTGGTGACAAGTTTCTTATCTATCTGGAATACGTGCACCCTGGTTCGATCAATAGATTCATCAACGACCATTGTGGAGCCATTACGGAATCTGTTGTGCGCAATTTTACTCGTCATATTCTCTTCGGATTGGCTTACTTGCACGCCAAAAAAACTATTCATAGGTAGGTATTCATGTTGTGAAATTTTGTTTGTTGATTTATTTTGTTTGATGGATCTTGGCTTTAATTTATAGGGACATTAAAGGTGCTAACTTACTTGTTGATGCATGTGGAGTTGTGAAGCTTGCAGATTTTGGGATGGCAAAGCATGTGAGTTATTTCACTTTACCTCTTGAAACTTATTGTTGAGATCTTTCTAACGATGCCTTTGGAATTTTCACCGGAATCCAGAGAATCAAGTTGTCGACTAGCGAAAACTAGACTCGGGCCAAAAATTCCAGTTGATGTATATTTTTACCAAAGACTAGGAGAGGTAGAAAACCAAAACACAATTAATCCATAATTTTATTTCCATGGTTAGGTCTTATATCCAAATGGTCCCAACTTTTCATAATTGCAAAATTGAGTTGAGAAAACATTAGATCGATAATGGTATTTTGGAAATTCTGTACATAAGATTATTAGTGGTGTGTTTGAAAGATTAAATTGGATTTGGCAGATGCATGGACAAACAGCGAACCTGTCCCTGAAGGGAAGTCCATACTGGATGGCTCCAGAGGTAGGTGAAACAAAACTTATTGTTGATTGTATGTTTGGTTATGTATTTAGGCTCCGTTTGATATATAGAATAGACGAATACAAGGTACAAGAGTTATATGGTCTCTCAACATATCTCTGGTAGCACAGTTAATTAACAGAGTGACTCTCACGACCATTTATTTTGCTCCAACATAGACTAGTACTCCACTTTTCCCTTAAATTTTGGCACATTTTGACTGACCATATTTTTTCAGAAATGAGTGTACATTAGGTTGGAAAAGATATTGAAATATGAGTCATACTATTAAATATTAGTTTTATAATAAAATGTGTGTGAGAATGAGTTAGTGGTCCATTACCCAAATCGTAAAAAGTGAAATTGTAAGAAATTTTGTAGGACGGACGGAAATGAAAATATGTGACAAATTATACTCTCTCTGTCTCATAATGTGCACTTTCCATTTCCATCCGTCCCTTAAAAATATGAACATTTCCATTCATGGAAAGTTGTCCCCAACTTATTACTCATATACATAAATTTATTTATAAATTATACCACTATGACCCACCATTAAAAATCATAAAACACTAATATAATAATGTGGATCCCACTATCCACTAACACTATTTTAACTATTATTCTCATCATCTTTGTTACTTTACTAATTTTGTATTAAGTCTCATATCATTTTAATTACACATATTTTTATGTATCAAGTTAGCACGTCTTATCTATCAATTTGTGGATGCAGCTTCTGCAAACCACGATGCAAACAGATGCTAGTTGGGACATGGCCTTAGCAGTGGATATATGGAGTCTAGGATGCACTATCATTGAGATGATGAATGGAAAACCTCCTTGGAGTGAGTACGAAGGGGTCAGTAATATAATCTCATTTTCAATTCCATTTCTAATTGTGATTATTAATTACTCCCTCTGTCCACTATTTAAAGAACCACTTTAATTCAACACTGATTTTAAGAAATAGGTTGACTTTGTATAGAAAAGTAACGGAGAAAGTAAGTGGAGCGTGAGGTCCGCATATCAAAAGTAATGAATTGTGAGCGTAAAAAGCTAGTGTAATGCGAGTTTCGCATACCAAAAGTGAAACAAAAGTAAATGATTATTTATATAGCGAAAAACCTAAAATGACAAAATTACTCTTTAAATGATGGATTGAAGATGTTTGTCAATAAGATTTGATTCAATCAATTCGTGCACAGGCTGCAGCCTTATTCAAAGTTCTCAAGGAGACTCCACCATTACCACAAACAATGTCAGCAGAGGGTAAAGATTTCTTGCAATGTTGCTTTCGGAGAAACCCAGCAGACCGCCCAACGGCAACTAACTTACTAGACCATCCCTTTGTCAACTACTCTAACACTTCCACCCAATCAACAAAGGTTATTTCTCCATTGCTACCTCTTACATATACATTCTTTTTCATTTAACACACGACGAATAAATCCCATCAGCCTTTTATAAAAAAATATTAAAATATTATTAGTGGATTATGAATCTCACCTTTTCAGAGAAAAAACTTTTAAAAATTAAAATATTCATACTTTTCAGAAACGGACAAAAAAGTAAATTGTTCATACTTTTTAGGGACGGATGGAGTACTATCAAACACTCCATTTGTCCTAGAAAGTATATGAACATTTAGTTCAGTACGGTTTTAATGTATAATTGATAAAATATGAGTAATAAAAAAGATAATGTAAGTAGTGTTAGTGGAGACTAGGCCTTACATCATTAGTAATATGGTATAATAGTATAAGTTCTAAATAAAATGATTTATGGCCATGTTTGGTTGGCGGGAAAGTAAAGTTGGCAAGGAAAATGATTCCTGAGAAAATGAATCCCGGGAATATGATTTCTAGTAACTTTACTTTCCTGTGTTTGGAAAATATCAAGATTTTAAATTTATATTTAATTTAAACACTGAACTAAAATATACTTATTATTTTTTATTTATAAAAAGAATAATATTGTAAATTTTTTAATAAATTATTAATTATAAATAATAATTATTATATTTATTATTACGATGGATAGTTTATATATTATTATAATATATAATAATATAATTATAATTATAGTTATATGGAGTATTTTACTCATTTATTATAATAATAAATATAATAATAATTATATTATAATTATAATATTTATGGATATTATAATTGAATAAATTTTATAAATTAATTGTTAATTTATAAAATACAGTAATTATTATTTATTTTAAAGTTTATATTATATATTTATATTTTAATTATTTAATAAATTATTAATTATTATTATGAATTATTATAAAATATAGTTATAATTATGATAATTTTAATTATAGTTATTTATTATAATGAAATGAAGTATGATTTATAATTTTAAATTATTATTAAAACATTGTAATTAATAATAATAATAATGATAATAATAATAATAATAAAACTATACTATATTGATTAAATATGTAAGAATCCTAAAATTGGGAAAAAGAATACCTAAGAAAAGTTAGGATTCATAATCTTGGAAAGTTGTACTAACTTTCCTTTTTCTTGGATAATGATTACTTTCCCAGTTTGATTAAAAACCGAAACAAACACAAAAATTTAAAATTTAAGGAATCAGATTACTTTCTCAGATAGAATCCTGACAACCAAACATGACCTATGTATTGTTTAACTATTTCAAAATAGAAAGTTCGTATTTTTCAAGGACGGACTAATATAAAAATAGTTCATACTCAAAGACATCAAAGATGGAAGGAGTATAAAATGCTACCTTCGTCAATGACAAATTGTGTTAGTATTAAATTTTGGCATGTCCACTAAAGTTAGACTATTTTTATTATAATAAATTTCTCTCTCTAATAATAAGGCAAATGAATTTTAATTTTCTACTAATAATACTTCAATATTATTTTCTCTTTTATCTTTCTTAATTTATCAATTTTTATATTAAAATTTGCGTCGTCTATTACTAAAACTATGTTTGGTGGACTGAGGTTGTAAAAAGTTCATAAAATAAACTTTATTTTCATACCGTACAAAGTATTGCATTGTTCACTTTATAATCCATGTTTAAATTTCAACCAACCACGTAAATAAAACATCTAGTCCGTTTGTCCGCGATTTGAAGCCGGGATTGCAATATAAAACTACTCCCTCCGTCTTATAGTAGATATCACACTTGAGGATTGACACAAGATTTTACAGGAGATGTTGTTTTATGTATTATGTGGAAAGAGAAAATAATATATTTATATTATTGTGAGAGGAAACCTTTTTCAAAAAAAAAATGTGGCATCTTTTGTGAGACAAACTAAAAAGGAAAGTGACATATATTATGAGACGGAGGGAATACCATTTAATATACTTCCTCCGTCCCACAAAGATTGTCCCATTTTTTCATTTTCGTTCGTCCCACAAAGTTTATCTCATTTCACTTTTACCATTTTTAGTATTGGACCTCATATTCCACCAATTCATTCCTACTCACATTTTATTATAAAACTAATACTTTAAAAGTGGGAACCACATCCCACCAACTTTTTCAACTCACTTTTCATTACATTTCTTAAAACCCATGCCGAATCAAAGTGGGACTATCTTTGTGGGACGGAAGGAATATAAAACTACTTTTTCTGTTATTCTACTATTTTTTCCACCTTTTTCACCTAGTGTACTTTATATTTATTAAAATATAAAACTACTTTTTCTCTTTTTTATTTTATTCCTCACATATATTTTTAAACATCCAACAATTTTTACTCTCTTTTGATTTATTCATCTTTCCTACTTTCTAATGCCACACAACCTTTTTGGTACATCCTAGATAAAAATAGGACAATTAATGAGAATCAGACGAAAATCCCATGTCGTCTCAGAAAGGAATCATTTTCCTTATGATGAAGGGAGTAATAACTGTGAGTGAAATGAATTAGTGTATCATAAGGTCCACTTACCAAAAATAATAATCCCTCCGTCCCGTTTTAGTAGTCCAATTGACTTTTCTGTCCTCTTTTTGTAAAAATGATAAAAAATAGTTAAAGAGGAGAAATGATAAATTAAGAGTGAGAATAATATAGAGAAGAGTCTTATCTACATTATTGTCTCTCTTACTTTACCATTTCTCAACTTTAACTATTTTCTTTATCATTTTTACAAAAAGAAGACAGAAAAGTCAATGGAACTGCTAAAGCGGGACGGAGGGAGTAAAAGTCAAATAGGACAATTAATAGGCACCGGAGGAATAAAAGATATGATTGTAAATATTATTCCCTCTTTCATGGAGTAGATGTCACACTTATGAATGTCACATGATTTTAGGAGATACTCCCCCGTCCCATTAAAAAATATACTCCCTCCGTTCCATAGTAATGGAGGCGTTTCTTTTTGGCACGAAAATTAAGAAAAATTGTGTTAGATGAGTTAAGTAAAGGGAGAATAAAGTGGAAAATGAAAAAGGTAGAGAGATGAAGAGAGAAAAAAGTAAGAGAGAGTAAAGTAGATGTGGAAAAATGTGTTGACTTTTACTAAAAAGGGAAATGACTCTATTACTATGGAACGTACCAAAATGGCAAAATGACTCTATTACTATGGAACGGAGGGAATACATTCTTTTCTTTTTGGTCTTTGTCCCAACTAAGTTGAGCCGTATTCATTTTTAGGACGTTCGAAACAAGTTGAGTCATTTACTTTTTTGACAAAAAATAAAACATCTAATCACTCTTACTCCCTCTACCTTACCTCTCCTACTTTTTTCCTCTCTCATATTCTATTTTATTTTCATTTAATCCATTCAACACAATTTCTTAATTTCTATGGCCAAAAGTTTTGCACCAGCTTAGTTGGGACGGAAGGAAAACTACATTTCTATTTTTGGTTAATTTTTCTCTCTCTAATGAGGTGAATATCATTCTCCACTAACAATATTTCAATCATTTTTCTTATCTTTCTCCTACTTTACCAATTGTGTATTTTGTCAATTGTGTATTAAAACTCGTGTCATCCCAAAAGTGTCAATTTTTATTGGATGAAGGGATTATTGTTCAGTGTGTTAAGTGGAGAGAAAATATATTTGAATTTATTGATGTGGAGATAAAAAGATAATTAGAGTAATAATGAAGAGATAGAGTGTGTGTTTGGGTGTATTCATAGTGATTTTACTTTTTTCCTAAAATATAAAATGTAACATCTTTTGCGGGTTAGCTTAAAAAAAAGTGTGACATCCACCTTGAGACGGAGGAGAATAAAATATTGAATTCAAAGTTAGAGCTATTTCATTTGAAAATAAACATAATTAAATGATAAACATAGAATTAGAATAGATGATAATGCAATTTTATGTCTAATCTAACAATTTGGTATTAAAACTTGTTATGTTCACCAATAAGATTATTTTTGGTAGATGGAGAGAGAACAAAATTAACAAGACTATTATCAATAGATATAACGATGGCTATTTATTGAACAGGATAGTGTGCAGTTTCTAAAGGACCGCAGTTGTTATCAATCAGAACCAGATAAGTTGGTTGAATCAGAATACAACATTACTAACAAGGAGAAACCACTAAATAACAAGTAAGACTTGTGCATGAATATATATATATATATATATATATATATATATATATGGGCGCACTATGGTCCATAAGGTAAATTCTGTCAAAAATCAAAGCAAATCTCGGCCCTTGGATCCTTAGATTGGATGGTTGTGATCATAATATCCCAGCTACATTATTACAGTATAAGCTTTACATTATTAGCCGAGCTACATTATTAGACTGCACAATCTACATTATAAGACTAAATCGCGTTACATTATTAGTCGAGCTACATTATTGGACTACACAATCTACATTATTAAGTAACACATGGCATTAATCTAACGATTACATCACATGATCCAATGGCTGAGATTTGCTTTGATTTTTGACGAAATTTCACTTATGGACCTGATCACATCCCTATATATATATATATACACACACACACACACGAACGAATCTCTTTGTTTTAGGTTTCCATGTAATACAAGGTCGGGTTTATGTTTTTTTTTAGCTCGAGTCTTGTCGGCTACCAATCCTTTACTCCAATGAGCATTCCCATCTCCAAATATCCCATTTAGGTGCTGCACATTCTCTCATGCTTGCTCACAAGTCCTACTATATATACAACTAGCATGGTATTCATTAATGCCTCAATTTCTCATGTGAATATGCAATGCTATGGAATGTAGCTATAGCCTCATTGTACCATGCAGAAAAGAAAGTAAAAGAACATAGAAGAGTTCATGAGGTTGATGAATCTCAACAAGTGTAATTATGTATTTTGTTTGTAAATATTTTTTCCGGAATGGCGAATGAAAGCACTTGAGTTAAATGCGTTGAATTTCAGATGTAAACTAGTTTTATACATATAAAAGTTGTAGATAGTCCTATTGTAAAATGTTGGTTAAAGAGAAAATATTTATAATCATAACACATAACAAAGTAGTGTTCCAATGTTACAATGCTCACTGTAGGGATCAGATCACTCGGGATTCACTAATTACGGGGACCACTTTATTAAGATTGGTCTGAGATGGCTAATCTCAGAGTTACAAGTCAAGGTACAATGAGAATTACAAGACTACACAATCTCAGATGGAACCCTAGCTCTAGTCCAAACACTTGACCGGTTCTGGACTCATGGCTATTCCTCCGGAACTTAACCTGCACACTAAGTAGATTGATTAGTAACACATAAAATCAGATCCCTTAGGATCTGAACCAAGAAAGTAATTCAAGCACAAGTGAGGAAACCGCGAGATAAACCAGACCTCAAACCCTAGGAGTCTACCGGTTGCAACTTCGTACCGGCCACCTCTCACACGATGTTCAGTCACAACTCAGAACCACCTCTGAAAGAACTAGAGGTCACAGATCTCTCAACTCAGAAGGAATCGCCCGAAGATCTTCACTCAAACGCCAGATTCGAACTCAACTGTTCAATCTATGGCTACCCGGTCTATCAATACAGGAGTTGAAGGATCTACAATCTTCGCTCACTTAACTAGAGAGAAGAAGTCACCGGAGATGAAGATCGACGAAGATCAGAGATGAGAGAGTGAATAGGATGGATTGGAATGAGAGAAGTGAAGGGACTGGCAGTGGAAGTATGCGGTCAATTCAATACAAATAAATCAGATAATCAAAATCTATTTAGTCGATTATTTAGACAAATTCTATTCGCGCAATTATCACATGTATCATGCTCATAACTCAAATAAATCATGCTTTAAATTAATTAAAACCTAAAACATGCTTTTCTACGGTTTAAATATTTTACCTTGATGATTCTCCAAAGAATCGAAGATAGCTAGCACCTTCTCCACGTGAAGATCTTTAGTACTAAACCACGGATCTTCTGCCTGGTTCCCGGACTGTAGACTGATATCAAGGTGGGCTGATCTCACCAGTATACTAAGACTTAAATAAAGAACACGGAAAACCTTTCTCACGGGGGAGAGAAAAATCGTCCCTCTTGTATGTGGAGAAGGGGACGAAAGTTTTGATAGAAACAAGTGTGTTTTCTGTCTCCTTTATTCTCCTATTTATACTAAGTCACATATTGGGCCCAGATAGGGATCTATGGAAGGTTTTGAATATGGGCTCCTCCAATTAGCTTTTTACTAATTTAATTGAACCCCAATTTAATATAAGCTTTTAATTGGAATATTACGAGCAACCACTATAGAAGTAATAATGCACTCCCCATCCAAATCCAAAATTTTAAGTAATTCGGGTTTCCATTGCTTGATATTTATTTCTCGCGCTTAAGATAGGAACATCCATAAATTAATTGATGTCTGCTATGGACTCAATTAATTAATATCTTATTAATTCCAAGAGTGGGCTCAATAAGAATTTCTTATTTATTATTCATAGAGTAATCAAACTCCAACTAGCTAGGTTCCGAATAATAAAACCTTATTTCAAGCTCCTCTTGAGGATGTTCATAAACGAGACTCACCTCGCACACGATTCAACATAATAGCAATCCTAGCATCGCTATATATTAATCACCACTACCCATTATACCAGGCTTATTGGGTTGCGAAAAACCCGCACCATTTGGTAAGTTAAAGTAGTGCATAATCAATACCGTATGCTCAATGTTAACGTACATTGATTAAGAAACAATAATTTACAAGACCTCGTCTTTCAGTAGATACCATAAAGACATGTCTCGCTGTTAGATCCAATTCAGTGCTATACAACACCAACGTAATCTTATTTCAGTAAGGCTTAGAAATAATCAGACTGATATTGCAACCTTTCACGATAGGTAGTCTAAGCCTATCTAGGTTGTGAAATTCTTCTTTTTATTTGTTTAGAACTGACCGTGTTACCTTAAAGTGAAAGTCGCCCACAACCAGTCTACTAAAACAAAGACTTAGACTTTGTTAAGTTACTTATACACTTAAACATGTAATAAACATCCATTAAATGTAAAAGATAACAACATTATGACAAAAATAATTTGTTTTATTCCTTGGAAAATAAAATAAGAGTTTTAACAGTATTCAATCACTCGAAATGTGATTTCTAGTATACAAACTCTAACAAGAAGTCTCAAGACTTATCTCACACAACAAACAGAGCTCAAGATCCAACGGCTCAGGAGCACGATCCCCGTGGAGTTGCCACACGGCAGCAATCGGTTTCTCCCAGGTAAGTAACGGGCCACAATAAGGATTGGGCCTTCATATAGGATCTGGGCCTAGAATTAAATCAGCCCAAAGCTTTAATTCACCGAGCCCAAAGTTCCATGGGGTCCATTTATCTCACATACTCCACCTTGGACCACATTGGGTAAATGGAGGTGAGTCTTGGTCCACATGTATTTTCATCACAGCCTACAAGGTAGATCCTAGACACCAAAGAACAAGGTTCATTAGTCAAGGAAATACCAGGATGCCTCAGAGGCACCAAAGAACCAAGGTCCATTAGCCAAAGAGGTCTTCAGACACACTAACATCAGAGAATTAGATTCTCAAGTCTGGGTCTTGTTATCCGAGGGACATGCAATGCTAACCACAATCAAAGTGCAATTTTTTGATACAGGAAAGCAATTTTTCAACAGATAGACACTTAGTGCCCATATCTACTAGGTTTTGATCAATGTGAATTTTACGCAATGCAATCTCACCCTTTTCAACAACATATCTAATAAAATGAAACCTAACATCAATATGCTTGGTTCTATCATGAAAGAATGGGTTTTTGCACAACTGAATTGTTGATTGACTGTCAGAAAAAACACAACAGGCAAGGACTTAAGAAATTTCAGTTCAGAGAGCACTCCCTTTAGCCAAATGGCTTCTTTTATGGCTTCTGTTATAGTAATGTATTCAGACACAGTTGTTGATAGAGCCACAATGTGTTGGAGTTGGGACTTCCAGCTGATACAAGATCTGCACACAGTAAAAGCATTGGAAGTAGTGGACTTTCTCTTGTCCCAATCATTAGCATAGTTAGAATCCACATAACCACACAACTCAACACCATCATCACACTTAGAGTAACACAGACCATACTTAGAAGTATGCTTCAAGTATCTCAACAACCATTTCAAAGCTTCCCAATGTGCAGGTCCTGGATTAGACATATACTCCCTCCGTCCAGCAATAGAAGTCCCGTTTTTCCGTTTTTGTCCGTCCGGCAATAGGAGTCCCGGTTCTACTTACTATATTTGGAAAATTTAATTACCCTCCCCCTTCTCAATAATTTACTACATTGCCATTAAAAAACACCCCCTCCCCCAAAATTAACTTATTTCTCTCACTCTATCTATCCCTAAAATCACCAATTCTCTCCCTCACTCTCTCGCTCACCAAAATTCTCACTCTATCTATCACTAAAATAAACACAACTCTCCCTCTCTCTCTCGCTCACCAAAATTCGCTCTGTTGTGGAAACCCTAATTCCACGCCGCCTCCTCTTCCTCCTCCCAATCGCCGTCTCCTCCTCTTCCCCACTCTAGCCTAAATGGATTATGTACCCTCTGAAACCCTATCCCCCATCTATGGGCTAGATTCGGCCGATTCGATGTCCACCGTAGTTCCTGAAACGCCGATGGTGGAAGTCCCTCCGTGGACCGATTCTCAGCCCTCTATGTTCCTTGAAACCCCAGATCTGGAAGCTATACTCGATTCGGAGCTTATCGTCCCTGATACGCCGGAGACCATGCTCGATTCGGAGCTTATCGTCCCTGATACGCCGGGTTATGAGAGTCCCGACTCCACTGTGGTACCTGAAACTCCACGGGTGAAGAGGCGGCGGCGTCCTGTTGAGGAAGAGGAGTGGTTCAAGGAGTTCCTCCTGATTCTCTTGCCCGGCATGAAAGATCTCCTCTAATATTGTGAGTTTTGTAAGAATCACCCCCTATCTAGGGTTCGGAGATTCTGACTTGGTCTGTATTTAGGGTTACAGTATTTTTTTGTGTTGATTTAGCCACCCCCTTTTGGGTTAGGAGGCTTAATCTTGCCCTATATGCTGGAATTAGTAATGTTTGACTGATGGTCGCTCTGGAATTTATTGTTGGTTGCTGGAATTTGTGCATTCTACTGCTATATGCTGAAATTCCTGATGTTTGGCTGATTAATCCAATTGTGGTGCTTATTTGTATGCTGAATGGCTCTGAGGGATGTTTATGATGGTTTATTGTTGCTATACTTGCTGCAATTTGTTGTTGGGTGGTGCTGTGGTGAATTGTGGTGCTTATATTGTGTGAAAAGCCACCCCTTGATTAGGTTTGGAGGCTTTTATTGGTTCCCTATGCTGAAAATTTTCTGAGGGATGTTTATGATGGTTTATTGTTGCTATACTTGCTGCAATTTGTTGTTGGGTGGTGCTGTGGTGAATTGTGGTGCTTATATTGTGTGAAAAGCCACCCCTTGATTAGGTTTGGAGGCTTGTGTCCATTCCCTATGATGAAATTTTTCTGAGGGTCTTATAGCATCATCCTGCATTTGTGCATCACATTAGGTTTGCACTATTTCTATACACCAAAAAAACAATAACATCAGACCCTAACCCAAAAAATAATAGGGGCTGACCAACACACCAAAAAAATCAGACTACCCTATTCCATAAACACTATGGCCTGACCAGCACACCAAAAAGATCAGTCCACCCTATTTCATAACCATCACTTTGGCTTACTTAGAAGCCAAATGCATTTGACAGAGGGCCAATATCATACATTGACCCATCATTGTTCTCTGGCATTTGTAAGTAATGCAGCACCTCTCTCACAAGATCCTCCTCCACTTCCAGCACTTTAGGCTATCCAACAGTTCTTTGTAGCCTATCCTTGTTGATGTGAGGAACTTTGTAGCCATTTCCACCCCTGCACTGTAGGATTTCAGTGAGGCAAGCCTGCAAGCTTAGGAAAAATTTATTGAGAGTTTGTGGTGAAAGCTCTGCAAAAGAGCTATACACATTCCCCACAAGTTCATCCGCAGTGCTGCATGGTTTCTCATACTACAGTGACTGAATTGCTCTAAAAAATCCCAAGTCTAAGATGTTACTGTCAGGGGAATTAGGTGGTTGACAAATCAGTTGGATTTTAAATCCATCTGAGTTGGCAAAAGCCTGAAATTCTGGATCCATAGCTGTTATGTGTGGGGTTGCATTATCTTGCTGAATGTAGATGTCTTTGCTTGCCCAAATTGGCCACTTGGCCTTAATTGCAGGTATAAACTAGCATGAATAACAATAACATAGCTAAATGATGATCTTTGTTGAGTTTTTAAGATCTGATAGAATGGAAAAAGTTGCATACCTTGTTGATAAGGCAGTCTCTCATCACTTCCTTTGTGACTGAATGTAATGGCTTGGTTTCCATGGTCCCTCTGGGCCTGTTCTTTGACTTCCTCTATGCTGGCAGTACTTCAGTGAAGGGAAATATTCCCACCTTACCATCATAAGTTGCCTGCCCATCCATACCAAAATGTGGTCTACTGACAGCACACATAAACATAACTTTGGTGATGAATCTCTTGGATTTGCATGATCTATATGGATCATCCTCATCCGGCAAGAGGTAGTACCTGTCTGATGCCTTGGTCATATAGAACCATTTTTCATCTATATGCACTACATTTTGCATGCTCTGATATTGAACTCTACCTTGAGTAATTTGTGGCTGAAGTTGACTAAGACTCCATCTAACTCTTGCTAGCTTATTCATATTGGTGAGGGCAGGTTTGATTGCATTCGTATGTGGCCTTAATTTACCTTGCTTCACCCATACACCTACTGTACTCTTGCTAACATTCAATTTTACAGCCATTGTTCTCAATGAAGCTCTCTCAAGAATAGATAAGTTTCTAACCTTTTCTTCATCAAGTTGTAATATGTTAGCATGTGTGTATCCTTTAATCTTTCCTTCCATGCTTGCAGGTTCTCCCCTTTGCATCTGCTCCTTGGCTGCCTTCCATAGCCTGTACACGATCTTCCTACTGACCTCAAATGTCTCTGCTGCCTCCATTACAGCCCCTCTTGCAAGTACTCCATCATGGCTGTGCTTGAGTAGAAACTGCACCACATTGTTCTTGATGTTGCTGTTCAAGTGTTTGGTTTGCCTCTGCCCATTATCCATCCCTATGATGAAATTTCTCTGAGGGATTTAAATTTACATGAACTAAGGGAGTTTTTTTTTGAGTTTCTCAGATTTTGGGGTTGGTAAGAGTGTCTTAAATGAGTGTAGGTGGTGTATTTATAGCTGATGTTTGGAGTTGTACTTTTTGGAATTTAAATTTCCCTCAAACTTTTTGTAGAGGGAAATTTGAACATTTCAGTTCCCTCCTTGTATTTTTAGCACTTTTGGAAGTGTATTTTGAACAGATTTGAAATGAATGTGATGAATTAGCATTTGAAAGCATTTTGTTAATGTTTGTGTAATTTTTAAATTCAGTTTTTCTTTCTTTCTTTCTGTCCGTGAAACTCAAGACATAAAAACTCCAAAAAAAAATTTGGCAGCTTCTTTAGTTTTGGTAGAATAAGCCAAATTTGGCACCTTCATCTCATACCAATAAAACTTCCAACATGGAAGAAAATATTTTAACACAATTGAGGTGGGTCCCAAATTCCACTATCACACACCATTTATTACACACTCCAAAACTTTCTTAAAACCCGTGCCTTGGAGAAATGGGACTACTATTGCTGGACGGAGGGAGTATCTACTAAGCACAGAGACAACATAAGCAATATCAGGTCTATTACTGACCATTAAGTACATCTTTTTCATGGCAGCAATATCAACATTAGACTTGGGACAAAGATCTTTACTCATTAAAAAAATGTGCAGCTAAAGGAACAGAAGCAGTTTTAGCAGCAACCATATTTTGAAGAATCTTGTGCACTTAAGGTTCTTGGTGAAGCACCAGGATAGACTTCTTTCTATCCCTGAAAATATTGATCCCTAATATTTTCTGAGCATCACCCAAGTCCTTCATATCAAAGTTCACACACAGAGCAGTTTGCACAGACTTAATAGACTTTAAACATGGTCCCGTGATCAGCAGATCATCCACATAAAGCAATAGAAACACAAGAACATCTAAGGTGCTCCTAACAAAGCCTAAGTTCTGCATACAAGTGTTAAATTTGATGTTCCACTATCTAGGAGATTGCTTCAAACCATATAAAGCCTTTTTCAACAAGGCGAGAAGAAGTAATTTTATCGCATTGGTGTTTGCTTGTGCATTTATAAGATGTTTTTCAAACATTTAAATGTATAAGAAGCAAACAAGTCTGATTCTTCTGCATAGTAGACTGATCGTGAACGATGTTCAAAAAAGGTGATGCAGTCGGTCCTTTGTAGAAGAGAAACAGAATTTCACAACCTAGATAGGCTTTGGCTACCTATCGTAAAAGGTTGCAATGTCAGTCCGCATGTTTCCTTACCTTAGGAAACAAACGACACTGGTGTGGTATAACACTGAAGGATCTAACAGTTGAGATAAGTCTTTCTTGCTATTTACTGAAAGACGAGGTCTCGGTGATTGTTATTTCTTAATCATTGTTGATATAACATTGACCATACGATGTTGATTATGCACTACTTTGATTTATCAAATGGTGCAGATTTTTCGCAATCCAAGAATCCTGATATCTTGGGTAGTGGTGATCAATGTCTAGAGGTGCTAGTATTGTTATTGCAATGAATTGTGTGTTGTGTGAGTCCAGTTTGATAATATCCTCAAGAGGTGTTCGAAAAAGGTTTTATTATTCAGAAACTCAACCGGTTGGAATTTATTCCAGAATAATAAATAAAGGTTTTGAACTAGACAACTCTTGAAAAAATATATTAATTAATTAAAGTCAAATAGCAGCCTTAAATTAATTAATGGATATTGATAAGTCGTATTCTAAGACTTGGTTACTGGTCAGTATGTCGTGATTTGCATGTATTATCTGCAAAATAGTTGTTTAAGTGTGCAGGATAAAGGGGTCCTTGTCAGTGGGAGATGGTTCGGAAGACGCAAGTGAAAAGAGCGCTAGAAGGGTGCAATACATACCAGGATGCATGCCAGAGAAAAGGCTCGAGATGGAGAAGAAGGATAGCTGGGATGATCAACCATAAACAAGGGCAGAAAAGTCAATTCGCGAAGGAAGTCTACCCTAAAAGCAAGGGCAAGCCTCCCTATAAAAGAAGCCACTTGGAGAGAGAGAAAGAGTTCCGAGTTCGAAAGTTCAACCACTATACTTAGTTAGAATTCTCTCTCGAAGATCAGTTCCTTCAGCATTATCCACATTCTTCTCGTTCCTCGCCACAACCATGGTCACCTGAAGTCCAGACGTAAATCGAAGAGTCATCATCCACCGTTCCAGCCAGTCTGTTTCATAGCAGTAGCAGTTTCATCGCCTGGAGTGGCATAAACAATCTTTAATAGTTTTCCTAGTTTAATTTTTACTAACTTTCTTCGTTGGATCTGTTGCAAACTTAAATCTTGTTGCCTTTTGAAGTATTTCGTTAAGATCCAAACGTTTCAATTATGAAGTTTGTTTATTGCATCTCTCATTGGTTTGAATCTGCTTCATTCTGCCTAGGGAAGTTAGATCTAGTTATCGCTTTCATTTTCAAAGTGTTTGCGCAAGTTTCCGCTTGAGTAGGCTAAATCTGGAGTTGTTAATCGAAATTTCAAGTTTCATGTTTCAATTTAAGTTTTCATGGATGAGTTTCTTATTGCGCATTGTCATTACCACCTTGCATGTTAGCCAGTAGGAGTAATCTGCAGTTTTAGCCATTAATCTTTAAGTTTAAGCCTTTTGATGGATCTTGTGTTTGAAGTTGAGAATCTGTGTTCATCCATGGAGTTTGTGTTCATGTAATTTCTGTTGATACTTGTTGAGGAAGAAAACATCACAATCCACTTTTGCTTTGGACTACTTTTGCTTTTTAGTTACTTTTTACTTTTGTCCTTTACTTTAAGTTTGTACCCTCCAAACCTGTCAGAGTTGCCACCCAGCCACCAAATATAACCTGCTGTTCTATATTTCCTCATTTAGTAACTGTCTACTTTCCACATGTCTCTGAGATATATTGTCCTCTATTTTCACGAACACACCCACATGCCAGTCACTTTCACGCCCACTATTCAGTAGAGTACCATCTTTAATTTCCGTCTAGGTAGAATCTCAACCCAAAGCGTGGTAGCTAACCAAACCTCTCAGATTTACCGCAATTATCCGAACGTGTCCATCTCTGTGGGATTCGACCCTTACCTCCACTATACTAGCCAGTAGAAGTGAGTTGAGGAATTTATTTGATACCAGGTTCCGGTCGTCGTGCCAACGACTCAACTAGGTTGGGATTTTTATCCTGATTAGTTGGACGCACCCTGAATTTAATAAACACAACACCGAAAACCTGAGACCATCAGATATTTATACCTTAAACACGAGAAATAAAAAATTAAAAAGGTAAAGCCCGGATTACTCGTAATTTGGGCTTGTATTAAATTGGGGCTCAATTTAATTAGTAAAAGTCCAACAGGTTTGACCAAAGTCCGACCTCCATGGATCCCTAATCTGGCCCATCATAACTCTATATATAAAGGAGATTAGGGAGAAGACAAATTAATTAATTCATTTTAATTGTTCCTCTCTCCAGATTGAACGTGATTTTTTTCAGTTCTCTGCAGAACTGGAATTTTGTCTTCTTCTCTAATTAAGTCCTTTTGATTCTGACAAGCTTTGCCCACCCAAAGGTCAGTCCCGGCGCAAGCGCCGACGAATCGCACATCTCATGTGTTCGAATAGTTCAAGTTCTATGATTCGAATGTTCTTGAGTTCATCATGCATATAAAAAAACAAGAACATGCTTCGAAATCAAATAACACATGCATACATGAAATTCGCGAAATTTAAATCCAAATAATCAGAGCCAAAGACTGGCTCTGAAACCAATTGATGGAACTGGCAGCGGAAGCGGTGTTGCATGGATTAACATAATTTAACAATTATTAATCACACCAATAAATCACATAATAATCAGATCTATTTAGCAGATTATTTAGACAAAATCTATTCGCGTAATTCTTACATGTATCATGCTCATAACTTGAATTAATCATGCTTTAAGAATATTGAAACCTAAAACATGCTTTTCTACGGACCAGAAAAATACCTTATTAATTCTCCAAAGAATTGAAGATGGCTAGCTGCTTCTCCACGTGACGCTTTGAATACTAAACCACAAATCTTCTCTCTGGTTCCCGAACTGTACTCCGATATCAGTGTGGGCTGATCTCACCAGAATACTAGGACTTAAATAAAGAAGACAGAAGAAATACTTTTGGGAATAGGAGTAGAATTCGAAATTCTCTTCAGCTAGAGGGAGTCGAAATTTTCGAAAATTTTAAGTATAAAATTGTGATCATTCTGTCTCCTTTATTCTCCTATTTATATTAAGTTCCTTTTGGGCCCAGACAGGGATCTATGGAAGGTTTTGGATATGGGCTCATCCAATTTACTTTTTACTAATTAAATTGAACCCACAATTTAATATAAGTTATAATTGGAATATTACGAGCAACCACTACAGAAGTAATATTGAACTCTCCCCATCCAAATCCGAAATTATAAGTAATCCGGGTTTCCTGTTTAACTTTCATTTCCCGCGCTTAAGATAAAAATGTCCATTAATTAATTAATATCTGCTATGGACTTAATTAATTAACTTCTTATTAATTCCAAGAGTGGACTTAGCATGAAACGCTCATTTATTATTCATAGAGTAATCAAACTCCAACTAGCTAGGTTCCGAATAATAAAACCTTGTTTCGCGCTCCTCTTGAGGACATTATCAAACGAGACTCAGCTCGCGCACGATTCAATATAATAGCAATCCTAGCACCGCTAGATATTGATCACCACTACCCAATATATCAGGATCATTGGGTTACGAAAAACCCGCACCATTTGATAAGTCAAAGTAATGCATAATCAATACCGTATGCTCAATGCTAACCTACATTGATTAAGAAACAAATATTTATCAAGACCTCGCCTTTCAGTAGATAGCATAAGTACAAGTCTTGCTGTTAGATCCGTTCAGTGCTATACCACACCAATGTCATCTTATTTCAGTAAGGCTTAGAAATATGCAGACTGACATTGCAACCTTTCTCGATGGATAGTCAAATTCCAACTAGGTTGTGAAATTCATCTTTTTCTTTGTTTAGAACTGACCGTGTTACCTTAAAGTGGACGCCGCCCACAACCGGTGTACTAAAACAAAGACTTAGACTTTGTTAAGTTAACTTATACATTTAAACATGCATTAACATCCATTAAATGTAAAACATAACAACATTATGACAAAAATAATCTGTTTTATTCATTGGAAAATAAAATAAGAGTTTTATAGTATTCAATCACTCGAAACGTGATTTTTAGTATACAAACTCTAACAGTCTTTTGCTTCAAAATGCTAAAAAAATCATTTTTACCATTGAAGGGAGTAATCCCAACAACTGGAGCAGCCATTTGAAAACAAAAGGATTTTTGCAACACACATAGGAAAAAGAAAAGAAACACACTTAAGGCACAACACAGAACCCTGCACACACAATTGGTGAGCTTAAAAGCCACAGAGACACAGAGACTTACCAAGAAATCAAAGATTGTAGGGATTTGCTAAACTAGGACTCCACAGATGCAAGTAATCAGTCAAGATCACACAAGCATGCACACACAGATGGTTAGCCCAAAATGTGTCCAAGAATGTACACAGTTCAAATACAGAGATCCTCCCTATCTGTCACGAGTACCCTGGCTAGAGGATTTCCCAGTTCACAAGCACTCACTGAATGAGGGCGCAGGGGGTTACTCTAGGCAGTTTGGAACAGCACTTGGTGGATGGGTAATTTTCTCTTACAAGTAGTACAACTTCCAGAACACACTAAATGCCAACACTTAAAACACACCAAAGCACACCACAGCGAAAGAATAGAAAGCAGTAAGGCACCTTGGAAAGCAGTAAATCCTAGAAGACCTATACAAGAAAACAAGAGCAGATAGCCTAAAGACGCGGCAAGCGACAACTACCAGCAACAACTGCCCACCCCTAAACTAGAAAGCAGTAAGAGTTTTAGAGATTAGCCAATTTTCCATAGCGAATATCCTTCATTAATGAATATTCGTCTTACCTCAGGGCCTATACCGGAGGCCGAGCTTTACTCTGAAGAGCAAAACTCCTTAATTTTGCGACACGGCGGGCCCAAGTGATCCCCCCGTGGCTCTGATACCACTATAGGGATCAGATCACTCGGGATTCACTAATTACCGAAACCTCTTTATTAGGATTGGTCCGAGATGGCTAATCTCGGAGTTACAAGCCAAGGTACAATTGGAATTACAAGACTACACAATCTAACAAATGCTACAAGTTATAGATGGAACCCTAGCTCTAGTCCACACACTTGACCGCATCTGGACTCATGGCTATTCCTCTGGAACTTAACCTGCACACTAAGTAGATTGATTAATAACACAAGAAATCAGATCCTAAGGGATCTAAACCAAGAGAGTAATTCAAGCACAAGTGAGGAAACCGAGGGACTATGGCTCACGTCGCACAAGCAACTGCATAGGGCCAAGAACCTCCTCTATCTTCACCAACAAGTCACAAGGGAACACTGCGAGACAAACCAGACCCCAAACCCTAGGAGTCTACAGATTGCTACTTCGCACCGGCCACCTCTCACACGATGTTCAGTCACAACTCAGAACCATCTCTGAAAGAACTAGTGGTCACAGATCTCTCAACTCACAAGGAATCGCCCGAAGATCTTCACCCAAACGCCAGATTCAAACTCAACCGTTCAATCTATGGCTAACCGATCTATCAACACAGAATTTGAAGGATCTACACTCTTCGCTCACTTAACCAGAGATAAGAAGTTACCGGAGATGAAGATCGGCGAAGATCAGAGATGAGAGAGAGATAAAATTCAAGAGAGAAGGAGGAGCGCAAGCGTCTGACAGAGAGAGAGTGAATAGGATAGATTGGAATGAGAGAAGTCTCAAGACTTATCTCACACAACAAACACAGCTCCAGGTCCAACGGCTTAGGAGCACGATCCTCGTGGAGTTGCCACGCAGCAGCAATCGGTTCCTCCCAGGTAAATAACGGGCCACAATAAGGATTGGGCCTTCACACAGGATCTGGGGCTAGAATTAAATCAGCCCAAAGCTTTAATTCACCAAGCCCAAAGTTCCATGGGGTCCATTTATCTCACACTCACCACTAAAGCAGCGAGCATAGAATTCCGTTGATAAGTATCTCCCCTTAATTAGTTGTTTGAGTGTAGTGGGGTTCAACCATTGATTTATGGAATCCAATTTAGCAGGGCTCGCGTTTAACTGGCCGAATGAGCATTTCCTTAGTTTGACATAGAACTTTACTCGAGGATGTGATATAGGTAGGCTGCATGTTCTACCAATGTGGGGTTGTAAATAAAGATATTGTCGAATAAAACCATCACAAATAAGGGTTTGAAATTATTGTTCGTAGCAGCCTTGAATGTGGATATAGCATTAGAGAGACCTAGGACATCACTAGGAACTCATAGTGGCCATCGTGGTTGAAATTCCATTTTACATATCTCATCGGCGGACTGTAAGTTCCATTTACTGAACAAAATCGTCACTCCCAATTGATCAAATAATTTGTAGTTGTGTTAAGGGTGCGATAGTCCACACAAAAATGGAATGTTCCATCTTTCTTTCGAACAAGCACTAGTACTGGCGATGAGAATGAGTTAATACTTGGTTGAATTATTCCTTGTTGTAACATGTCTGTAGCCCGTTTCTCGAGTTCAGTATTTTGGAAGTAGAGATATTGATAAGGTCGGACATTGATATAAGTCATGTTAGAAGCACGAACATGTCCGGATGACGTACAAGCAAGTCCATGATGGCTTGTGGCGTGTCCGACGAGAATTCTGAGGTGGAATACGTGCTTTAGGCAACAGAGTAGAGTTGTGCTGCACGATTTGTAAGAAAGCAGGTCTGGTGAGGGTGGATTCATACAAATAAAGGAATGATATGAAACATGATGAGGCAACAGAGTGTGCTAGCACCCGCCTTTTTTCTTATGCTTTAAAATTCTAAGGGTTGGTGAAAAATGACCAACGTGAATTTAATATGTTTGTTTCTTGGTATGTGATCATTAATTAATACTCCCTCCGTCCTCAAAGAATATGCACTATGAATTTGGCACGGGTTATAATGCACAATTGGTAAAGCTAGTAAGAGAGAGGTAGAAAGAAAAAGTAAATAAAGTATTGTTAGTGGAAAATAGGTCTCACCTCATTATAGAGAAAAGAGTTCCAAAATTATAAAGTGCATATTCTTGTGGGACGGGGGGAGTACTATGTTTTGTGCTACCATCGTTGTTTGGTTCGTGGATGTTTTGATGTGATGCCATGTTCGTTTGATCGATAATTAGTGCTTCGAATAACAAAAGGGTACTCCCTCTGTGCCTAAAATTTTGTCATATTTTTCCATTTATGTTCGTCCATGCTCGATCAAACTGTGACAATATTTAAGGGACGGAGAGAGTATTAATTTTTTGTTTGTTTGGACGTTGTGTTCGCAAATTAAAATACAAGGAAAATAAGATCGAATTATTTTCCTAAGTCCTTTGGACTTTTAAAGAAAGTAATTGAAATAAATTACTTTTGGGCTTACCTAAATAATTAATTCCAGCCCAAATAATAAGTACTCCCTCCGTCCCACATAATTTTACCCAGTATTCCATTTTAGTCCGTCCCACATAATTTTACCCATTTCACTTTTACCATTTTTGGTAGTGGACCCCATATTCCACTAATTCATTCCTACTCACATTTTATTATAAAACCAATACTTTAAAAGTAGGACCCACATCCCACCAACTTTTTCAACTCACTTTCTATTACATTTCTTAAAACTCGTGCCAAGTCAAACTGTATAAAATTATGTGGGACGGAGGGAGTAAATAACATCTCAACAGGTAGGGTAAACTAAGTATGCAATGTGTGACATGTGTGCAACAATGTAAATATACGCTCGACTCTAATTCATAAAATTCATAAAATTATTATTTAATTAAGGTTGCAGGCACTGATGGGCCATGTGGCTCGGCTTCTTCTCTGTGCGAGAGGTTGATCATTGTTCGGATTGTCGACTGCAACAGTATATTGATATTGTCCGCTTTGGGTCGAGTCCGGACGGATTTGTTTTCTGATCCCTCCAAAAGGGCTCAAACTGAATGGGGTTGGACATGAATTATATACACTTTCCAATTTACTTCAAACACTCAATGTGGGATAGGTTTGTACTCAACAATCATCATTAGGCTGGGTTACAGGATCGGGTGCATTACTTCAGTGAAGTTAGGTTTTTGCAATTCATCAACCAAAAGGCCTACTGACCTACCTACCTATGTGTTTGTGAAATAGTAACAGCTAATGCTTATCTCCGTAGTATTCTAAGACAGAAACATGCTTATTCATAATTTTTCTTCTACAAATGTTGCCACCAATAAATCAAGTATTTTATGTCCATTTGATGCATATTTTCTGGTTTCACTTTTCTTTCATTAAACATTAAAATAGAGGCAAAGGAATATTTTTTAATAACACACCAATCTTTATTACGCTGCAGGCCGTTTATTGTACTTTGTTAAACATGGTACAATGAAAGTTTTAATCCTCAAAAAGATTGACTCCTTTTTCTTTACATGAAAAGTATAGTAGTTTTTGGATTTCTGATGCGGATTAGCTCCTGTTGGAGTGTTAAGCCCATGTCTATGTTTGCTCAAATTTCGCGGCCTCTTCATGTTAGTTATTTGTTCTCTCATATTGCTTTGCCGAAATCTGTTGTGTGGATGTAAGCTCTGTAGTCTCCTGAAAGCCAAGTCTCTGGCCTTCTCCACTCCAAGTTTCTCGTCCGCAGATTTTGAAACTCGTCTCTCTGCATCTGATATTCGCTCGTTGGCTTCCTGTTTCAGACGTCCGTATTCCTCTTGACTCAGCTGGATCATTACATTCGCGGCCTCTGAGTTATCGATGTAGTACAACGCTTGAGCTAACGAGGCGCGAAAGGCTCGTGATTCGAGCTCCACTGCCTCACAAGTGAGCTCAAACGTCTCGAGCGTCTGCCTCTTGAGTCGCAACCCTAGCTTCAGTTTCGATATTTTCCTTCGTTTCCTAACTATCTTCGCTTTGAGCTGTTCCGTCTCCTCCTGCATCGCGTGCACGTCTTGATTCAAGTCATTCATTTTCATCTGCATATTATGCTCTTCGTCCTTGGCCGACTTGATGCACATCTCTGTCGTTCCCAGCTGCGCTTGAAGCTCGGTAATGACAATGTTCGCATTGGCAACTCTGGCTCTCGTTGCATTTAACTCGTCCTGCCTCTTTTCAAGCTCATCAATCAGCGGTCGAGAGTCTAGCCATGACTGCACGGCTTCTTCATTAGCTTGTTTGAGATCTTCCATTGCCTTTTCTAGTTCTGCAGTTTTTGCTGTTAATAAGTCGTTGCTATCATCGCCTTGTTCAACTGTGTTTTCACCCATTGCTTTTGCTGTTTAAGTGTATGATTAATTCCGTTTGATTTATAGAAGTGTTGATTGAATAGTCTACCTTTCATAGGTGATTTTTGCATTGTTATCATAAACTTTATTCTATACATTTGATATATCTGTATGTCAGCTGATATTTGTTTCTAGTTGACATGTTGCCGCAGCTCCATTTAGGAATTTATTACAAGTTAATTACTGCCGAAAGGTGAGCTTTGGAAATAACAAAAATGGTTTGTCCAGCTAATTTAAACAATAATTTTTAGGCTGAGGTTGAAATCAAGTACTCCATCCGTTTTGCGGTAATGTAGGCGTTTCTTTACATTTTGCGATTTAAGAAAAATTGTCTTAAGTGAGTTTAACTACAATAAGAATACAGTAATAAGGTAAGACAAAGTAAATAACTGAAAATAAATGTTTTGACTTTTACTAAAATGAGAAATAACTTCACTGTACTATAGAAATGAAATGTACAGACAAAATGACTCCGCCAAATATGAAACAAATTGAGTTATCGTTTTTTTTTGTCCAAAACTCATTTGTTAGTCTAAAACCTAAATACAACTTAAAATAAGGTGACATAAAATGCGCTATTTTAGTTGGAAAATCCTGAATCGAATAGCTTAATGGTTTAATAAGACTGCCAACAAATAGATAGATAGTTAAGGATATCAATTCGAATGAAACTGATAAGTTAGCTTCACTCGTGGATACCTGTGCCAAATTTTGGTGAGAGGAAATGAGGGATTTTTTTTGTAATGATCGGTAATATTATATTCAAACAAGTATTGAGATATGGATATTGGACAAAACGAGTAGAACGTATGATAAATATATAAAGAATCATGGCTACGCAGAAATCACAAAATATATGAGCGGTAATATTATATTTATACAAGTATTGAGATACAAATATTGGACGAAAGGAGTAGAACGTATGATAAATATATGAAGAATCATGGCTACGCAGAAATCACAAAATATATGAGCGGTAATACTATATTTATACAAGTATTGAGATACAGATATTAGACGAAAGGAGAAGAACATATGATAAATATATGAAGAATCATGGCTGCGTAGAAATCACAAAATATGTGAGCGGTAATACTATATTTATTCAAGTATTGAGATACATATATTGGACGAAAGGAGTAGAACGTATGATAAATATATGAAGAATCATGGCTACGCAGAAATCACAAAATATATGATCGAACTGTAAGTACATTCACAATAAGGCTGACTATACACTCGCCCTATCTCTTTTTTCGTATTCTAGACTGCCATGTCGAATTTTATCTTGCAATCCAGACACCTGTAATATTCTGGATTATACACCCGCCATATAAACCCATCCAATCTTTTGACAACATTTTGTATATTTTTTTTATTTTTGTGTTTTCAAAATAGTCCATGACAGCCGTTCAACAGCCACGACATGCTCTCGGGAGATCGACTCCCGATGTACTATTGTCCATGGAACCTGTAACGTCTGTTGTTGTCGTCGTTGGTGGACCATGTGCTCGTAATCAGTGGCGGGCCTATTAAGTCTTGGGGGATTCATGGAACCCCCAACAATTTATAATAATCTATGCTACTTATGTCCATGAAAGTTTGTCCCATTTTTCTATTTCCGTCCGTCCCCTAGAGTAGGGGTGAGCAAAAAAACCGGAAACCGAATATCCGAACCGAACCAAATCAAAGTTTTGAAATTTGGTTCGGTTTTTTTGGTTTTTTGGTTCAGTTCGGTTTTAAAAATATAAAAATTTTAATTTTTCGGTTCGGTTTGGTTTGGGCGGGAAAAAATATCGAAAAACCGAAAAACCGAAAAACCAAATTATATTTTAAATATAATATTATATATATTTATTCTATTAATTTAGTATATTATATCATATATATAATATATATTCTTTTAATATATTTTTATATAATGTCTATTATATACTCCCTCTGTCCCATTAAAAATGCAACGTTTTCCTTTTTTGGTTGTCCCATTAAAAATGAAACGTTTCCTAAAATGGAAACAACTCTATCTCTACTTTTTCATCTCTCTTACTTTACTCTCTCATCATTAACTCACAAAACAACACTACATAAAATCCCGTGCCGATTTCCAAATGTTGCATTTTAAGTGGGACGGAGGGAGTATATTCTATGGGTCTTGTTAGGTTGAGATTATTTAGCTAAATTGAGAAATGAGATGCAATATGGGTCACTAATCCACAAGCTAAACAAAATGTCAACAAATACAATATTATGTCAACAAGGGGGTAAAATTGTAGTTTCATAAATAGAAAAAGCGTGAAACATCCAAACTGATTTCAAACTCTAAAATCTCTCGTCAAAAATCTGTCTCGCTGATCTTCATACACTTCGAATCCTTCAAAATCTGCAACAACTCGGTGATTTTCAAAATTCAAACCAAAAACATTGAAAATCTCGCTGATCTAAATGACGAACGAAGAGAAAAATCGGAAAGAATCGGTTGAAAAATCGATTGAAGCTGAGGAACAGCAGTCAAAATCGGCGACGCATGAAGCTACTTCTTCAGGTTAAGAAATTGATTCATATTTTAAGTATATTGCTTTGATTTTGGTGTTTTAATAAACATATCGATTTCGTTTTTTATGAATTCGATACTTGCTGAATTTTTTTGTTGATTTGCGATTGTAGAATCGGAAAAGATGGCAACGAAAAATGCTGCTGTAAAAAAAGGAAGAGAAGAATCTTCACCTTCCAGTTAAGGATTTGTTTAAATTTTTAAGATTATGGACATTTTATATACTAGCTATTGACATAGCTATAATAATATACTGTTTATAGTAATGAAAATAGTGTATGCTTGTTTGAATAGGTATTGACATAATAATATTGACATATTGTATGCTTGTTAGAGTGGCTGTAGAAAACATACAAATGTATGGCTGTAGTAGTATGTCAACAACTATTGACATAGGGTATGCTTGTTTCAATGGCTGTTAGGATGGCTGTAGAAAACATATGTATGGTTGTAGTAGTATGTCAATAGCTATTGACATATTCTAAGCTCGTTTAAATAATAGTTGACATAGTCATATTTATGTAAACAAAGTATACTTGCCATAAAATTTATAAGATAATCAACAGGTTATGTCAACTTTAACTGTTGACATAATAGTAATAATATAATTGTTCAAACTATATATGGAAAATACCTTTTAATGATAGAGCATACTTAATGCCTGAAATTCTGTTAATTTTGATTGGTATATCTAATGAAATAATTTTAGTAATATACACACACTTGATGTCAACAGAGTACACTTGTTATTGTCATGATACTTTGTATAATTGATATAGATTTATTATGTTTGATTTTAAACCAGAAAACAGAAGAACATCCAAGCGAAAAAGAAGTACCTCAGTATCTCAAAAATAGTTAATTATTGTTAAGAAAAAGCAAAAGAAAAGTGTAGAAGATGGAAAACAGATTGTTATTGCTGAAAATCTATCTCAAAGGCTTCTAGTGAAAAGAAAGCCGATGTATTTTGTTGATGCAATAAGCAGACTGAATGAGAAACAGATTAATTCTGTGAAGGAGTTGGGTTTCGAGAGTGTCCTACATTTCAAGATTGATTACATTCCTAGCAGATTAGCATTAGTATTATTAAAAAATTTTGAAGAGAATAAGTGCAAGATAAAGCTTAACAATGGTAAACAAATTCATATCACTGAAGAGGATGTGGAGCTTGTATATGGATTCCCAAGAGGTGACATTACTTATTCTAGAGATAAGTGTAAAAGTAATGCAGCTTTCATGAGGAAGATAGCAAAGAAATGTGGTACGAAAAAAGAAAGTGTGAACCATAATGATGTTTTAAAGGTTATGTTGAATGATCTTCAAGGAGGAAGGAAGTTTAAGACAATGTTTTTGTTATTGCTAGAATCAACATTGATTGAGCAATCAACATGTGGAATGGTGAAATCTAAGATTGGAGAGATAATTGATGATCTGGATAACGTGAGAAATGTAAATTGGTGTTCGTATGTAATATCTGTTCTCCAATTTGCAAAACAAAATTGGTCAATCATAGAGAAGAATGCATTTGCTGGACCACTTCCCTTCCTTATGGTATGTTTTACATTTTGCATTGTTGATTATTAACATAATTACATTAGGTTGTGTGTGTAGTTGATATAGCTCGTACTATAATTAATATAAGCTGTATTAGTTATTTTAAGTGGCTTTTGTACTTAGTTGACACGACACAATAGTAATTGACATGCATTTTTTAACATATGCAGCTCTACTACTTAGACAAAGTTATACAAGAAAAGCGTCCTGTTCCTCGGACATTTCCATTAATGAAAGGATGGAAAAGTGAGCATCTTCAGGCTAGAGAAGATAGAGAGATTAGTGCAGGAGTTTTTGGTTTAGGGAATGTAAAGAAGAGATACATTCAAAATGAAGAGCAGCAGCAAGAAAATGAAGAACAAAGAGTTGATGTAGATGACAGTGGAGTGGGGTCTTCTTCTCAGAACATACTCCCATCAGATATGGTGAAAAATGTTTTAAAATACATCAATCAGATAAATGATGGAAGGACCAATCTTGTTAGAGTCCTCAAAGAAGCTTCTTCACAGATCAAGAATAATGATTTATTTGGATTTGTTTGTGACATTGCTAGAAGCGCAATTGGAAGCCAGAAATCTCCGGTTGTATCTGTGAGTGACACTTTCCTGCATTTGTCCCAGTCATTTCATATAGACGACAATGTTGCTGTTGATAACTGGAAAGCGATATTTGACTCAATACGGAATGCTGAAAAAGAAAACGAAACACTTGAAGATTTGAATGAATTTCCAACTTTCAGATTGGGAGATTTCTTCGATAAAGTAAGCACATAATCAACCTATTTTTAAATTAATACATCATTTTGTTGATACATTGTTGAACTAATTTTTGAACAGGCTGTAGAAGAAAGAAATAGAGAAAATTTACCTACATCACCAGTCGATAATCCTGAAGAGGTCAGACAAACTGTTGAAGGAGATGAACAAAGCAAGGAGAACATGATGTGTGATGGTGATAATGAATCAAACTCTCCTATCTTGACAGCCGTATTAGGATCTCCACACACAGCATCCCCATCTCTCCAACAACAAGAAGCCAATATTTTAGAGCATGTTAACAAGCAAGCATCAGTTTTAGGATCTGAGAACAGAGGAAGTGAGATGGAAATTCAAGTACAAGTTCAAGCTGATAGGTCATCACCAACTACTGAATATGCTGGACATGTCAATACTCAAGAATCAATTATGGAATCTGAGAACAGTGGAACTGAGTTGGAAATGCAAGAAGAAGTTGAAGCTGATAGGGCATCACTAACAACTGAATCTCCTGGACAAGTCAATAATCAATCATCATTTATAGAATTTGGAAACAGGAGTTGAGTTGGAAATTCAAGCAGAAGATGAAGCTGATAGGACATCACCAACAAATGAATCTCCTGCACATGTCAATATTGAAGCATCAATTATAGGATTTGAGAACAGGAAAAGTGAGTTTGAAATTCAAGCAGAAGATGAAACTGATATAGACTTAAGAACACAAAATGCCTTGCATCTATTATCAAAAGTATGTACTGACTTTGAAATCAGCAACAATGAAGAAGCAATCAAGGCAACAAATGTTATTGTTGATATCATAAATGAACAGGTACAGTTTATAATGATTATATTAAACTCTTGAATATTATTATATGATTTTATATTAGTTATTGACATTGTGGATATCATAGTTGACATAGATAAAAATATAATTGACATGGTATAGCATGGAGTTTCAGGAAGACAGGGAGGATGCAGCTGCATGCTCAATTGTTGAGTATATAATGAGAGAGGGTATTGAAACACTGGATGACACTCCTCCTGAATCCAACATACAAATACAAGAACATAAAGGGAAAGAGAAGATGCATGAGGAAAAAGAAAAAACTCCTGAAAACACGGAAAGAAGAATGATTATTTACAAGGTAAAAAAATGAATGAATTATTGTTCACATTGCTTGTAATAGTTGTTAAAATGTAATTGACACGGTTATTGACACGATATGTAGTGCAGTTGACATGATATGTAGTGTAGTTGACATAATCATATTAGTTATTGAAACAGTTAGTGTAATATATTTGACAAGATTTGTAATTGCAACTAACATTAAATTCACTGACAACAGCATCTGAACCCTGTTCCGATCTCTGAGATTCCACTGGTTGAAGCTAGAGAGAAACGGACTCGTGCTGAAATACGTCCTAGCCCAGTGCAACGCTCACCATTTGAAATACGAGCCGTGCATATAAAAACAACCCTGAACCCAGACGAAAGAGATATGTACTACTACATAGTAGAAACTGAAGGAACAAAAGAGTATGCATAATTTAATTCTTTGAATAATCTCTACAATCCTTTTATATTTACATACAGTTGACATAATTTATGAATGATATTTAAATGTTGTCTGCATGCTTTCATGTCAGTGATTTATGTGTCTACACTAATGGCTTTGTTTGGGCAAGCAAAGGAGTGTTTTCATCTCTGAAACCCCATTCAGAAAACAGTACAGGTGTAATTGATGTATGGGCAGCACACCTGAACTACAAGGAAAGAGAAAGGGCAAAATCGTCACCTCCGCGCCTGTTTCTGACAACATCCCCATGCGTGAGTAATCTAAATTTCTGTGTCAACTATTTGGATGACAAATTTCACTAACAAAAAAATGTTAAATGCAGTATTTGAATATAACAAATCGGCAGCCTCATTGGGATCCATTACAATCCCAGAACAACTTTGTGTCGCGAATTCAATAGGAGATTAGAACAATAGAAGATTTCGATTGGAGAAAGATTGATTTGGTAACAAATTTATTTTTGTGCAAAGATCTCACAGTTACACCTACATAGTTTTTGACAGGAGTTGTCAAATTCTTTTCTCTAATTTTATCTGACATACAATACAGGTATTCTTCCCTGTTTTTAAAAGTAGCTTTTACTATCTTGTAGTATTCTGGATGAGGATGAACAAAATTGAGATAATTGATAGTGCCAAACCACCTAAAGACAAGAATCCCTTGGAAAAGTATAGCTTTGATGTTGCAATACTGGTATGCTTTTTTAAATATAGCTAACATTATGTTTAGATTTTTGTTGACATAATATCTTGCTAAAATGCTTTGTATGCAAATTTTAATTTAGTTGTTTATATATTTGCAGAAAGATATGTTTGAGGCATACTTTATAGAGAATAACATGACAGATCTATCACAAAATATAAAGAAGTCTCCTTACAAGGTTATTCCTTTAGATTGGGCCACAAGCACCAATAAAGAAGACAGCGGTGTTTATACGATGAGACATATGGAGACATACTTTGGCAGGAAGGGAAGGGATTGGGATATTGGCTTTTCTCCACGCGGCTTGAAGATTCTACAGGTACTCAGAGGAAGATATTGCGAAGCAATGCTTACATCACAGAGCAACAAGAAGTGTATGTATATGATATGTCATGCTAACATCTGGATGAATGCAAACAGACAAAGATTATTTGCGTTACAGAACAAGTACAAGGAATGGTTTAGCCGTAGAACCAATAAGTAAACAACTGTTTTATTTTGATTTGAACAAAGACTCGTTTGAATATTTGATATTATCATGTTTTTTAGATGGATGTGACAATTATTATATATCGATTTGAACTACGCAACCTGTAATAATATATCAACTATGAAATGAGTAAAGCAACTTCAATAGTAATGTCAACAACTTGAATTTTATGTCAACAGCTCAAAAACAATTATTTTAACTAAAAAAAATGTACAACTATTTTTCTTCATTTTTTAATTTTAAATATATACTGGCATCATTATCATAAAAAACATGTTAATAGTTTCCATATAAAAACTCAACAAATGTGAACAGCTTGTCAATAGGCTTCATATAAAATTTCAGATAACTCAATATTTTGAAGATATTGATGAATTATGGTCATACAATACATTTGAGTATAAAGCAAATTAAACGTGAAAAATAAAAAAGAAAATATAAATAAACTCTATGTAATGCCAATAACTAAATAATTGTCATGTCAACTGCCTTCTTTTCAAATATTAACAATGTCAACTGCCTTTTTTTCTAATAAAACGGATGAAAAAAAATATAATTCAAAACCATCTACTCTAACACCTACTCTCTCACACATAGATTACCGCTAAGTCATAAAAAAGCAGAATAATAAATATTTCTCTAACACCTACTCTCTTACACATAGATTACCGCTCATAGAAATTTCTGCTTCTCTCTAATATTCAAACCCTTCGTCTAACCGATTTCATCTCTTTTCTAGGTTTCTAAATCGATTTTGAGTATTAGGAATGTCAACAGAAGAAAGAAACACAAGTGATTCAGTGTCGTCGACCGTTCCTGGTAAAACGATGTCAGAAATGGAGGTCAACGGTAAATCAACAGATAGTAATGAAACGACTCATTCAGGTTAAGGATTTCTTTGGTTTATTAATTGTATGACTTCAATTTCACTTTTGAAAAACACAGTTTGGTTATTCAAAAGATTTTATTTTTAGGTTTCATTATTTAATTATCTGATGAGTTCGAGTTTTGCTTTTTTAAAAAAGCAGCAGAATATTTCTGAGGTTAAGTAGTATGTATTTAAATTTTTATGATTATTGACATTAAAAGATATCTGTTGACATAGTAGTAGTATTGACATTTTATAAAATAAATGTTAACATAATGTATGCTTGTTTGAATTGCTGTTGACATAGTCATATGGTTCCTATAAAATAGATATGTTCTGTAAAAACAAACTTGAATTCATATGTGACGTGTCAGAGGATTACAAAGTATATCAGTAGGTTATGATGGCAATTGTCATATGTATGATTGTAGTTGCTATAAATTTTGAAATGATAATACTGTATTGTTGACATTTTGTTGAACTAGTGATATTGACATTTTATACAATAATTATTGACATAATGTGAGCTTGTTTGAATGGTTGTCAAGATAGTTATATGGTTAACATTATATTACTGTATTTTTAACATTTTTATTATACTTGCTTTTAAACCAGAAAAAAAGAACACAACAAAAAGAAAAAGAAGTACATCAAATGATGGGGATGAGTTGACTAGATCTGAGATTAGAAGTAAAAGAAAAAATGACAAGAGACCATTAATTGCTTCTGAGATTAGAAGTAAAAAACAGAATGAAATGTATACAGAGGCTAAGGAACAGAAAAAGAAAAGTAATTTCTTTTCTAAAAGGCTTCTAGTCAAAAGGAAGACGTGGTATTTTATTGAAACACTGAGAAAATTGAATGAGGCCCAGATTAATGCTGTCAAGGACATGGGTTTTGGGAATGTTTTTCATTTCAAAATCGAGTACATTCCTACCTATTTGGCATTTGAATTGGTGAAATGTTTTGATGAAAAAGAGTGCAAGATAAAACTAAATAATAGGAGGAGTGTTAGTATAACAGAGGACGATGTGGAGCTGGTATACGGATTTCCGAGAGGTAGGATAAATTACTCCAGAAATAACTGTAAAAGTAATGCGTCTTTCATGAGAGATATAGCCAAACATTGTGAAATAAAAGGAGGAAATGTTAGCCATAAAGCTGTGGAAGAGCTTATGTTAGAAGATAGTGAAGGAGGGCCATGGTTCAAAAGATTGTTCTTGTTACTATTAGAATCAGGATTGATTGAGCCATCAACATGTGGAACAATAAAGTCTAAGATTGGGGAAATAGTTGACGATCTGGACAATATTCGAAATGTCAACTGGTGTTCGTATACGTTGTCTGTTCTGAAATTTGCAAAGGAAAATTGGTCAAAGAAAAAGATGAATGCTTTTGCAGGACCACTTCCTTTGCTCATGGTATGTTTTACGTTTCACATTAAAGATTATTAATAGTGAATATAATGCTGACATAATGTTGTATATGTAGTTGATATAGTTTATAATTGTTATTGATATGTATTTTATATGCAGCTCTGCTATATGGATAGAGTTTTACAAGCCAAACGTTCAGTTCCTCGCACATTCCCATTAATGATAGGCTGGACAAGCACACATCTCCAGGCTAGGGAAGATAAGGAGATAGATGTGGGAATATTTGGTAATGGACTTATCTTCAGAAGATATGTCCGTAATCTGGAGCAGGACCAGGAGCAGGAGCAGGACCAGGAGCCTCAACAACAGATTCCACACGTAGTTGACAGTGGGGTTGGGTCTTCCCAAAACGTTGTCCCAAAAGATATCATGCAGAATGTAATGAAATACATTCTACTAATAAATTATGGGAAGACAAATCTAGTAAAAACCCTTGAATAAGTTCCTACACACGTCCAAACTAATCATCTATTTGGATTAGTATGTGATATTGCTAGATCTGCAATTGGAAGCCCAACAACTTCTGTTCAATCTGTGGAAGACAAGTGTGTAAAATTGGCAGAGTCATTTCTTCAAGACAAAAATGAGGCATTTGACAACTGTAAAACAATCTATGAAGCACTAGTTACTGTTGAAAAGAAAAAGGAAGCACTTGAAGATTTGACTAAATTTCCAACTTTCAAATGGAGAGATTGTTATAACAAAACAAGTACATTATTTTGTTTACATACCTTTTCTCTAAGTTGAAATTAATTTAATATTAATTATAAATAACCTTTTCAATAGACTGCTGAAGAAGAAGTACGTGAAAAACAACAAAAAGTGAAGGACAAGAAGAACAAGAAGGATCAAAAGAGGACAACACATGTGGCATCAATAATGAATCAGCGTCTCCTATATCACCTCTTGTACTAGAGTCTGATAACAAGGAGAGTGAGACAGAAAACCAGAAAGACCTTGAACAGGTACAATTTACAATTACTATCTTAAACTATAAAGATATTCTGCATTTTACAGAAAAAAATATAATTAACATAACATAATGTGTTTCAATTGAAATAACAGGAAGATAAGGAGAACCAAGATGACACACATGGTGAACCGGACAAAGAAAATCCACTGGATAAAGGAGATAATATTGTTGAGGTAACTAAAACTAAGATTAAACTGTATATTATTTTTATAAAATAAGTGAAGTGTTGTTGACATGACTTGATAGTGTAGTTGATATAAGTTATAATAATTATTGACATGGCTTCTACGTGTAGTTGACATGGACCATTTTATTTACATACATTTCTCAAAGTTGAAATTAATTTAATATTAATTATAAATTACTATTTCAATAAACTACTAATGAAGAAGTACATGAAGAACAAGATAATGAAGAACAAGAAGAAGGAGAAGCATCAAAAGAGGAAACAACATGTGGTGTCAATAATGAATCAGAGTCTCCTATGTCAACACTTGTACTAGAATCTGGTAATAAGAGGAGTGAGATAGAAAATCAGAAAGATCTTGTACAGGTACAATTTACAATAATTATCTTAAACTCTAAAGATATTCTGCATATTATATACAAAAATATAATTGACATAACGTAATATATTTCAGTTGAAACAACTTGAAGATAAGGAGAATGAAGATGACACACATGTTGAAACGGACAGAGAAAATCAAATGGATAAAGAAGATAATATTGTTGAGGTAAGTATAACTAAAATCCATTATATTATTTTTATAAAATGAAAGAAATGTTGTTGACATGACTTGATAGTGTAGTTGATATGATTTATAATAATTATTGACATGGCTTTTACGTGTAGTTGACATAACGTATAAGTGTTGTTGACATAGCCTCTATGAGTAGTTAAAATATTATGTACTGTAGTTGACAAGAGAAAGAAACAGAATCCATATCCCTACATTGCCAGTTTCTGATCCTAAAGGGATGAGCCAAATTTGTCTTTTGTTATTTAGAATTAATTATAAATTACTAATTTAATAGGCTGTTGAAGAAAAAGAAGAAGAAAGAACAAAAGAAGACACAGTGGGTGATAACAATAGTGAATCAGCCTCTACTATTTCACCTCCAGCAGCAAGTTCAATGGATGACGCACATGTTGAAATGAACAAAGCAAAGCAACAGGAGAAAGGAAAAGAGAAAGAAGAGAATATTGTTAAAGTACAGTAACTGAAACTAAAATTAGATATTGTATTGTTTTTATGAATTGGCTTGAAAGTGTAGTTGACAGTTGGTTATAATTGTTATTGACATGATTTGTATGTGTAGTTGACATGTCTTATAATTGTTGTTGATGTGAATTTTATTTGCTGCTAACATGTATCTGTGTGTAGCAGAGATGGTATGTACTGTAATTTATATAACTCGTATGTGCGTTTGACATAATATGCACCATACTTGACATAATTATACTAGTTGTTGACATGATTTTTAATTGAAACTAACATGAATTTTATTTGCACTGACAGAAGACTGTTATTCCATGCTCTGAGATTCCACTGACAGAAGCTAGTGTGAAAGAGTCTGATGATAATTCCGACCCATTCCTAGGCTCTCCAGTTGACATAAGAGCTGTAGATACAAAAACATATCTGGAATCTTATGAAAGAACAGTCTACTACTACATACTAGAAACAGAAGGAACAGATGAGTATGCATTATTTAATTATTTCATTGAGCTAAAAAGTATTTTTAGTTTTCTATGTAGTAAACATAATTTATAAATATTGTTCATATGTCATTTGTATAACTTCATTTCAGAATTGCATGCGTTTATGAAGATGATTTTACTTGGGCGACCAAGGAATTGGTTTTATCACTGAAGCCCCATGTTGAAATTAATGTGGGTGTAATAAACGCGTGGGCTTCACACCTGAACAACAGAGAAAATGAAAGGCCAACAATATCACTTTCACGCTTTTTTATGAGTACATCTCCATGTGTAAGTAATCTTAAATTATATGTAAACTGTTTGAGTCAGATGTCTCCCTAACCAAATATGTTAATTGCAGAACTTCAATGTAACAAATCGGCAGGAAAATTGGGATGCTTTGACAGCAAAGAGAAATTTTATTTCTCAGATAGATAATGAGGTTGAAAGAAGACCAAATTTCAACTGGAGAAAAATTGATTTGGTAATAAGATCTAAAAATGATATCTATGTTAGAATATGAACAAGTATTCTATGTATATAATTATATATTTCATGTCATACAGGTCTTCTTCCCAGTTTGTGCAGATAACCATTACTACCTTGTAGTATATTGGATGAAGAAAAACATCATTGACATCATAGATAATATAAAGCCACTTAAAGATACAGATCCGTTGAAGAATTATGGCATTGATATTGGCTTACTGGTATGATTTTATCTATGTTATAGACATATTCTCTACATTGTGTTGAAATGCTTTATACATGTAGTTTAATTTAATTATTTATATATTTTGCAGAAAGATATGTTCAAAGGATACTTCATAGAGAAGAAATTGCTAGATCTTTCAGAAAATATAAACAAGTCTTCATTCAACTTTGTGAATTTAGAATGGGCAACAACCACAAACATAAAGGATTGCGGTGTCTATTTGATGAGGCACATGGAGACCTATGTTGGGAAAAAGGGCAGTGATTGGGATATCGGCTTCTCTGCGCGTAGTCTGAAGATTATCCAAATACTCAGGGGAAGATATTGCTGCACGATGATTGCATCAATTTACAATAACCAGAGATCAACAATGTTACAACTAGCTCGTGATTGGATGGAAGAAAACAGGGACAAATTGCATAAGCTAGACAACAAATACAAGAAGTTGTTTAGTTGTAGAAAGAGGAAGTGAACAAAAACAGATTTTAATGTATGATGTTAACTTATTTTCTGGATTGGTTTTAAAATGATTATTATGCATTCTGACTTTTGTTGACATGGCTAGTATTTGTAGTTGACATGACTTAAAATTGTTATCAACATGTTTTCTATGTATTATTCACATGGATACGTAAAACAATTATCACAATATATTATTTTTATAAAATGAGTGAAGTGTTGTTGACATGACTTGATAGTGTAGTTGATATGAGTTATAATAATTATTGATATGGCTTCTACGTGTAGTTGACATAATTTATAAGTGTAGTTGACATGGCCTCTATGAGTAGTTGACATAACTTAGAAGTGTAGTTGACATGGCCTCTATGAGTAGTTGATATATTATGTACCGTAGTTGACATTACTTTTATGACAACATATGAACCGTAGTTGACATGGCAAGAATTTGTAGTTGACATGAATTTTATGTCCATTGAAAAAGAAAAGCCAACAACTTCAACATAACATTGAAAAAAAACCTATGCAATCTTTAATAATATGTAAACTATGAAATCAGTACAACAACTTAAATAGAAATGTCAACAACTTGAATTGAATGTCAACAACTCAAAAACAATTCTTGTAACTAAAAAATATTTACACCTATTTTTCTTAATTTTTAAATTTTAAATATGTACTGGTAAGATTATCATAAAAAACATGTTAATAGTTTCCATATAAAAATTCAACATTTTGTCCATACCTTAATTATCAAATGTCAATAACTTATAGGAAAAATTTGAACATCTTATCAATAGGCTTCATATAAAATTTCAGAAAACTCAATATTTGGAACAAATTTATAAATTATGGTCATACAACACATGTCAATATAAAGCAAATTAAATGTCAAAAACAAAAAAGAAAATACAAATCATGTCAACTGCCTTTTTTTAATTCAAAAGTTAACGATGTCATTGTCTTTTTTTCTAATAAAATGCCGGAAAAAAATATACTCTATTCTATCTTCTTCTCTCTCACAAATACATTACCGCTCAAAAAATTTCGACTACTATCTCATATACAAAACCTACATCTACTCGACTTCATCTCTTTTCTAGATTTCTAAATCGATTAAGAGTATTAGGAATGTCAACCGGACAAAAAAAACACAAGTTATTCAACTGGATCGTCGGGCTTTCCTGTAAAAACGACATCAGAAACGGAGGTCAACACCAAATCAACAAATAGTACTGAAACGACTCATTCAGGTTAAAGATTTCTTTCGTTTATTAATTGTATGACTTCAATTTCAGTTTTTTAAAACAAAGTTTTATTATCTAAAAGATTTTATTTTTAGGTTTCATTATTTAATAATCTGATGAGTTCGACTTTTGCTTTTTTAAAACACCAGAAGAATAATTTTGAGGTTAAGTAGTATGTATTTAAATTTTTATGATTATTGACATTAGAAGATGTCTGTTGACATAGTAGTATTGACATTTTATAAAATAAATGTTAACATAATGTATATCTCTGCAAATAGATATGTTCTGTAGAAACAAACGTGAATTCATATGTGAAGTGTCAGAGGATTACAAAATATATCAACAGGGTATGATGGCAATTGTCATATGCATGATTGTAGTTGCTATAAATTTTGAAATGATAATAATACTGTATTGTTGACATTTTATACAATAATTATTGACATAGTGTGAGCTTGTTTAAATGGCTGTGAAGATAGTTATGTGGTTGATATAAACTAGATTTGTTGTATTTAGAAAGGATTGTTTATGTTAAACAACATATGACTGCACTAGTCATATATAGGGTTGTAGTTTCTATTAATTTTGATATTATATTACTGTATTGTTGACATCATTATTGTACTTGCTTTTTAAACCAGAAAAAAAGAACACAACAAAAAGAAAAAGAAGTACCTCAATTGATGAGGATGAGTTGATTACATCAGAGATTAGAAGTAAAAGAAAAAATGATAAGAGAAAATTAATTGCTTTTGAGACTAGAAGCAAAAAACAGAATGAAATGTGTACAGAAGCTAAGGAACAGAAAAAGAAAAGTAATTTCTTTTCTAAAAGGCTTCTAGTCAAAAGGAAGACGTGGTATTTTATTGAAACACTGAGAAAATTGAATGAGGCCCAGATTAATGCTGTCAAGGATATGGGTTTTGGGAATGTTTTTCATTTCAACATCGATTACATTCCTACCTATTTGGCATTTGAATTGGTGAAATGTTTTGATGAAAAAGAGTGCAAGATAAAGCTAAATAATAAGAGGAGTGTTAGTATAATAGAGGACGATGTGGAGCTGGTATACGGATTTCCGAGAGGTAGGATAAATTACTCCAGAGATAACTGTAAAAGTAATGCGTCTTTCATGAGAGATATAGCCAAACATTGTGAAATAAAAGAAGGACGAAATGTTAGCCATAAAGCTGTGGAAGAGCTTATGTTAGAAGATAGTGAAGGAGGGTCATGGTTCAAAAGATTGTTCTTGTTACTATTAGAATCAGGATTGATTGAGCCATCAACATGTGGAACAATAAAGTCTAAGATTGGGGAAATAGTTGACGATTTGGACAATATTCGAAATGTCAACTGGTGTTCATATATATTGTCTGTTCTGAAGTTTGCAAAGGAAAATTGGTCAAAGAAAAAGATGAAAGCTTTTGCAGGACCACTTCCTTTGCTCATGGTATGTTTTATGTTTCACATTAAAGATTATTAATAGTGAATATAATGTAAACATATATCAACATATGTCGTGACATATGTCACTGATTTAGCATTTGTTGATATATGTTTCTCTTAATTGACACTGGATTACTCATACAGTTTACAAAGTAAGCACATAATGTTGTATATGTAGTTGATATAGCTTATAATTGTATGTATTTTATATGCATCTCTGCTACATTAGAGTTTTACAAGCCAAACGTTCAGTTCCTCGCACATTCCCATTAATGAAAGGCTGGACAAGCACACATCTCCAGGCTAGGGAGGAGATAGATGTGGGAATATTTGGTAATGGAGTTATGTTCAGAAGATATATCCATGAACAGGAGCAGAAGCCCGAGCAGGAGCCTCAACAACAGATTCCCCATGTAGTTGACAGTGAGGTTGGGTCTTCCCAAACTGTTGTCCCAAAAGATATCATGCAGAATGTAATGAAATACATTCAAATGATGAACTATGGGAAGACCAATCTAGTAAAAACCCTTGAAGAAGTTCCTACACACGTCCAAACTAATCATCTATTTGGATTAGTATGTGATATTGCTAGATCTGCAATTGGAAGCCCAACAACTTCTGTTCAATCTGTGGAAGACAAGTGTGTAAAATTGGCAGAGTCATTTCTTCAAGACAAAAATGAGGCATTCGACAACTGTAAAACAATATGTGAATCACTAGTTACTGTCGAAAAGAAAAAGGAAGCACTTGAAGATTTGACAGAATTTCCAACTTTCAAATGGAGAGATTGCTATAACAAAGTAAGTACATCATTTTGTTTACATACATTTTCTCTAAGTTGAAATTAATTTAATATTAATTATAAATAACCTTTTCAATAGACTGCTGAAGAAGAAGTACGTGAAAAACAACAAAGTGAAGAACAAGAAAATGAAGAACGACAAGGATCAAAAGAGTACAACACATGTGGTGTCAACAATGAATCAGCGTCTCCTATATCACCACCTGTAATAGAATCTGATAACAAAGGGAGTGAGACAGAAAATCAGAAAGATCTTAAACAGGTACAATTTACAATAACTATATTAAACTATAAAGATATTCTGCATATTGTAGGTAAAAATATAATTGACATAACGTAATATGTTTCAATTGAAAGAACAGGAAGATAAGGAGAATCAAGATGACACAAACGTTGAAACAGAGAGAGAAAACCCACTGGATAAAGAAGATAATATTGTTGAGGTAACTAAAACTAAAATTAAACAGTATATTATTTATATAAAATGAGTGAAGTGTTGTTGACATGACTTGATAGTGTAGTTGATATGAGTTATAATAATTATTGATATGGCTTCTACGTGTAGTTGACATAACTTATAAGTGTAGTTGACATGGCCTCTATGAGTAGTTGACATATTATGTACCGTAGTTGACATAACTTATGAGTGTAGTTAACATGGCCTCTATGAGAAGTTGACATACTATGTACCGTAGTTGACATTACTTTTATGACAAGAATTTGTAGTTGACATGAATTTTATGTCCACTGAAAACAGAATATTGCTTCATTATCTGAGATTGCACTTCCAGAAGATATGGATAAAGAAGATAATATTGTTGAGGTAACTTAAACTAAAATTAAACAGTATATTATTTTTATAAAATGAGTGAAGTGTTGTTGACATGACTTGATAGTGTAGTTGATATGAGTTATAATAATTATTGATATGGCTTCTACGTGTAGTTGACATAACTTATAAGTGTAGTTCACATGGCCTCTATGAGTAGTTGACATATTATGTACCGTAGTTGACATAACTTATAAATGTAGTTAACATGGCCTCTATGAGAAGTTGACATATTATGTACCGTAGTTGACATGGCAAGAATTTGTAGTTGACATGAATTTTATGTCCACTGAAAACAGAATATTGCTTCATTATCTGAGATTGCACTTCCAGAAGATAAAAACAAATCAGAACTCAACAAAGCAGAAGAAAATGATGTTGATATACTGCCATACCTCGAAGTTCATGAAAGAGATCTCTACTACTACATAGTAGAAACTGGAAGAATAGATGAGTATGTATAATTTAGTTTTCTAAACAGTTGACAAGATTTATGATTGTTGTTCATATATTATTTTTATAACTTCATTTTAGGAATACATGTGTGTATGATGATGATTTTACTTGGGCATCCAAAGAATTGTTCAACTCACTGAAGCCCCTTGAAGAAATCAAATCTGGTGTTATTGACTCATGGGCTTCACATTTGAACAACATTGAAAAAGAAAAGCCAACAACTTCACTTGCACGCTTTTTCATGACAACATCTCCAACTGTAAGTAATCTAAAAATTTATATAAAATATTTGAATTACAGATCTCCTTAACCAAATATGTTAATTGCAGAATTTCAATGTTACAAATCGGCCAGAAAGTTGGAATACTATGATGGCTACGAACAAATTCATTGATGAAATAGAGAATGAGATTCAAAAAAAACTAGACTTTGATTGGAGAAACATTGATTTGGTAATTAGATCTAACAATTAAATTTTTGAGAAAATATTAGGATGTGTTCTTTGAATGTAATTTTATCTTCAATGTCATATAGGTCTTCTTTCCAATCTGGGAACACCGACGTTACTACCCGGTAGTATTTTGGCTGAAACAAAGTAAGATTGAGATCATAGACAACAAAAAGGTTAATGGCATGGAAGCATTAGAGGAGTATGGCCATGAAATTGGTTTACTGGTATGATTTTTTTATATTATTGAAATAGTCTCTACATTCTGTTGATATAATTTATGCACAAAGTTAAAATATTTTTTATTTGTAGTTTTATTAATTTATTAATATATTTACAAAAAGATATGTTGGAGGCATACTACAAAAAGAAGAACTTGTTAGACATATTCGAAAATATTAACAAGTCTTACGTCGATATTCTTTCCTTGAAGTGGGCCAGAAGCAGTAACATAAAGGACTGTGGTGTCTATTTAATGAGACACATGGAAACTTATGTTGGAAAAAAAGATAGTGAATGGAATGTTGGCTTCTCTGCACACAACATAAAGATACTTCAGGTACTGCATGGAAGATATTGCTACAACTTGATTGCATCAAGTTACAACAACCAGAGAGTGCCCATTTTAGAAGTAGCTGATGCATGAATGGAAGAAAACAAGCACAGATTGAATAGTTTAAACAACAAATACAAAAAGTGGTTTGTTAATAGAAAGTAGTGAAACAAAATTTGGGATGTATTTAACGTTTAATGTTGTTAGCTTTCTTGTTTTGGGATGGATTTCAAAACAGCTACTACTGTGGTTTCTAACTTTTGAACTTATGAAAATGTATATTTTCTGTTAATTTTGTTATGATTCACATGACTTATTATTATTGTTGATATGGCTTATAATTGTTATTGACATGACTCATAATTGTGGTTGACATAATTCTATAGATACTTAAAATAGTAAATAATATAGTTGACACAGCTTTAACGTGTAATTGACATGACATTTATGTATCGTTGACATTATATGCACCATAGTTAGTATAATTGTTATTAACATGACTTATAATTGGTGTTGACATGGCTTATACTTATTGTTGACACAGTTCTGTGCATAGTTGACATGACTTATAATTGTTGTTAAAATGATTCTGTGCGTAATTGACATAGTATGTAACGTAATTGAAATGGGTCTATACGTAGTTGACATGACTGACATGATTCAATTTGTAGTTAAAATACTATGTAATATAGTATACATGCTTATATATGTAGTTGACACGGCTCTAACGTGTAGTTGACATGAATTTTATGTACCGTTGAAACGATATGCACAAAAGTTGATATAATTGTAAAACTAATATAGTTGACATGGATTGTACGTGTAGTTGACATGGCTTAAAACATAGTTCACATGACTAGTATATGACGTTGACACGAAGTTCACCATAGTCGACATAATTATATTAGTTGTTGACATGGCTAGTACGCATAGTTAACATGGTTTGTAACATAATTGACATAACTTGTACTTGTAGTTGACACGATATGTAGCGTTGTTGACATGACTGGTATGTTCCGTTGACACAATGTACATCATAGTTGACATAATTATATTACTTGTTGACATGGCCAGTATATATAGTTGACTTAATTTTTAAGTGGTTGACATGTGCACATTAAAAACATGAAGGAGCATCAAAGCAAGGCATGTCCAACTTGTATTGAAATGTCAACAACTTATAACCAAATGTCAACAATTTGTATAAAGGTGTACAACTCAGAAAACAAATCTTATAATTAAAAAAACAGAATCATAAATAGATGTCAATAGAGATTAAAATCAGATATAAACAACAAATGAGAAAATGTCAATAATTTGTAGTCTATGTCAACAAATAAAAAAAAAACCCTGACTATTAAAAAAAAAACAATCATGTCTCCTTTCTGCCACAACTTCTAGCATTATGATCAGTAATTTTGTGACACTTTCCACAACGCCTATGAGGTTTATTTGCTTTTTCAATTGCTTTCTCTATGCTTGACTTAATCCTGCTTTTCTTGTCACTTGCACCTCCTTTTGTGCTAACCACATCTGGAGCATGAGCAGTTATTTCTTCAGGAACAGCAATACCATATATGTTCATGATTGAATCATTTTTATCAAGAGAAGACGATCCAGCACAGTCATCTTTAAAGATTTGAGGACCAATACCCGCAAGCAAATTATCCAAAGCAATCAAATGATCTTTATTTCTAAAAGCACGCTGATATAGACCAAAGTAACGACCATGACATCTGTTAGCAATCTTTAGTTTGTCATCTTTGTTAGAACCTGCGCACATATAAAATGTCAACAGCATATATAAGATGTCAACTGTCTATATAAGATATGTCAACAGCTTAAACAACACATGCTAAAACTTAAACTGAAATATGTATAGAAAACAGTTTGCATACCTCTGTCAGACGCGCTTTCATCAATTGTGAGACCATGAACTGCCTTTAGTAATTCACTTTTAAGCCAACGGTTACCAACATATTTCTCTGGAATATTGTTGACATCTTTGTTTCTGAGGATGAAAAAAAGGTGGCTGCATAGATAACCACACCTTAAAAATAGTTTACACTCACATTCATATGACTCAGTCTCTATCTCATGTCTAACTGTAAAGATCTTCTTTCTAGCATCAGAAACTTTGAAGACCTCGATGTTCTCCAATGTGGACATGCTAATCATCCGACAACTCTTATCAGCCTCAACAATCAAATCTTGTACCACTCTAAACATCCTATCTGTGTAAACAGATCCCAATTGCTTCTCAAATGCTAAATCAGTGACATATTTTGGAGTGATTACAGAATCATAATAGTCAAGCCTTTCAGTTTGATTCCTTTGAGCATCAATGGCATTGTTATACTGAAGAGTGAAGTCAGCAAAATTGAACAACGGTTTCGAGTACCTCTTAAAAAAACTGTTTTCAGATTCTGAAAAAGATGTTGTTCTCATTAAAGAACCCATAGAAACATCTCTAAAGAAGGCTGGGATCCACATCTGTCTGATCAAAAACATATCCTTAAACCACTTATGATCTTCTACACTATATTTTTCAACAATACTAGTCCATAATATATCAAACTCATCCGGATCTAACAACTCTGACCAAACACAAGACTTAAACTCCTTACTAAACTTTTCTCTATCAGAAATTGATTTAGGTATCTTCTCAAATAACTTGCTTATAATATGCCACATACACAAACGATGCCTTGTACCAGGTAATACCTTCTCAATGGCAAGCCTCATTCCCCAATCTTGGTCAGTGATTATGATTCTTGGAGCAACACCCATGCATTCAACAAATACAGTGAAAAGCCATGAAAATGCATCACAATTCTCACCGGATACGAAACCAGCTCCAAACGCAATAGGACACCCATGATTGTCTTTCCCGGTAAATGGACCAAACACCATACGGTACCTATTGAACAAATACATCAAGACAAAACATCAATAATGTCAATTATAGGTATATGCTATGTCAACTATTAAATCAGAAATGATGCAAAGTACAAATGTATCATATGTCAACTACCATATCAACTACTATCTATGTCAATTAATAAGTATAATAAATAAACTACCTGTTTGTTGAATATGTTGTATCAAATGCTACAACATCTCCAAACATGTGGTAATGCTTCCGAGACTCAGCATCAGACCAGAATAAGCTCACTAACTTTTTATCTTCAGGTGATAATTGATATTTGTAAAAAATGCCTTCACAAATTCTCTTCTTCTCTTGCATCTGATTTAGGATCATTTGCACATCCACTTCTTTTAATTTCTCTTTAATATCACGTGAACAATTCCTAACATCACTCAACGTACACCCAACAACATCATAACCACCGAAAAACTCTTTTAATAAGTTAAAAGTAGAGGTAGGACCGATGTTAGCTTTGGTGCAATCTTCAACAAACTTGTGATGAACATCATTCAAACTCCGATTACCTTTCATAAATCTCTTATGATATTTGTCAACCATGGTATGATTGTGTTCCTCAACAAACTGATGCACAAGGTAATACTTATCACCAAAATCAGAAAAAAACTTAAAACTAATTCTCGCTCCACATCCACACCTTTTCGTGCCACGTCTACGTCTCTTCTTTGAAGATACTTCATCATCATCAGACACAGTACCATCCTCAGATACATTAACATCAACATCCAATGAATCTACTGTATAAAATCCTTGTCTATTGCAAACAATATACTGAAAAATAATAACACCACCACTAGACCTATTCCCAAATCTTCGACAATCAAAACAACACTCCTGAGCATACTTTTCATAAAATGAAATTCCTTCCTCAAGAGAATAAAATTTTTGACCTTCATAAGGCCTCAACTCAGGCTTGCAAATTGGAATAACAGACCCTACAACATAGAATATTTACTAAGGAACATAAATCATGTCAACAGATTTTCAAGTCATGTCAACAGAGAATGAATCAACAACATAACAGCTTTAGTTATCTCTAAAAAGGTGGCTGCACTCTTGTAAAATTCTTAGACAATTGTTATAAGTTATGTAAGCCAAAATATCAGAATAAGCTTCAAATTACAAGGATCAAAATGTCCAGTTTAATTAGAATACACCGATTAAAACACATGATGTCAACAGAATAATTAACATGTACACATAAATCATGTCAACAGAGCATAAATCACCAACATAACACAACAAAATAATGTTAATGAAACAGAAAGTGAACAAAGAGCATGACAACAACACAGAATATTTACCAAGGAATATAAATCATGTCAACAGATTTTCAAGTCATGTCAACAGAGCATAAATCAGCAAAATAACACAAAAAAATCATCTTAATGAAAATCAAACCAAACTACCTCCACCACTCATAAATCATGTCATCAGATTTTCAAGTCACATCAATGCAAATCAAAAGACTTAGGTAAATTACCCCTATATTTATCTCTAAAGAGGTGGCTGCACTCTTGTAAAATTCTTAGACAATTGTTATAAGTTATGTAAGCCAAAATATCAGGACAAGCTTCAAATTACAAGGATTAAAATGTCCAGTTTAATTAGAATACACTTATTGAAACACACGATGTCAACAGAATAATTAACAAATACACATAAATCATGTCAACAGAGCATAAATCACCAACATAACACAACAAAATAATATTAATGAAATAGAAAGTGAACAAAGAGCATGGCAACAACACAGAATATTTACCAAGGAACATAAATCATGTCAACAGATTTTCAAGTTATGTCAACAGAGCATAAATAAACAACATAACACAACAAAATAATGTTAATGAAACAGAATGTCAACAAAGAGCTCATAACCCACACTTTTCCCTTGAAAGCTCACAACTGATTAAGAAAAAGGGTTAAACAGTCTACACCTAAAGTATCCATAGATTCCAAACTCAACCATGTTTCTCAACCTTCTAAGTATTTATGGTCTTTTGCTTAGCCAATAACTAACTGATTTTTTTAAGTCAAGGACTCTGATTATGGTCATATCATATGTACTTTTATATTCAAGAAAATCCAACAAAACATTGATCCACTAAGACTAACATTTATTTCCTCAGTCAAGAATTATTGAGCTGATTTCTCAAGTAGCTTCAGATAAATCAAAAAATTACCCCTACAGTTATATCTAAAGACGTGGCTGCACTCTTGTAAAATTCTTAGACAATTGATATAAGCTATGTAAACCAAAATATCAGAACATGCTTCAAAATACCAGGATCAAAATGTCCAATTTAATTAGAATACACCAATTCAAACACACTATGCCAATAGAATATTTAACAAGTACACATAAATCATGTCAACAGAGCATAAATCACCAACATAACACAACAAAATAATGTTAATGAAACAGAATGTCCACAAAGAGAATAACAACAACACAGAATATTTACCAAGTAACATAAATCATGTCAACAGATTTTCAAATTATGTCAACAGAGCATAAATCACCAACATAACACAAAAAATTCATGTTAATGAAAATCAAACCAAACTACCTCCACCATTCGTCGACGTAGACTCGGAATAAGATGAAGAATCCATCAAATAACACTTAGCTGTTGATTATGAACTGAAATCGAACCTGAAGATGAGAAAAAAAAAAAAAACTAATTAGGAACAAATTTAACTGGGCATCAACAAATAAAGGATAAAAACAGAATAAAAGTGGGTATAATCGACCGAAAAACGTCAAAATCAACAGAGAAATCCGTCGAAAATCCATCGAACTGGTCGTCTGTTTTTCGAAAATTGAAGCGCAAATCAGATATCGTTGAAATCGTTGAAATCGTCTGAGTCTAATTTTGTGAATCAATTGAATCATAAATCGTTAAAATAGATTCAATCAGTGATAGTATTGAATCGTTAAATTCTCAACAGAATCGCCACTGTAACTTGAATATGATGAAGAACCCTAAATTAAAACGCGAAAAGACCATTATACCCTTTCATATTAAATTAATCTAATACTCCCTCCGTCCCAAGGTATTAGACCAACTTTCCTTTTTGGGATGTCCCAACATATTAGACTCATTTCCTTTTTTAGCAAAAAGCATCTATCTTATTTTATTCTCCACCTACTTTTTTCTCTCTTCTCTCCCCTACTTTTTCCCTCTTTCATACGTTACTCTCTCCACTTTAACTATTTAAATATCAATTCCTTAAATCATGTGCCCAAAAGAAGTGAGTCTAATACTCCGGGACGGAGGGAGTAATATTTATTGTGTGGCAAAATCTGGACCACTCATTTAATAAAAATGAGTGGCTGATATTGCATCTCATTTCTCAATTAGCCTAACTAATCTCAATTGATCATGATCCCATATTCTATTAATTTTATATTCTATTAGTATATATAAAATAAAATATTATATATATATATATATATATATATTAATATATACTATTTTTTCGGTTTTTCTGTTTTTTTTAAATTACGGTTTTTTTCTGTTTGGTTCGGTTTTTGGTTTTTCGGTTTTTGCTTTTTCGGTTCGGTTCGGTTTCAATTTTAGCCTAATTTAGTTTTTCGGGTTCGGTTCGGTTTGGGCAAAAAATCGAACCGAAACCCGAATGCACACCCCTACCCTAAAGTTTGTCTCATTTCACTTTTTACCATTTTTGGTAGTGGACTCGAATGCACACCCCTACCATATTCTATTTTATTATACAACTAATATATAAAAGTAGGACCCACAATCCACTAACTTTTTTCAACTCATTTTCTATTACATTTCTTAAAACCTATGCTGGGTCAAAGTGGGACGATATTTAGAAAACGGAGGTAGTATATTATACTGTATATTTATATTAGTAACATATTCACTTAGTTGCGCAAGTGGTTAGCCACTAGGACTAGCAACCTCGCAGCATGAGTTTGATCCCCGTCAAGCTCAGTTGGCTTTATTATTTAAATTTGTCTTTTTACAATTTTTTGTGATGTCTTTTATTTTTCTGACTGCTAATATTAATAAAAATATTTTATGTTTTATAGTAATTCATAAATTAACTTATTTCAAAATTTACTCAAAATTGATAATTTCATATTCTTGTGATGTATTTTTATTTTTCTACAACTATTATAAATAAAAAATTTCACGTTATATACTTCATCACTTCATTGCTTCATTATCTATCTCGAGTTTTCATATCATTTAATTATTCAATTGTTATCAATATATTGGACCCCCAACGGCAGAATCCTGTGTCTGCCACTGCTCGTATTAACGCATACCGTAATCAACAGGACCTGATCAATGGCCTGATTTAGGGCATCAGAAGTCGCATCGTCGTCGGGATTAATTTTGCTAGAGTGAAAAATGAGAAAAATAAGAAATGAGAGGGAAGTAAAATGTGAAATGAGATCGGAAGGTATAAGAAATAAAGGTGAACATGGGACATATTTATAGAGTGAAAAATGAGAAAAATAAAATCACAAAATCATGTCCTAGAGCCCACAATAGCGAATTAAAGCCCAAACGATCGATTATCCACCCTTGGGTCACCGACTATGTGAAGGGCAGGTGGCTGGGGAGATGACTGACTTGGGGTGGGTACCTGCAACAGTGGACGATATCCGGACTACCATCTATTATATTACTATGAAATCTAGGGATCATTGACTTATAGTTGTTGTCATCCATGTTTTAGTTATTATTCAATGACATCTCATTATATATATATTCTCTCGTGATGGTAAAATATTTATTATTTACAATGAAATTTTATATTATATTATTTTATAATTTAAATGAAAAAATAAGAAAGTATAAGAAAATATAAAATAAAAATAATATTCTCTCTATTTAAAAAAATATACGATTTTAAGTGGGGAAACTATTCTAAATTAATGGGATGATCTAGATAATTGGATCGGTTGCACCGCAATTTCTAGAAAGATTAGACCAAACGCATGTGAATTATGGGCAGACTTTCTGCATAATGGTGGGGACAGCCAAATTTATATTCATAAGCTTTCCCAATTTTTGGTTCTAGTCCATTTCATTGCCATCACACGTTTTGACAAGTGCAAATAATAAATGAAATCACGAATCACCCATTGCGAACCATAACAGAAACTAGAATTAAGTATACATATTCAATTAACCTAGTAGTATTTTATTAGCCGAAAAAGAAAAAAAAAATGGAGTATATAATAAAGTAGTAAAGGTCTATTATATTGGAAATTACTATTGTTTAACTAATTGGAATGGCGAAACTTGTTCTCATCGGATAGCAACTTGGCAAATCGACCCAATGCATCTCCATTAGTACCCTCTCCTTGAACCGGGACCGGCCTGCCCGTCTCGAGATCCACCCTCGAAATCGGCTTCCTCAGCAGATCCGCACCGATTTGCACAAGCGCTTGCAAATTCTTCTCGGTTGCAACATCCAGTGAAGACGCATCCCCCACCAAGCCATCCTCCTTTTCAAGTCAAACGTTCAAATTATTAGAGTGCACTCTTTTTCATAGAACTTTCACATCATTGGTAAAAATTAGATTATATTCTTCAAGCAATGTAAATAATTTAACTACCATTTTTTTTTCTCGATTTCACTCCATAATTCGTTTTAATATCTTCCATCCTATGAGTAATGAAATGTGGGACCACTAAATTTTGAATAATGTCTTTTTTAAAATAATTATTCCGATTAACATGCTAAATATCCACAATTAAGTATCTTATTTTGATTCGGTTCAGAGTTTCAAAAACTATAAATGAAAGTTAATAAAAAAATTGTGGAATATAAATCAAAATTTAATTTTTTATTGATTTTAGGATAAAATACTATAATAAAATTACTTGGTGAAATGTTGAATTTATCTATAAAAATAATAGTGATAAAAATAAAATGAGACTTACAAAATGTATATGAGACAACAAAAAAGTGGAGGTATTATTTTAACAGAGGGAGTATGTTTTTGCTCTTGTGGCTATCATTATTAGTCTATTGCAAAATAAAATGGTTAACTAGAGTTGTACATAGATACAATAAAATTATTGAATAAAAGTAAATAAAAATGATCCCAGTTCTATGTATATAATACTATGTTTATTCATTTACTGATCCATCCTAAAAAAAATTAAAATATACTACTGCTTTCTTATATTTGGTTTTCTTATGATAAATTTGCAACAAAACCTCAACGACGAGTTTGTTAAAGAACATGTTGCCGATGGATGAAGATTCATTTGTTATTTTGCGTACCTGAATTCGCAGGTAGTTTTGTTCGTTGCTTATTGATTGGAAAACGGTGGAGACATGGATGTCAACCATATCTGAGCTAGCATCTCCAAAAATAGTAAGCAATGGCGAGGCACCATCGTTGTATACCCAACGGAGCAGGCCCCATCTGGCCGCATCCTTTGCATTGTACTTCTCTTGAACTCGACCGAGGCCCGTGCCTAGGGACAGCACCAACATTTTGGTACTGTCCATGGGCTGCATGTCTGCTAGTTTGAATCTTCCCATCAATATTTCTTTAGAGACTTGTGTTATGGCTAATAGTGTCTGCAGAGACGACATTTTTCGAAACTCAATATATTTTGATTCAAATGCTTATTTATTACTCCGTCCATAAAAAATAGTTTTATTTGCCAACCATACGAGTTTTAATAAGAAATTGGTAAAGTAAGAGTAGAGACGGAGCCAGGAATTCTATATGAGTAAGGAAAAAATATATATAAAGACATTTTAGGGATTTAAGAAGGGGCATATGTGAGAATATTTTTTAAAAAATTAGAAATTAATGATCAAAATAGCATATATGATTTTTTTTTTTTGAGTGGGGCAATTAACCCGTGTGAAACTACATTAGATCCGTCCATGAATAAGAGAGAGGATGAGAAAAAGTTGGTGAAGCATGGCACAAAATGGAGGAAAAGGTGAGAAAAGTATAAGAGAGAAACTTTCCACTTTTAGAAATGAGACTATTTTTTGTTGACATTCTAAAATTGCGAAATAAGACTATTTTTCGTGGTCAAAGATAGTAACATGTAATGTAAGGTAATAATATGTAGGTACTCACGGGATTGTTTGCTGCCACGCCTCCGTCCACGAGGTCAAAGGTGTGTGTTTGCCCGCCGGCATCTTTAGTTTCGAAATAGTGAGGTGGGAGATAAGTTGGAGCCGCGGAGGTGCCAAGGCACACATCGGATAATAGAGCATTTTTATAAACATTTTCTTTACCCTGTAAGATGCATAACATATTATATTAAATTATAAAATAATTGAATTTATTATATAAATGAAATTATCGCCCACTCTAGTTCTAGTATGTAAACTTATGTGCGATAGTAACTATATATAGGGGTCCAGTGCATGGACTAATGTATATAAATAAATGAATGAACTTAATTAAACTTAAGATAGTAGGGATATACTAATAAATTACGTACATCATTTGTGGTGAAAATAACTGGCTGGAGGCGTTTGATGTTGAAGGTAGGAATCACAAGATTCGTCAATGTGTGGCTTATAGTGAGGTTCCCTAGCAATGCTTGGACCAACCCTTTCAGATACTTGCCGTCGTATTTGGGGCCGCCGAATAGATTCGTCAGCCTCCCGACAAAGCCTCTCCGGCTAAAACCACCAAAAATTTCTAATTAAAACACAAATTAAAAAAAAAAAAAAAAAAAAAACAAAAACAAAAACAAGTAGTACTATTAATGTGGAACACCTTTTTTCAGGGAAGATTTTGGGGCATTGCTCCAAGTAGAAGTTAGTGATGTTTGTCGCAGCGTACAAAGGCCGGTTGTCGGGTCCTGGGGCCGTTAGCATGGTTGCGATAAGCCCCCCGGTGCTTGTTCCGGCGATCACGTCCATGTAATCAACAATTCTTGCATTCGGACCATCTAACTCCTATTTGATAACATTAGTGTACATAGTCTCTATTTAAAGATAATATAATCTTTGGCTTTAGATATTAACCAGTCAGTAAAATAAAAAGATGGAAATCGAATAAAAATATGAAACCTGGAGTTTGGATTCGAGATGGGCTAGTATTGTGGCCGGAATAATGCCTCTGATGCCTCCTCCGTCGATGCTCAAAACAGTCACCATTTTAGCTCTTGTTTGTGCATACGAAATCGGAAAGACTATCAAGAGGACGACAAGACCAAGATAGATGCCTTTTCTATCCATTTTTTCCTCTATTGAGAAGGTAATGTGGAGGAACTCGAGGTGAATGCTACTATATGTACAAAAAGCCCAACCATATATTGACTTTAATTTTTGTTGTGTTTAATTGAATTTAAAGTTTGTTGGTAAATTTCTACCAGTGCTGTCGTTGTCAATGTGAAACTAAATATGCCATCTTCGTATGTTTCCATTATCATTTGCTCTCAATCAATAACTAATTATTTAGTCCTGGTTTTCAAATATATTGGCGTCTAAAACAAAATCAATATGCAAAAAAAGTTATGAGTAATCGTTTATAAACTGAAATTTTGATTGCCGCTTTGGTTACGGTACACGTATTTTCATTATCTTTTTATTCATTTATTTGCAAATATAAGATTAATGATATTTATAAAATTATAAACTACTCCCTCTAGTTCTCGTTACCAATAGAAATAAAAAAATAAATGGAAAGTTTATTGATGGACGAACGAAAATAAAAAAATTAAAAGTTCATTGGTGGACGGAGGGAGTAATTTTTATCTCAATTTGTATCACTAATGTGTGAATATATTGTACTTTCCCGTCCCACTTAAGATGACACATTTTTTTATTAGTTTGTTCCAAAAAAAATGATACATTTTCATTTTTGGAAAGTTTTTCTCTCCAATTAATACACACAACCGTTTTTTCTCATTCTATGTAAATATTCATTTTTCTTCTCTCTATTTTGATACTTACATTCACTTTTTCTCTCTCCAATTAAACACATTAACCAATAACTCCTAAAATACCGTGCCGGTCAAGAAATGTGTCATCTTAGCCGGGACGGAGGGAGTAGTAAAAATATGTGTAGTGAATTATATTTCAAATTAAAAATTTACTTATTAAACATTAAATTCATATACTCCCTCCGTTTTTTAAAAATAGAAATATTTGAAACGACACGGGTTTTAATGTTCAATTTGGTAAAGTAAGAGAGAGGGAGAGAAAAATTAGTAAAGTAAGAGTGAGGGGGAGAAAATTTGGTAGAGTAAAAGAGGGAGAGAGAAAAACGTAATGGAATTAATGTTAGTAGTATAAGTGGTAAATAAATTGATATATAGGAGTGTAAGGATTTCCTAATATAGAAAGTTTGAAAGTTGCTATTTTTAAAGAACGGACCAAAATGAAAAGAGTTGTTATTTTTAAAAAACGGATGGAGTATAACTTTGTCGATTTAAATAATTTTCACAAAAATATACTCCCTCCGCCCCACAAATGATGTCACACTTTCCTTTTTAGTTTGTCCCACAAAAGATGTCACATTTCCATTTTTGGAAGAAGTTCTCTCTCACATAAATATAAAAATAATAATTTCTCTCTTCATTTAACACACAAAATAAAACCTCCTAAAATCTCATGCCGTACCACAAGTGTGACATCTTTTGTGGGACGGAGGGAGTAACATATTAAAAGTAATTTTATATGAATGCTAATGAGATCCTAATTGTATAGTTCGAATGATGTTATGTTAATAAATTGATATGAAAATTATTACTCCCTCCGTCCCGGCTAAGATAATACAGTTTTTAGCCGGCACAGGATTTTAGGAGTTATTGATGAAAGTGTTTAATTGGAGAGAGAAAAGGTGGGTGGAAGTATTAAAATAGAGAGAGAAAGAAAGATGAATATTTTAATAGGGGTGGGAAAAAGTGGTTGAGTGTATTAATTGGAGAGACAAAGTTTCCAAAAAAGGAAATGTGTCATTTTAGTTGAGACAAACTAAAAAGGAAAACGTGTCATCTTAAGTGGGACGGAGGGAGTAGATTTTAACATATTGACACTTTTAGGATCTCATTAGCATTTCATCACAATTTTACAACAAAAGAATGCCTAAAGACATAGAGAAAATATCGTATCTAGTATCTAGATATAAAAGTTTAAAAATGTCTTTATGCCTTTGGAGGCATTTTTATTGCAAAATAGTGATGTATAATGAAAATTACCATAAATATAATAACAACTTAATCCAAAAACTACCCATGATATTTTTATAGCTCAAGGATAGTTTGCGAGCAAAATGTATGGTTCAGGAACCACTCGCGTATTTCTATTCTAAAATCTAGTAAGTAATATCCGATGCTAATTGATTGGTCTTTGTAATGAATGCACTACAATATTATTCGCACTTTAACCTAACTATATTTATTACTTCTGTCTCAAAGTGTTATTTTAATAATGACTATACTAATTTTAAATAAATTGATAATTTGTAATAGAAAGAAAAATAGTAAAACATTATTAACGAATTATGATTATATCTGGTTTGAGAATTAAACCGAATGAGACGTGAATTATGACCAACCCCACAGTTCACTGCCGGCGCAACGTGTTAAACGGGGGAATAGCTCATTTCCTATGCACGCCAAAAACGACATTATAACATACTGTTTCATTCAATTTCATTAAAACTTAAAACTTTTTCATTTTAAGATTATTCCATAATTAATATAATATTTTTTTAAATAAAAATAATATTATTTTTATTTTTTTAAATTTTTTATTTTTTTATTAACTCACTGAATAATACTATATAAAATTTCGTGATAAAAAATAAATGTTTTATTTATAATAGAAGGAGGAAGTATTTGACTACAAATTTTTCATTGCTTTGACTGAAATCATCAGAAATCGGTTATTTTATCATTCTAGAAATGGATCAATACCTGCGGCAGACAGAAATATAAACAAATGTAAAAAACAGTTTAAGCTAGGAAATTTCATTTTATACGACTAGAAAAGAAATTTATAATTTGACAATCTCATTTTATACGAAAGAACTAGAAAAAGAAATTAATAAATGAGAGAAAATTAAGAGCGGTGGCATTATGTAGCTATGCAGTTAGTCGTTCGAGATAATATAGTATTTTCGTGTTTTGGATTGAAAAAGTCACGATTGTAAATTGAACACCGAGAACTTCATTTTTATTGGAATCAATTCAGCGATTTTACACATTAAATTATGATATAATAAAAAATTGATTTAGAAAAATATTCATTCATTTTTAAGTCAATTATTTCCCTTATCTGATACACCAGAAAATGCAATGTTCCCAAGAAAAAACTGAAGAATATTTCTAATTTTGGCACGAAAGATAAGAATAGGGGTGTCGAAACGGGTACCCGTGGGTATCCGCACCCGATTTTGCGGGTACCCGAACCCGAAAATTAAAGTTTTATGGTACCCGATACCCGACCCGCAAGCAATGCGGGTATCCCGAATTCCTGCTGCGGGTATCCAAACCCGCATATGCGGGTACCCGTACCCGCACCCGCTTCATGTCCCGCTAAGTAATGAAAAATTACTGTTTGATATAATAAATTTTGGTTTTCCTCCTTTTATTTATCATGGATGTGGGAATGTTCTTGCTTAAAAACTTCACCTAATACTAATAGTATGAAATGTTCCTATGCCATTGCTACTAACCATTTTCTGCTCAAGTTAATGAAAAATATTAACTCATTAATTGAAAGAAATAATTTCACTAATACTTCTATCATTTTGCAGCTTTTTTATTCAAAAGTGCACATCTGAAATGGTGATATAAATACTATGGAATGTATATTTAGAATTAGTGTGGAGCAGCCGAGCAATTAACTATACATATCAAACATTATCCAATATAGATGTAGGAGAATAAAAATTATAACATATTTGAATTATCACTTTGGGTTCATTATATATTTAAACTCATTTTATTTTTAAAAATTTGAAAGTAATTAGAGAGGAGTATAGCGATAGAAATAAGAAAGGAGAGAGTTAAGCAAATTGCCCTGGCTCTTTCTCATGCTTGGTTGTCCCACATCGAGATTAGATATATGGTGGTTTAATTTTGTGTTGTATAAATAAAGGACAAATTTTAGATTTAATTAAAGTTTGAATCGAGCAATTGCTCGGGTAATTGGGTATACCCGCTCGGGTATCGGGTTACCCGATACCCGATAATCTCCTAGTTTGAATACCCGATCCCGAACCCGACCCCGACATTTGCGGGTAGCGGGTGCCCGATACCCACCGGGTATGGGGTCAGGTTTGAAAATACCCGTTACCCGCTACCCGTTTCGACACCCCTAGATAAGAATATGAGTATACCATTTATAAACTATTCCTAAAATGAATTCCATTAAGGCTCCGTTTGGTATACGAAATTGGAATGGAATTGGAATTGAATTGGATGGAATTGAATCAATTCAATTTCAAATCCTTTGTTTGGTATACTTAAAGAATTGATATAGAATTGTAATTCAATTCCAAATCCTTTGTTTGGTATACTTAAAAAATTGATTTAGAATTGTATTATAATTTCAAATACTTTGTTTAATATCTGAAATGATTGACATTGATTTGGAATTAATTATCATTTTTTAAAAAATAACTATCTTTGACAATAATCATATTCACTTGATATATGTTATATACTCCATGTAAGTTGAATAAACAGATAAAAAAATTATTATATTCCAATGATCAAAAATATTTTTATTGACTATGATTATATCATAATTCGTAATATAATAATAATAATAATAATAATAATACAAAAAAAGATAATAATGATTAATACGTATGTAGGAGTATAATTATCTTAAAGTTCTCATCATATCAACACATATGCATATATTATTCAAATAGATATTAAAATACTACAATTTGCATCATGTAAAATACTATTCCCTTCGACCTACTCAAGTGGTAAAAGAACATAGGTAAAAAAGTAGTGTACTAATGTTTTAATATGACATCTAAAGTTCAATGTAATGAGAGACTAAGAAAGGTTGTGAAAAACTTGTGACAAACGACAATAATCGTAACACAAAAAAGCTACAAGAATCTTTACACCACAAAAATAATCACAATAAAAAAATAGACTTGTATAAAACAATGAAAACAATACATAGATATGAATGTCGATAATAATTAGGAACAAACAAGAAGTAAACCATACGTAACAAGTGATTACAATAGTTTCATAATAACATCATAAAAGTTAGTTTCGCCTATTTTGATAATGGAGAAACATAGCTTCAACTAGACTATCCCTAAACCTAGTCCACTCATTTGTAACTTGAACAATTGTAATCCGATCTGAGTGTTGAGTCGCTTCCATCTCATTATGATAATCACGACTCTCATCCTCTTCATCATGATCATCACCTTGGTGAGTAACTCTTATTTGAATCTCAGTATCAACTTCGGCCAATAATAGATCTTTTCCTCTACACCTCTACTTTTGTGCTCAACCAGCATCATCAACCATTGCAACTAAATGAGGCTTCATTCCAACTATATAGATAAATCACAAATGATATATGCAAATAAATCAACATTAAAGACACCCAAATGAAGACCACCACACCAATCATATTCACTTTAGATATAATCTAGTAATGTAAACTTAAACTCATTTTTTGCAAATAAAAAGAGTAAGCAACAAAAGGATGAAAATAAATAACAAAGGGATGACAGTAACAGAGCAGTAGCTACTACTCTTCAATCATTTCGAAATAAAGTTTGGCAGAGTGGTATAAAAAATCTACTAGAGTAATAGCAAAGGGATGACAATAATACTTGAATAATGAAGAACCATACCTTATTATTAGCTTTGTTGGCAACTGCCGCTTTCGCCTCTATAAAACCAAAAGAAAGCTTTTGCAAAACAGAAAGATAGAGATTTAGGAAACGTGTAAACTGTGGTGACAACTAAATGATCATAGTACTAACAAAAGGCTTTAGATTATCTCTTTCTATCTTCTGCCACTCAAGCACCCAAAAAATGAAATGTAAAACTGTTGTTAAGTATATCATATAGAACTTGCTATGTGAAAAAAGTTTTTGGCTTCTGATTATTGCATGCTTTGTGAGGCTAGGATATCTAGATCAGTAAACAGTTTGGTGGCTACTGTCAGGATCCCTGCATATTAATACATTATCAGCCAACCAATTAACTTTGCAAAGAGACCATTTTCATTAGCAATCTATAAACTGATGCAGTAACATCTAAAGTTTTTGGTTGTTGATTGTTGCATGCTTTGTGAGGCTAGGATATCTAGATCAGTAAACAGTGCGATGGCCCATATACTTAATTGGAATGAGTCAGAATCACAAGTTGGGCAACAAACATAGCTAAATATCCACGCCGAGTGCTAATTTCAAAATCTTCCCATACAAATTCAATCCTCAATTCCTCATAATTAATTTAACTAAATTTCATAACTATTCTTTGAATTTGCCCAATAAATAACAAGAGGAAGAACACAGCGGAGATGGCGTGTAACTACAATCAATATGACCAAAAAATTTTATAGATTTGAAAAAATGGAGATTTGAAAAAATTGGCAAAATTGAAATAAAATCAAGCACAAACAAAGTAAGAAAAATAAATTTCTGATGACCAATAATACCTGATCGATTGTTGTTAGATGAAGGAAGCTCTGCAGAGAGGGGAGGGTTCCCGTCGCAGAGAGAGAGAGAGGGGGAGGAGAGGGAGAGAGGTAGATGAAGGAAGCTCTCCAGAGAGGAGAGGGTTCCCGTTGCAGAGAGAGAGAGAGAGGGGGAGGAGAGGGAGAGAGGTAGATGAAGGAAGCTCTCCAGAGAGGAGAGGGTTCCCGTCGCAGAGAGAGAGAGGGAGAGAGAGGTAGATGAAGGAAGCTCTCCAGAGAGGGGAGGGTTCCATCGCAGAGAGAGAGAGGGGGAGGAAAGGGAGAGAGAGGAACTGAGATATTTGTTTGACCCGTTTTTTGCTTTTGACCCGGTTAGGATCTGCGATTTTTTAGTTTGACCCGTGGAATTGAGACGTGGATTTGGAATTCTTCATTTAAAATTTTGGAATTGAAATCATGCAATTTAAAATTTTGGAATTACAATTCATTTCCAAATCTACAAATTATTTTGATACCAAACAACAAATTTGGAATTGAAGCTTCCAATTCCAATTCCATGAGTTGAATTCTGGATACCAAACACAAATTGTTTATTCCATAAGATAAGTTATCTTTTATTTTATTTTCGGTAGGCATTATCTTCTATTCTTGTTAGTGTTTTAAATGTGACACTATGTTTAGATATTGTTGAAACTAGTGAATCAAAGAACTCCATGCATGAATGAACACAAACAAACCAAAATCATACCAAAATAGAGAAGAAAGATATTTTTATTGAACTGAAAATGTAGATCATCCTCCCTCCTTCTGCCAGTAAGAGTCTCATTTCATGATGGTACAGGTTTTAAGAAATGTTAAGAAAAGTAAGTGAAAAAAGTTAGTGGAATATGAGTCCAACTTGTATATATATTAGTTTTAAATAAAATGTGAGTAGAATGAGTTAGTGAAACGTGGGACTCTATTACCATTTATGGTAAAAATGAACCGGGACTCCTATTCGCGGACGGACTAAAATAGAAAAACTAAACTCCCAGTCGCGGACGAAGGGAATAACAAACTTGCAACTAATTCCAGCGGCTATATCCAGCTCATTCAAGCTCGTCAGCTCAACGACTATATTGAGCTTGGTTTGATTAGCTCCCAACTAGTTCAACAGCCCTCCTCAAGATGGACTATACAAAGTACTCCTATAGTTCATCTTGGCCAATATTTTCTCAAACGCGACAACACTCAGAGGCTTGATAAAATATCAGCCAACTGTAAATCATTTTTTATGTTCATTGGCTTTACTATCCATTATAGAAACTTTTCCCGAACTGTATGACAATAAATTTCAATGTGTTTCGTTCGTTCATGGAAAACTGAATTAGGACTAATATGTACCGCTGCTTGATTCTCACAACAGAATGGGATTGCTCTCTTCATCTTGATTCCAAAGTCATCAGTATTTTAAGCAGTTAACCAAACCACCTCACAAGTAGCTTGTGCCATGGCTCTGTATTCTGCTTCAGCAAATAATCTTGAGATAGTGTTATGTTTCTTAGCTTTCCAAGGAATCAAAGATGAGCCAAGGGCATGTCATAGACTTTCTTGTATCAGGGCAGGCTGCCCAATCCGCATCTATAAAAAATGCTAAGTGTAGGAGTGGTTTCACTTGGTAGAAAAGTTTATGACCAGATTGTTAGAAATATAGTAGCCTTTACACAGACAAACTCTTGCTATTACAAAAGAACAAAAAAGTAGAAGGTAAATTATACTAATAAAGTAAATACAACGAAAGAACAATATGCAAACTATTGTCTTCTTTAAGTCGAGTCGAGGTATCCCTCTCTCCACAAGACGAGATACGCCCTGGCTAGTGCTCACAGATTGACGCAACGACCCCAAAGATGAAACGACTTTTCTCCTACGAGTAGAAGCACCTCAAAATCGTAGGCACCGACGAACTTAAATTGGAGGCGAGAACCAAGCAATGCAATGCTCCAAAATGCAAACTGGAATACTTGAGAGCTAGAGAAAAGAGAGAATGCTTTGATTTGTTGTGTTATTCTCATATCTCAAATCCACCTATTAATAAATAGGGGAATCTAAATAAAAGATCTTGCAATCAAGACACCTCATTATCCTTTTGGAGGTTACCTTAGGTGAAAGACCATGAGTATTGGGAATGAAAAGCTAAAAGCCTTTTTACATATTTCTCACATTTTCAACGATCCCCCACATTGATTAGAGCACTGCAAGATCAAACCAACACTCGACGTGTATGCATGCATGCAAACTCTTTGCTCAGTTGTCGATAAATGATACCGCATTTGGGGAGGTAACGTGTGATTTTAATCCTTCCATAGTCAAGACTATCAGACATACCGGCAGCCTAGTGGATGCAATGCCTTGAACTATTCTTCCTTGGTGTATGCCTAGTCAATAGCATCAGCACTATATTGACTCAGCTCCATCAGTTCTCATGTTTGTGTCCATTTTGGCCATGGAACACTTCTTTGGAATTAATAAGTGACTCACACACATGAAGCAGCCCCACTTATCACTTACATAGGTGATTCTTTCATGAGTATCATGTCATACTATATCTCTTTGAGATTTCAAGAATCATTAAAAGTCAACAGACTTAACCTCTTACCACATGCATGTTACAACACTCTATGCTTTCTGAAGAATGAGCGAAGCTAGAAATCTTCCAAGTGTTGCAACTATATTCATATAGCTTCGTTTTCACATTGGACCAAGCCCGTGAGATCTTCAATTGTATGGTTGGGTTACCATTAAACTCATATTCTAAGATGTTGTTTTCAATCTCATTCCTTTTGGCCCCACTTATCACTTACGTAGGTGATTCTTTCATGAGTATCATGTCATACTATATCTCATTGTGATTTCAAGAATCATTAAAAGTCAACAGACTTAACCACTTACCACATGCTTGTTACAACACTCTATGCTTTCTGAAGAATGAGCGAAGCTAGAAATCTTCCAAGTGTTGCAACTATATTCATATAGCTTCATTTTCACATTGGACCAAGCCCATGAGATCTTCAATTGTATGGTTGGGTTACCATTAAACTCATATTCTAAGATGTTGTTTTCAATCTCATTCCTTTTAGCAATTTATGCATTTGATAAGGTTTAAACTTTTCGTTAACGAATCCTCTAAGTTATCCACTAACTTTACACAGTCAACTGCGATAACACTACATGAGATCAATTGCCTTATGGTATTATGTCACCGACGAATGTGTCGACACTTATTGTAAAAGTCACTATGTGCTTTACCTATAGCTGCTTTGCTATCACATTGTATCAATACTGTGGGCACTGGCGAACATGGAATACATTCTAGAAAATTTTTGAGCCACCCAACTTCTTCTTCAGCTTTATCCTATGCAATAAACTCAGATTTCGTGATGGAATGAGCAATACACGTCCGTTTAATTAACTTCCACAATACAACGCCACCCTCCACAGTGAACACTTACCCACTTGTCGAAAATGAGTCTTTTTAATCACAGATCCGATTTGCATAACAGTACTGATACGCTCGGATTTTGCACTATTTTAAGGCCATTATTTGGTCCGTTTTTACTATCAAAATCACTGTACATGTCCATTATTTGCATATTTTATACATTTTGGTATTTTGACGTGTTTTGTGAGAAATGTGCATATTTGAGCCGAAAAGGGGAGTAAAAACGCATAGTCTGGAAATCTGGAGTCAGACGGCGACCAGCGACCGCCGCGAAGTTGTACGGCGACCGCGGGCGCCCGGCGGTCAGAGCCATGTGGCGGTCCGCCTCGGAAATTTACACTAGGAGAAGAGTCTCGCCCGGCGACCGCCGGAGGACATGTGGCGGTCCACCACCGAAGGGTCAGAGTCTCTGGACTCCAACGCGGCGACCGCCGGCCAAGGTGCGGCGGCCCGCCGGAGAAAGGCGGCAAATCCGACCAGCCCTAGATTTGCTCCAAGACTTACCAAATTTTGAAGATCTTTTCCTTCTATGATGAGGAATAATTTTCCCCTATAAATAGGACCTCAAGCTTCATCAAAAAAAAAGGAGAACACATTCATAGAGAAAGAGAGTTACTACTTGCAATATTCATAGAGATCAAAAGCTAGAGTACTTCAATTGTGCAAGGAGTTGGAGAAGGATTTCAAGAACATCAAGAACGACAAGGATTCTACCTACGGGTTTTATTTGCTTTAGTTTTATGTTCAAATTGTTTTCCCTTCAATCTATGTTTTTAGTTTATTCAATTATGTGTAACTAAACTCATAGGATTCTAGGGATGTGTTAGTAGCAACTTTGGTTATACAATTCCGTTTTCTATTTAATATCCGTTTTGTTTTTACTTTGTTTCTTCCCTAAGTTAATCATGATGCTTCGTAATTGAGTGACACAATTATGTATGATTTAATATAACTTGCTTCATAACTGTGACAGAGTTCTAGCGAGTTAGATCCACTTAGTAGACACTACAGTTAGCTTCCTTTAAAACGACACTGTTAATTGAGAGTGAGGACTTTTCAAGGGTCTTAGGAGCTTTTTGGAGTTACGTATTAGGATTGACAACCCTAATGTTAGTAATCAACGTTTGTATCGCATGAGCATAAGCTAGGTGACTCGTCCTTTCAAAGTATTAACTGTGCTAGGGTATTGTAGTTTGGAATTTGTATAACCATAAAAGTGAAAGCACATCCCTGGAATTCCCTTATCTCTATACTTTTCTCTCCGTGATTTGCTTGCATTTAGTTGTTTACTGCTTTTAATATTTTCTGTTTTCAAAAATTTTCAAAAAAAAAATTCTTGTTTCTCCAGATAGTAATTGAGTTCTAGTAGGAGATAGACACTTTGTGTACGTCTTCCCCGTGTTCGATATCCGGTAATAACCTTTTGCTATACTATACCTACTCTGTATACTTGCAGGTATTTATAGTGCAAATAAAAAGTGCATCAAGTTTTTGGCGCCGTTGCCGGGGAAGACAATTCACTTTGGAGTGATATCTTCAAACGGATAATTTTACTACTTTGGATTTTTATTGCTTTCTGTTTTAATTTTTTTTTAGTTTAATTTGTTTTTGTTTTCGAGTCTTGCAGGTTTTGTATGCGAACGCGTTCTGGGAAGTACATCTTAGAGCCGCTTGATTTAGAACTTGAAAGAACTCGTAGAATAATAAGAAGTGAAAAAGGATCAGGAACAATGGGTGACCGAACAGATATTGAGAAGCTGCAGGAGATGGTGAAGTTGCTGATGGATGAGAGAGATGCGGAAAGAGCAGCCCGAGAAGCCATGGAAAAGAAGAACAGAGAAACATTACCTGTGATGAACATGTTCAATCATGGGAATATGATCACTTTTCCTGACGGTCCTCGTATTGATGCTAACAATTTTGAGTTACGCATGCCCCTTATCCAAAGGGTCGAGCAAACTCCTTTTGCAGGTAGGGCGACTGAAGATGCTAATCGCCATCTCTCCAAATTCGTGGAAATCGCAAACACTTTGAAATTAAATGGTGTCGACGACGATGCCATACGGGTAAGACTTTTTCCATTCTCATTGATTGATTCTGCTAAGGAGTGGTTTGAGTGTATGCCACCAGAAAAGGTCTCCACATGGAAGGACATCGTAGCTACCTTCCTCGACAAATACTACCCGCCAGGCACTATTTTGAAGCTCAAGAGTGAGATCTTTCAGTTTATACAAGGCCATGACGAGCCCCTCTATGAGGCATTTGCTCGTTTCAAAGCTCTTCTTCGAAAGTGCCCAAACCATGGTTTTTCCATAGACCATCAGGTAGGAATCCTCTATAATGGATTTAATGAAAAAATATGTGCTATGCTTGATTCAGGGGCAAATGAAGGATTTCTAAGAAAGACAGGAGAAGATGCCATGGTGGTGATCGAGGAGTTCGCCACCAACAGTCGGGGGTGGTCGAAGGAAAGGCATGCCACGAGAAGAGTAGCAGCCATAGAAGAGGCCGAAGAAAGTTCTTTTGCTAAGGAGCTAGCAGAACTTAGAGTCAGGATTGATCAAATGGACGTCTCGAGGAAGGAAGATCCAATTCCGGCAACTTCCATAGTGGCGGTCACGGCACCCGAAACTGCCGTGTCAACTGTGGAAGAAATCAACTACGTGCAAGGAGGCGGTCCCATAAATTACAATAACAATTATTGCCCTAATCAGGGGGGCGGTAATTTCAATAATTATAATGGGAACCGTCCGCACCCAAATCTTTCTTATTCTAACAATAATTACTTGCAACCCCCTGCAGGATTTAATGTTAGCAAAGGAGGAGTGGTTGAGCCGATGAAGAAGGAAGACAAGTATGATCAAGGAATCACGAAGATTTTGGAAGTAATTACGCAAGATAGGAAGATTAATGACACCAAGATCGGAGTGGTCGAAGCAAGGATAAACAACCTCGAGCAAGGAATGAACACGATCTCGGCAGCTATAACCAACATTACCACTCAAATGGAGCAAATTCAGAAGAAGTTAGATGAGGATAGAGCAAAGGCAGCAGCAAGAGTGGATGATATTAACAAGAAGTGGGTGGCGAAGCAGAAATCTGGGGACTGCCCAGTCGCCGGCGGACCGCCGCACACCCCGCAGCGGCCCGCCACTGAGACGGCAGAGTCAACCACGCAGAAGGGGCTTGTTCGGAACAATGGAATTGTGCTCCCTTTCCAACCAAGGAGGAAGTTTAAACTCGAGGAGCAATTCAAACATTTTTTGAATATGTTTTGCAAAGTTCATACTAATATTCCCATGGTCGAATCATTGCAGGAAATTCCAAAATATGCAAAACTTTTGAGGGAAGCGGTGATGAGAAAGAGGAAGCCGACCTTAAGCTACCGCATCATTGTAGCGAAATCATCCAAAAAGAGAGGGTAGTAAAGCAAAGGGATCCGGGCCAGTTCATTATAAGATGCCGGATTGGAGAAGGGAAAGGTGACAAAGCACTGTGCGACTTAGGATCGTCCATCAATCTCATGCCACTGAAGTACTACGAAAAGCTCAACATCGGGCCACTCAAATCTTCAGACGTAACACTCAGGTTGGCCGATAACTCGTCCATCAAGACTGTAGGTATGATTGAGGATGTCCTAGTTAAAGTTGATGATTTTATTTTTCCCGCCGACTTTATTGTGCTTGACATGAAAGTAGACAAGAACGTCCCTCTAATCTTAGGGAGAGATTTTCTTGCCACTTGCAAAGCTTTGATTGATGTAGGCCGTGGCGAGATCACAATCAGTGATAATCATAGTCAATCCACCTATAAGATTGAGAGCGAGATGCTAAAATTTGAGGAGGCAAAGCGGGCAAAAATGGAACAACAGTGCATAGCAGTCATGGCTACCGACTTGACCAAGTCCAAAGATCCCTTTGAAGCGGAGGATCCTTCTACCTCCACTATCTACATTGTCAAAGAGGTAAGACATTCTTCTAAAAAGGGTGATGCTAATTCTTCTACATCTGCTCCACAGAAGAAGAAACAGAAGGGAAAGAAAACACCCAAAGAGGACCCCGAGATATACGTCATCAAAACCAAAGAGGGGAAGTACAAGTGGTGGAAGAAGCTAGGGACCAAGTTGCTCCCTATGCCAATTGTCAACACTCGAGTTTTTGATCCGCCCAACTAGTGGGCCACTTCAAGTCGAGCTAACGACTCTATACAAAAGCGCTTATTGGGAGGCAACCCAATTTTCTTTTACTTATTTTTATTTTTATTTTTTTCTCGTTTTTTTTAATTTATTTATGTTCTGTTAAAAATAATAATAATAATAATAATAATATACGGGTGGCGGTCGCCACACGTGTGTTAACATGTGCAGGAAGGATCGGGCCTAGGGCGGGCCAGAGTAACCGCTGCACGGGCCGCGGCGGCCCGCCAGGATTGCTATTTATGAAGGCCCGTGTGGCGGCCCGCCACGAGAGACGCGGCGGTCGCCACACGCAGTCCAGAGACGGGATTGCTCCATAAAAGGTATGTTTTCCATTCCTTTTTCCCATTCCTTCTCAAATTCTTTCCTTGCACACAACCCCCACCCATATAAATCACCAAATTCACACACCCACACTATCATTCTCTCAATTCTCTCCTAGTTTAGAGCTCTTCTTCTACAAATTCTCTCCACAAAAAGGTATGAATCCTAACTCAATTTCTGAGTTTTGCTTTACTTCTTCCATGGATTGTGCTTTATTTTGGGTGAATTGTTCGGTAGAATCTCTTAATTCATGATGGGGGATGATTATGTGTATGAATTTTTGAATTCTATGGTTTAAATTTTTCTTGGTTGGTGATTATTGAGTTGTGAATGATGATTCTCTCTTGGTTTTTAAAGTTTAAAAGTTGCAATCATGTTCATAGCATTGTGAGGCTATTATTACTTCCATGAATTGCAATATTTGTGATGTTGTAGAGATTGTTGGTTTTTATGGATATTTGGTTGATACGTCTCTGCATGGGGGATGAATTCACGTTGGGGGATGATTTGTTGTATCCTAATTTTGTTGATTTTGCTTAACATGTTATTATGCTAAAAATTAGGATGCTATTTTACCCAAGCTTGCATATAAGTTCTTATCTCTTGATTTTTACTTGGTTGAATGCAAGTTTGGGGGAACTTTTGATCTCCTACTTGTTGGTGCTCTTTTAAGAGTGTAATTTCTTTTGTAGGATAATGGGATCAAAAGTGAAACCGGAGAATGCGAAGAACTATGGCATTAGCCTTGCCACGGAAGAGCAAAAGGCTATGTGGAAGAAAGTGTCGGCCCGAGAAACGGCACCTTCTAGATATCCCCACGATTACCCTCTCCAAACTTTGGGGATCATGGAGGATTTTTGGAAGTTGTGCGACGTGGGTGATGGGAATGGCCTCGTCTACATGTTCCAAAGGAAGTGGTCATCGTTTCGAAAGTATACTCTCGAGTTCCTCAGCTCGCTAAAGGTCACTAAGGATCGCCGCCAAAATATTCCACTTAGCATCGATTTCCGCCTTGGGAACCGTTGGCACTCGCTCACCATGGAAGAGCTTAGTGGGATCTTCCATTGCTTCGACCCCAACCCCGAATAGGACAATGAATATGAATTTTCCGAGGTTTGGGGGGCGATGACGAATGAGCAAGAGCATGCAGCGGGCTATGCCAAGTCTTCATCGATTCGCAACCCCGTCTTGAGGTACCTCCATCGTGCTATGACTCAGCTTATGTTTGCTCGTATCGATGGGGGAAGTGTCTCCCAAACGGAGCTCAACGTGATGTGGTGCCTACTCAACAAGAAGGGAATCGATTATGGGACCCTTTTTACTCACTATGTGGATAGGATCACGAAGAAAGACGGGGGCATCATTTGTTGTGGGGGATTGATTACGGCAATTGGCGAACATTTGGAGGTCTCTTTTGCCGGTATGACGGAGGATGGTGGAGAAAGGTTTATCACCTATGAGGTGCTATTTTCGGTGGGGCTTTTGAAGACCGATTATTGGGGTCAAGGGTATTTTATGCAAGTAGCGGGGGATCACTTTCCCGTTCCACTCCCACAATTGACCAAGGTCGATGTTTGGGCGAACCAAGCCAATTGGAAGCTCGACACACCCGCCCACCGGAGAGCTATCGAGGCTAACCCCGTCAATGGGGAATTTAGAAAGAGGAACATTCCCTCTCGCATTCCTCAATTTGAGCCCGATGAGGATTCCGCGTTTGATGCCGTTGATAACTATGAAGAGGGCGCGGAGCATTCACAAGCTCAAGGGAGTGAAGCACCGCCACCACCGCCACCCCAACCACGACGAGAAGAGGAAGAAGAAGAAGAGGAAGTGGAAGGACATCGCCGCCGGACAAGAACGAACCGCCGCCGCGGGAGGCCAAATCCGGGAGAGGAGTTTCAAGCCAACACCTCCGCCCAATTAGGAGAAATTTTCTCCTATATGCAAAACATGTCCAACACTTGGGACAATCTATGGGCGGAGCAACAAGCGGAGAATGCCTACAACCGCCAAGGGTGGACGGCTCAAGGCGATTGGCGCACGGCGGAGCAAGAATTTTGGGAGCAACAACGTTTGGAAGACGTTCATCGGCGTCAACAATATGAAGAGCTCCGAAGGATGGCCGCCGAAGCGAGAGAGGAACGAGAGACAATGAGGAGTGATATCACGTACCTCGTTGGAGCTTTCGAGGATCTTAGCGCCCGTTTCCCTCCACCTCCTCAAGATTGAAGAAGTCAAGCTCGATGACTTTAAATGAGCGTTTGTACCATGTTTTTTTGGATATTTTTGAGACAATTTATTTCCTTGTTTTAACAATTTTTGCTTTAATTTTAAGTATTTTTGGTTTTGGTTTAATTTTGTGCTTTGCAAAAATTTTCGCAGGATCTGACCTCTCCGTGGCGACCGCCGCAAGCGCTGCGGCGGTCCGCCACCTGAACGCTGGAAAGCATCTTTGACGTACGGCGACCGCCGAACAGCTGCGGCGGACCGCCACCTGGGCACAATTTTCCAGCGCGATTTTTCGAAATTCTTCGAATTTTCGCCCCGCTCAACCTCTACGCGAAATTTTTCAGGGTACGTTTTTTTTTTTTTCAGTAGTATACTCACGTCCCTACCGACTCTACAAACTTATTTTACACTTTGTTGTAAATAAGTTTGGGGGGATGAAGTGGTGGACCGTGAGTTTAGGGTTTTCTTTTTGTTTGTTTTTGCTTTAATTTTTCAAAATCCCGTAGGAGTTTTTTTGTGTTCTAAAAATGTTTTCTTGAATCCATGTCATGAACATAACATGAAGAACTTAGAAACACGCATGCTTAGGGACACATTAGACCGAGTAGCCAATGATATTATATTCCATTTATGTTTAAGTGTGGCTTAACGTTTTGATATGATGGTTTGGTGAAAAGGTGCATAATTAGTGAATTGCTTGTTCGCCTTGAATCGTGCTTATACCTTGTGAGATTTGAGCCTTAAATTCTTTCTTGTGTGATTTATCTGTATGCATGTATATGTTTCTAGAACTTGCTCCTAGTCTGCCTAAGTTTACATAGTGTTTAAGTTGATTTAGGAGGATGTTAGGCCGTCTTTTCTTAGCTACTTTTATATCCAAAATTTTCGACCCTCTCAAATTTTTCCTTTGGAGCCAATTTTGAGCCTTTAAGCCTTTTCTTTGGAAGCCAAAATAAATGGGGACAATTCCTTGGGTTGGTATAGTTTTTGTTATCTTCTTTTGTAAAGGAATTGGAGAGATAAGGAGAAAAGTTAGAGAAAAGTAGTGTGCTTAAATGTTGAAAAGTACAAGTTGTGAAATAGTAAAAAAATTCAAAATATGTGCTTGATTCTAGAAAGGATGCTTATAAAAAAAGAGAAAGAAAGGTTGTGAAAAAAAAAGAAATTTCGAAGGATTGAAAGTAAGTTGAAGGAGAAAAATAAAGTGTTAGAAGTGCCTTAAGTTTTAGAAAAGTGGAGTCATCTTAACTCTACTTGGGATATTTTTGTATTTGAGTCACTTTTTAGCCAAATATTCCTCACCTACCAAAGAACCTACGTTACAACCGAAAAGAAAGACCTTTCGGACTTTTGATGCTTAATCACATTGAGTAGAGGAGGGATTAGACTTTGAGCAAGCCTATGGTAAACTTTGCATGATGCATGATTTGAGTGATATACACTTTACCTCTATACACTTTGAGAGTGAGAGAAAGAACACTTCCCATCTTTGGAAGTTTGCCACATGTGAGTGCTTGAATTCAAGGTGTTCCACGAGTTAGTAATGAAAGTGCACTATTAAGCCTTGCTTGATTTGATTGTGTTAATTCATGCTTAATCTATTCTTTCATCTTTTGAGGCAATTATGACGTCTAGTCCTTGTGCATTCCGTGCATCTATTCTTGTGTCTTTAGTGTTTTGTTCAAGGACAAACAAAAATGTAAGTTTGGGGGAGTTGATACGCTCGGATTTTGCACTGTTTTAAGGCCATTATTTGGTCCGTTTTTACTATCAAAATCACTCTACATGTCCATTATTTGCATATTTTATACATTTTGGTATTTTGACGTGTTTTGTGAGAAATGTGCATATTTGAGCCGAAAAGGGGAGTAAAAACGCATAGTCTGGAAATCTGGAGTCAGACGGCGACCAGCGACCGCCGCGAAGTTGTACGGCGACCGCCGGCGCCCGGCGGTCAGAGCCATGTGGCGGTCCGCCTCGGAAATTTACACTAGGAGAAGAGTCTCGCCCGGCGACCGCCGGAGGACATGTGGCGGTCCACCACCGAAGGGTCAGAGTCTCTGGACTCCAACGCGGCGACCGCCGGCCAAGGTGCGGCGGCCCGCCGGAGAAAGGCGGCAAATCCGACCAGCCCTAGATTTGCTCCAAGACTTACCAAATTTTGAAGATCTTTTCCTTCTATGATGAGGAATAATTTTCCCCTATAAATAGGACCTCAAGCTTCATCAAAAAAAAAGGAGAACACATTCATAGAGAAAGAGAGTTACTACTTGCAATATTCATAGAGATCAAAAGCTAGAGTACTTCAATTGTGCAAGGAGTTGGAGAAGGATTTCAAGAACATCAAGAACGACAAGGATTCTACCTACGGGTTTTATTTGCTTTAGTTTTATGTTCAAATTGTTTTCCCTTCAATCTATGTTTTTAGTTTATTCAATTATGTGTAACTAAACTCATAGGATTCTAGGGATGTGTTAGTAGCAACTTTGGTTATACAATTCCGTTTTCTATTTAATATCCGTTTTGTTTTTACTTTGTTTCTTCCCTAAGTTAATCATGATGCTTCGTAATTGAGTGACACAATTATGTATGATTTAATATAACTTGCTTCATAACTGTGACAGAGTTCTAGCGAGTTAGATCCACTTAGTAGACACTACAGTTAGCTTCCTTTAAAACGGCACTGTTAATTGAGAGTGAGGACTTTTCAAGGGTCTTAGGAGCTTTTTGGAGTTACGTATTAGGATTGACAACCCTAATGTTAGTAATCAACGTTTGTATCGCATGAGCATAAGCTAGGTGACTCGTCCTTTCAAAGTATTAACTGTGCTAGGGTATTGTAGTTTGGAATTTGTATAACCATAAAAGTGAAAGCACATCCCTGGAATTCCCTTATCTCTATACTTTTCTCTCCGTGATTTGCTTGCATTTAGTTGTTTACTGCTTTTAATATTTTCTGTTTTCAAAAATTTTCAAAAAAAAAATTCTTGTTTCTCCAGATAGTAATTGAGTTCTAGTAGGAGATAGACACTTTGTGTACGTCTTCCCCGTGTTCGATATCCGGTACTAACCTTTTGCTATACTATACCTACTCTGTATACTTGCAGGTATTTATAGTGCAAATAAAAAGTGCATCAAGTACCCTTCAAATACTTGGGAAATCTTGTGTCTTGCAATCCAAAGTTAGGGCATGTTTGGTTACCAGTTTGTGTAACTACATATAAGTTCATATTGAGTTATGGAAGAAGCCTATCACGATGTGGCATTTAGTTATTCAACGTTTGATTTAAAAGTTTATTTACTAGAGGTAGTTTAATTGTTGTTTGGTTTGATGGGTAGAGTTGTGAACTACTTTAGGATTCTCAAGTATATCCTTGAGTTTTTATTGTCATTCCCAATTTAACCACTATTTTGGAAGCAACTTTGAAGAAAGAATTAGTGCGTTTTTCAGCAACCATTCATATTCACTACAATTTCTCAGATGTGACTCTTTCATTCTTCCTCGCTCCTAGAGTTTGCAACTCCAATTTAACTCCCATTTTTTTTTTCTCTCTCAATTTGTACTCGAAGTAGCATAGCCATCGGCCACCGCTACTTTCTTAATAAAAATGAACAAATGAATACTAACAACCTAAAAATCATCCTAAATCAGTAATAAACCGATTGTTCAATCAATCATAAGGACAATGAAGAAGTTAATTGCAGCAGCAAACCCTCCTCCGTTGAATACCGCACTGTTTGCCGAAGGAAAACTGGCGGTTAGATACGCGGAGATGGATGGCGAGGGAGAGGTAGTTGATGGCTAACAAACACGGATTTTGCATGTTTTTAAGGGCTAGATTTGACTCATTTTAAATGTCAATCATGCAAATTATGTTCTTAAATTGCATATGTTATACATTTGGTATTTTTGATGTGTTTATTAATAAATGATAGAAAAAGATAGAAAAAAGGTGCAAAAAGGCCAAGGTGTAACAGCCTCTGTTCGAGCCCATTTTTCCAGCGAGTTTGAAGTCCAATCAGTGCTTACTATATGTCATTCTCTTCGTCTTCGAAAGAGCTTCCCGTGGATACGTTGAAACGTCTCAATTAGAGTTCTGTGGAAAATGTTATGACCATTCTACGAACATTGCGCAGTGCAGTCAAAGCTGACGGAAATATAGGCGGAAATTCAAGGAATAAAATAAATTGTTGCCCAAATCTCTCCCATTTATTGGAGGGCACGAAAATTATCAAAGCTAAACTTTTTCCACCCTATAAATACCTCTTAACCTAATTCATATTCTCCCTCTCTACCGCCTTCAATCCTTCTACATCTCTACACCTCCTTTGATCTTATAGTCTCCAGTCCTTCTCCCTCTCTACCGCCTCCCATCCTTGTCCCTCACTATACCTTCTTCGATCTCAGAGCCTCCAATATTTCCCCCTCTACACCTTCTTCCATACCATATTCCACATATAATTCATCCATCTTCCATTGGAGCGGATCTGCAAATCCAGGCAAGTGAAGACTAAATATTGAAGATTCAACCTTGGGTTTTGTCAATTACTTTCATGTCTCGTACTTTTATTGTTTTTACTACTTCTCTATGAGTAGTTAAACATCATTTGTAGATTTTTTTGGTGAAAACTATCATGAACATGTTTTTATTTATTGAATTGAACATTTTTCTAGCTCTTGTGATTGTTTTGCTTGTTCTTGTACTTTTATTGTTCTTTTGTCTGGCCAACTATAGAACTATGTCCGTTTAGCTAGATTAATCGAGAGATAGCTAATTTTACGTGGTAAAAGGAATGAGTACAGTACAACACATAGGTTTATTTTCACTCGAGATAGGGAACCCCTTGTGAAGGCTTGATTCTAAGAACTTGAGGAGTTAGAATCTAATCTATCGGTAGAAGACTTTGGTAGTTAGAGTTTAATCTACGATAGGTGCACTCGAGAGATGGCTTATTCTAGAATCGCGAATTTCCTTATAATCATAAAGACACATAAAGGTAAAGGTTATGTGAGATTAATCATCACTAGGTCGTAGTAGTTGGATACATTCTTTAGTCTGCTTTGTATTATTTTGTTTTTATACTTTCTTTTATTTGTTCATATTTTTTCCTAGTTTAATTAGTCAAACCCAAAATTCAGTGTCTCTAAATACTATATGACGCTTAGTATATGATAGTCAGTTGCAATCTTATTGCCTGTACTGACCTTTAGCTATACTAGATCTACCCTGTAAACTTGCAAGTATTTTTAGTGCTAATAAATAGTGCATCAATGGCGGAGGATCAGGTGGTGAGAATAAGCCCGCGGGAGAAGGAGCATGAGCTGATAACGGCGGTAGATGAGCTAAACATCGTAGGGGCCGGGCTAGGGCTCACGTGACTCGACGGTTACGCCAGAGGAGAAGGCTCCGGTTGTTTGACAGCTTGGCGATAGCGACAGAGTGCCGGAAGACGATGGAGCCGCGGCCAAGGCCAGTAGTGAGAAAGCTTTGGAAACCGCCATTGATGCTATGGAACGAAGGTAGAGAGGGAAAGGGTAAAGGCGTAGAGAACAAAAATAATGAAATAGTGTATTAAAGAAGAGGGTACGTTGGTATTGAGTATATAACTGGGTCATTGTTCAAAATGCCGATACTTATCGGTAGAAATATTTGACCGATACACTAACTGCATCTAAGTGCCTTCGTTCAACGGGCCTTGGTCTTATCCGCGGGCCATCCAGTTACCCTAACTCTGAAACCTAACATATGATTAACCCAGCCAACTCTGCCTAACTGTGACTAACTAGCAAACCAAACACACCCTTAACGATATACTTCAAGTATCTCAAAATTCTGCATAGGGCATTCTATGTTCCTTACTTGGATTGCTTGTAAATCGGCTCAACTTGTTCACCGGACAAGCAAGATCCGATCTAGTACTGTTTGTGATAAACATCAAACTTCCTATGACCTTTGTATACTTTTCTTCAGCAACAGGCTCACCCATTCGATAAAAACTCGTGGATAACTAGCTTAATTAGAAGCTTTAATTACATGGAAATTATTAGGAGATAACTCCAAACAATTCCATTAACAAACAAACAATAAATCTTTACACCCAACAATTAAGTAAAGGAACTCAAATTAAATTGAAGTCTAAAAAAATCAGATTCTAATTTGAGAAAGGAGGCGCCTCTGTCTTCCTCAAAATATCACGCCTCTCTCCCTCGTCACTTCTCTCGGCCGACCAAGGCACCTGCGGCGAGTGATGCTGGCGGCCGGTCGTGCTATACCTCCTCTTGGTTTCACTTTCTCAAACACACTCTCTTTTATTCCTTACTATTGTTCCCTAAAAAATATATATATAGTTCCGAACTCGCGACCACGCGATTCCAGAGCTGCTGCTCGGGAGTTTGTTTCGAGTGTGGCTGCTGTTAGGGGCAGCAATAGCCCGTGTGTGTGCGTGTGGCTGCCAAGGGGGCAGCAGCGGCGGACTCCTCCAGATGAGACAGCAGTGGTGCTGCCCGGGCAGTGGCGACACTGGACAGCTCCGGCAGCGGCAGTGGCTGTGTTGTGCGCGAGGCAGCGGAGTTTCGGACCGTGCCTCGGGCAGTGGCCCGTCGCCCATCGGCCACTGAGTTGTTGAAGCGCACATACCTCTCAAAGCTAAGTTAAAATAAAAATTTGAGCATTCTATAATTCTATAAAATAAAAATTTGAGCATCAAATGTTAGGGTTTGTCATAATATTTGATCATTCTATAATTCTTGTTCATGCATGATTTAATGATATGAATAGCTACAAATAAATTTGACGTTGAAGATTTTACCTTGGAAAGGTAGTGTGAAGAGACTTGACTCCCCTTCTTCAAGCACTCAGTTGAGAATCTTCACTTGGGTTTATGGAATCCGGATCCTCTGTTGTGGCTTAAGCTGCGCATAGCCTTCTGTGGTAAAAATGGTGTCGTTTTGTTTATATTCACTCCTTTTCATATTTCTTTTATAAATTGGTGGAGCAAATTTTTATATGCAAAATAAATTCCTTAAAATACTCTTTCTTGCAAATATTTTGCCATATGTTATAAATATTATAATTAGTAGGCATGGGGAAACGGTTCTCAGTTCTCGGTTAACCGAGAACCGAAAGGTTAGAACCGAATAACCGTTATTATCTAATATTTAATTTTATATATTTATTTTAGTTTTATTATTTTGGTTTTAGAAAATTAAAAAATAGAATTATAAAACATTAAAAACCTAATTAACAGCCGTTGCACAACATTTTATCCAACACAACACGCCGCCGCTGCTCTTCTCTCCTCTCCACACTGTTGCTCGAATTGAAGGTATGCAGTATGCACTTCTTTTATCTTCATGCATGCTGTTGTACATGTGTACAATACTAACACATTAGGCAATTAGCAAATTAGGAATTATTTAATGTATGTGTTATATTAAATTATTTAACTTATGTTGCATAGTTAGAAATTATTGTTGGTGCGATAGACTAGTGAAGGAGGTAATTAGTGTGAGGGATCTATATGTGTGTTGTTAAAGATAAGATGATTAAATTAGATTTTATAATTTGTTATCATGTAATATAAATTTGTTCGTGTATGTTGGTGATGGAATCAATAATATTCTGCCAATATGATTTCTTAGTCATATGCCACTTTTAGTGTATGTGTTGTGAATTGTGATAGAAATTAATCAATTATAGTTTAACTATTACTAAAATCATATGTAGCTCTACCAATAATTCATATTGATTATGATTTTGTATTTAACATTTTAATGTTTAACCGTTGAACTTTGAAGTCGTGAATTCTGCAGATGGAACGTAAGATAGGAGCAACGACAAAGAGGCCTAATGTGTGGGATGAATTTGAGAAATTTTTTGTTCATGTAGGAGATCCTCCCATGAAAGTTAGAAAAGGAAAATGTAAGATGTGTGGCAAGTTGATCGCAGCTGCTAGTTTAATTTGGTTCCTGCGGTGGAACCGAAGACCGAACCGATCGATTCCTCGAGAAACCGAACCGACAAAAGGTGCGGTTCCGGTTCTAGATTTTGGAAAAAATGAGATTTGGTTGACCGACAAATCGGTTCGGTTCTAACCGAACCGATCGAATCCCCACCCCTAATAATTAGTTCAAATTTCGAGGAAACATTAATTTACTACTAGTAATAGATTATGCTCATCATAGATAGTAAACATAAATGTGAAAGAAAGAGAAAAAAAGCTACACACACTACACGTCTACACACGCTTCTTATTTAACACGCTCTTACCATTTCTTTTATTTATATTTTTGCACTTTTTTTCTTTTACTTAAATACTAAAATGAAACACTAAATTAAATTTATAAGTTCCTAGTCTTAACTTATCATGAATAAAATGTATAACTATTTCAATTTATAAATTTTATTAATTTATATTTATTTAAGTATTTAAAAAGTAATTGGAATACTAAGTAAATAAAAGAAATGAGAAGAGTGATGAAAAATAAGACATGTGTGGAGTGTTCTTAGCTGTTTATCTTCATTTTTTTTAGGGTTTTTGGCTTTTTAAACCAAAACCTTTTCCCAAATTTTGGTTTTTCCCATGAACTAAGAGATTTGTTTTTAAAACCACGAACTTTCATTTCGTTAGGATTTTCCCCTGGCAGGTCAACGACGAAACCCGGATTGTCTACATGTCAATTTTAATCCTATTTGTCACTAAATTCATTACTTGGATACTATTTGGCACAATAATACATACAATCACAATTATTACATAACAAATGACAACTTTTGAATAAACAAAACACAACTTTAACATTTTGAATTATGCTATTCGGGTCGGGTTGGGAAAATCCTAACGAAATGAAAGTTCGTGGTTTTAAAAACAAATCTCATAGTTCATGGGAAAAACCAGAATTCGGAAAAAGATTTTGGTTTAAAAAGCCAAAAACCCTTTTTTTTTTATATTTATGTTTCTCATGATTAAAATAGGTAATATGAGTAGTAGTTCAATAATATTTCCTCAAAGTTCGAATACGTTATGTACCAAAAGATTTGAAAGAAAAAGTTTTTTAAGAAATTTATTTTGCATATTGGAATTTGCTCTACTACCAGTTCAAGGATAGGATATAAAAGGAAAAAAAAATACTCTCTCCATTCATGAAAAATAGATAAGATTGTGAATGACACGTGTTTTAATATATAGTTGGTAAAGTAAGAGAGAGATAGAAAAAGTAAGAGAGGGGGACGGAATGAGTGTTTGTGGATTATATTGGTTGAAAACTTTTCTTTTTGAACTTAGTCTAATTTTTGTGGACGGACCGAAATTGGAAAAACTTATCTATTTTTTCTGGACGGGGGGAGTAGGAGATATTCTCTCTGTCCGCGAATAGGAGTGTCATTTTTCCATTTTGGTCCGTCCACGAATAGGAGTCCATGTTCATAATTACTATAAATGTAAAGAGGCCCCCACATTCTACCAACTCATTTCTTCCACCCACTTTTCTTAACATTTCTTAAAACCCGTGCCGGAAAGAAATGAGACTCTATTATCGGACAGAGGGAGTAGAATATAAACAAAACGGCACCGTATTTTACCACAGTTGGTTGTTATGTGGTTTAAGCCATAGCAGAGAATCCAGATCCGGGTTTATTGTACAACAAAAGAATTAAGAGTAGAGATGGAGTGGTATTGAAAAGCTCTGATTGAACTGAAGTACTCAAGGTTCACACGAAAATTAAAACACATAGAACATGCATAACTTGATCAGGTCAGACAATAGACGGTTCAAGCTAGCTGACGACTATTGGTCGCTTGGTGCATGAACGGAGAGACTCAGGACTTTCAAGACCTTAACCCACAATACTATTAAACTAGTAAAGGGAAGTAAGGGTTGAATCCCACAGAGATTAATGCGGGTAGAATTGGGATTGAGACATTTGGAAGGTTTGGCTACTGCTACGCTTTTAAGTGGGTTAAGTTTAAACTAGGGAGAGGGAACTGATCAACTAACTAAACTAAACTGATCAATCTAGACTAGACAGACATTAAACTAAGGAACATGTAACTTGATCGACTGAGCTAAGAACAAAAAGGGTAAAAGTAACTAGGGACCACTGACACAAAACAAACGCACTATCTAAAAAGCTGTAAACATCGAAAAGGTAACAGAGACTGCAATTCTAACAAACAACTACCTTCTGCTTCACTAAGCAACTAATTAAAAACAATGATAGCAGATTTAAACAGAGCAGCATACACAAAAACAGAAATCAGATCAAACGAACATAGATCCATATGAAATTGACGTAAAGAAAAGCAGATCTAAAGTATCTATCCTATTCTCATGCGAGTTGGCAAACTAAAATGTAAATCTACCTACGAGAAAGCATACATAAGGCGGAACAAATAACGAACGAAAGCAATCAAGACAGAAAACAACAGATCCAACACAACTTGAACTAAAAACTCCATTCATAAATGATAGTAACTAAAACAGAATTTCAAACAAAGATTCAAGAGAGATTAACAACGGAAAGGAAACTAGAGTAGCAACTGGAAGATAAACATTAAATACAACTAAACTACGTAAGCGATGAACTAAAAACAGAATAAAAAGCGTTTTTTGAGTTTATTATGATTTTGATAAATGGCTTATATATTGTAAACTCTCCTTATTTAATGAGAATAATAAATGTTTTCTTCATGTTGTGTATTTTACTTTAATGGGTATTAACTGTCTTTAATTATAATTATATGATTAAAACGCCGGAAAGTAAATCAGTCTAAGTCTTCTACATTGAAGATTGGGTCGTGGAACAGGTCATCACAATAGGTGGCCCAGCCAGAACCTTGTAGAAGTAAAACTTTTTCACAACCTAGATAGACTTTGGCTACCTATCACGAAAGGTTGCAGTGTGCATCCGAAAGTCGTTTTTACCTTGAGAATGACTAGTGACACTGGTTTGGTATAGCATTGAATGGATCTAAAGTTTAAACACGTCTTTATTTGCTATCTACTGAAAGACGATGTCTTGGAGATTTAATATTTCTTAATCCTTGTGAGAATATAGGACACGTTATTTAATCATACGCTGCTTTGACTTATCTGTAGGTGCGGGTTTTTCGCAACCCAATATTCCTGATATCTTGGGTAGTAGTAATTAATAACTAGTTTGGTGTCAGTTATATTATTACATTGAATCGTGTGCCTGCGTGGTTTGACTATATCCCCAACAGGTGTTCGAGAGAAGTTCTATTGTTCAGAAACCCGACCGATTTGTTATCAATCCAAGAATAATTAGAAAAGTGAAGTATATTATTTTAATATACATCTTACTAGACAATCTCTTGGAAATAAAAAATATTAATTAATTTAAAGTTCATAGCAGACTACAAATTAATTAATGGATATAGAAAGTTTTAGACACGAGAAATAATATATTAAAGAGGTTAACCTGGATTGCTTGTAATCACGGATTGGATGGGTGGTCAGTATTTCTTCGATAGTGGCACAAGAAATATTCCTTTAGCCTTATATTGAATTATGGGTTATAATTTAATTAGTAAAGAAGGTCCAATAGGGGAGGCCTGATCCAAGCCCCATAGATCCCTAACCTAGCCCATCACAAACTCTATAAACATGGATGTAAGGAGAGGAGACATATACACATCACAAGAAGTGAAACCCTAGCCTCCACACTTGGAATTTTCGCTCCTCTCTCTCTAATAGAGAAATTCGAAAATTCCTCTTTGTGTGTTCTTGGCGTTCTTGTCTTCTCCTTCAAGATCCATATAATTTCTAAGAGATTACTTCACAAGGAATTTTGATCTATAGAGTTTGGTCATAGGTTAGAAGATCCTTGGTCTTGCAATCACAATCAAACTTCAAGATCTACACGTGAAGAAGTAGCGAGCCACTTCGATCCTTTGGAGAATCAAGATTGTAAGTATTCAACATCATAATTTAATTTAAATTATGTGATTACTTGCGCAATAATATGTCTCTACATAAATTGAATAGATCCACATAATCTCCTAAATAGATTCTTTTGTGGATTTATTTAATTTACAATTTCCGTTGCGCCAATTCCTCAACAATTAGTATCAGAGCCATGCTTTTAGGCTCTGATTATGTGGATTTAATCTTGTTTTTTCAAAATTACATGGATCCGGGAAGAATATTTTAGATCTATAAGTGAATATTCTAGATCGGCTAAAGAACATTCTAGATCTATGAATTTTATTCAAGGTCGGTGAAGAATGTCTTGATCTACAAAAGAATATTCGAAGATCTATAGAGTATATTCTAGATCTATATTATATAGTTGCAAAGTAGAATATTCTAGATCTATAAGAATATTCTTGATTAAGAATATTATAGATCTATGTTGTTGTGTTCTACATATGAGTGTTTCTTGTGTAGATCTACATGTTTGAAAAATGTGATGGATGATTGTTTTCATGCTTGCAATATTGCGTGATTGTTGAATCTTGTTGTTCTTCATTTTATTGTAAACCCACGGGTGTTACAAATGTAATAGTTAGAATACAAAGAAATGTAATACAATGGAGCAAACAAGGCGAAGAACGAATCCGGCGAGGTAGACCTAGGCGACGATCGAAACCCTAGCGGGCTCGGCCGCACGAAGATCTAGATGTCGATGGAAGCGGCGGAGCAGGCGGCGGCTGCGGCAGATCAGCAGCATGGCAGCCTTGGCGGCGGATGAAACCCTAGCGGGCTCAGCCGCACGCGGATCAAGGTGGCAAGGTGGCTGGCGGCGGCGCGGCTGGTGGTGGCGGCTGCTGGTGCTTGTTGGTGGCTGGGCAAGGCGGCGGCAGCAGGTCAGCGGCGAGGACAGCCTTGGCGGCATCCAAAAACCTAGAGGGTCCTGCCGCACGCGGATCGAGGCAGCTGGGAGGCTGGCGACGCTCAGCGGCGCGAAGACTGTCCCGATGAAGACGGCGGCGGTGCGGATCCCTAGAAGGCGGCGGCTAATTGTTTTTATTTTAGGGCAAAACCCTAATTAGGGTTTTAGATGGCCCGATTAATATGCAAGGCCCAATGTGTTGCCTTGACCTAATTTTTATGCCCTAGATATTTCATCCATTCAAATGGTATATATTTTATTTAATCCTTTTTATCCGGAGTAGCATGGTTCATGGAAAGGATAAATTGTGATTTATTTTAATTATTTGGCTGTTGACACTTAGTGGTTTAAAATCAAATGATTTATTTGATTATGTGTGCTGACAAAGTGTGCAAAATTATTTGCCTATGTGATTTACATCTTATGTTAGTTAAATAATTATTTGCTTGCATGATAATCAAATGAAAACCATTTTATTTAAAAATGACTTAGCGATAATTACGAACAGTCATGTTGTATATGGTCTCCATAAATGGTATTCAAATGTGAAGTAAATTAGATAACATTTCGACCTTTCTTTAGAAAAGTTATGTTATTAGTAATATTTACAATTTTCATAAGATTTGAATAACTAAAATGGTTATTTTAAATGAAAGGCACATTTCTAAAGTAATATCATGTCCAGTGAGAGCGATATTATCAGGAAGTGAGCATTGTTTAAAAGTTGTTAACTATGGTCTTAGAATCTCATTGAGTGGCGTGCGACCTTTCTTTAGAGGAGTACTCAAAGCAAGATTTGATTCTTGAGGACTAGAATTATGGTACTAGCTTAGGCAATATTAGGCAGCCATGCCATTCTCATGGTGTCCGGACTATCTGTCGGTATTATAACCAAGAATTTATTTATTTTTAAATCTAAGTAATCCATTACTCCCTCCGTCCCCGATTAAGAGTCACACTTTGACCGGGCACGAGTTTTAAGAAATGTAAAGAAAAGTTGGTTGAAAAAGTTAGTGGAATGTGAGACCTATTTTATTATATTGGTTTTATAATAAAACGTGAGTGAATTGAGTTAGTGGAATGTGGGACCTACTTACTATTTATAGTAAAAATAAAGTGTGACACTTAATTGGGGATGAACCGAAATGGAAAGTGTGAGTCTTAATCGGGGACGGAGGGAGTACATCTTTTGGTGCTTGTTTATTTAGTGATTTAATAGCATATCAGATTGCTCGGGTTGTGCGTAATCAGGTGCGGGCTAATCTAGTTGTGATTTTATCGGATTGTAAATATTCAGCCTAACCCTAGTGGCAGACTTATTAAGGGTTTTGGGGGACCCATGGAACCCCCAACAATTCCAAATAAGTTTACCTATATTCATTACAATAACGTATCCACTCAACTGCGCAAGTGGTTAATTGCTGGGTCTAGCAACTTCACAGCCTGTGTTCGATTTTTGTCAAGCTCACTTTTCTGTCTTTTTACAATTTTTTGTCTTTTATTTTTCTTTCAGCTATTATTCATAAAAACATTTTAATTAAAGTATTTTAAATTTATTCATAATTGATGATTTCATTTTCTTTGCAATTTTAGTTATGTCTTTTCTTTTTCTACAACTATTATACATAAAAATTTGATGTTATAATTTAACATTTTAAAATTTATTTTGTAATTAATAATATTAAATATATACATATCTCGAATTTTCATATCATTTATTTATTTATATCTCATTACACATCCCATGCGCATCTTTATCACAACTTTCAGCTATGACGAACAAAAGAAGTACTACCCTACAAGACTACAATTGTTCCCAATATATTGGACCCCTCTCCCCCTCCAACGGTAAAATCCTGCGTCCGCCGCCACTGCCTAACCCTAAATGTTCGAGTTTCGGACTAATTGAATACTATCAATAAAATTAACATGTAGTCCACCCAATATATTATGCTGAAAAATAATCATTTTCGTTGGAGGTAAATCGTTAATCATAATAATTTTAAAATATATATACCTAAAATCAAACGTAACTAAATACTAACTTAAAATTTACATAAATTTTAAAGTTATTTTAGAAATAGAATATTTTATATTATTAATATGAATTTTTAAAATTTATTTATATATTATTATATTAAAATGCACAATTTATGTATATTATGTTAGGTTTGGTATACTGAAAAGCATGTTTCGAGCAAGTTTCGCTCGAATAGAATCTTTTTTGTATACATAAAACTCTATAATCCACTTTTAACCCGATTCAGTATTATTCGAGCAGTTTCGTACGAATAGAATCAGTATATTATTACATTGTGTTTCCCTGTGCATTTATAAGATGTTTTATAAACATTTAAATGCATAAGAAGTAAACAAAGTCTAAGTCTTTTGCTTAGTTGACTGGTTGTGGGCGACGTCCACTTTAAGGTAACATAGTCGGTTCTATGCAATGCTTTGCAAAAGAAAAAGAAGAATTTCACAACCCAGATAGGCTTAGACTACATATCGTGAAAGGTTGCAATGTCAGTCCGATTATTTCTAAGCCTTACTGAAATAAGATGACTTTGGTGTGGTATAGCACTTAATGGATCTAACAGCAAGACTTGTCCTTGGGCTATCTACTGAAAGACTAGGTCTTGATAAATAACTATTTCTTAATCTACATACGTTAGCATTGAGCATACGGTATTGATTATACACTACTTTGACTTATCAAATGGTGTGGGTTTTTCGCAACCCAATGATCCTGATATATTGGGTAGTGGTGATTAATATCTAGCGGTGCTAGGATTGCTATTATGTTGAATCGTGCGCGAGGTGAGTCTCGTTTGATAATGTCCTCAAGAGGAGCTCGAACAAGGTTTTATTATTCAAAAAACTGGCCAGTTGGAGTTTTATCGCTCTATGAATAATAAATAAGTGTTTCTTGCTAAGTTCACTCTTGGAATTAATAAGATGTTAATTAATTAAGTCCATAGCAGACATTAATTAATTAATGGACATTTATATCTTAAGCGCGGGAAATAAATAATATAAATAACGGAAACCCGGATTACTTGTAATTTCGGTTTTGGATGGGGAGTGCAATATTACTTCTGTAGTGGCTGCTCGTAATATTCCAATATAAGCTTGTATTAAATTGCGGGTTCAATTTAATTAGTAAAAAGCTAATTGGGGGAGCCCATATCCAAAACCTTCCATAGATCCCTGACTGGGTCCAATATGAACTTAATATAAATAGGAGAATAAAGGAGAGACAGAATCACAATTAATCAGTAGTAGAAATTTTCGTCCCCCTCTGGTTTTAGAGGAGCTCGAAAATTCTTCAGCACTCCTGCGTGAGGAATTTCTGTCTTCTTTTATTCGAATCCTAGTATTTTGATAAGATCAGCCCACCGCCCACCCTGATATCGAGATATAGTTTGGGAACCAGTCAGATGATCCGTGGTCTAGTATTGAAGATCATCGTGGAGAAGGCGCAAGCAATCGTCGATTCTTTGGAGAATCAAAATCGGTAACCCTAAACCGTAGAAATCATGTTTAGGATTTATATTTTCTAAGCATGAATTATTTGCGTAGCATGCAATTATCTATTTAACATGTGAATTGATTAATCGCATAAAATGTCAAATAGATCCGTGTCTGATTTATTTTTTTGGTACAAGTCTTCTATGGTGCAAGGGGCACCAAACCCCAACAATTGGTATCAGAGCCAATTTTTGGCTCTGATTATATGGATTAATTTCATGTTATGTGAATTGCTTGAATGCTTGTTTTGCGTCTTTTTTCTTGATGACTAAGAAAAAAAGTCTTTTTTCTTGATGACTAAGAAAACAAATCAACGTGATGCAATTCTTTGTAATTAGATTCACCATAATTCTTGAATATTGGTGGAGAGTTAATTACTTGTACGTGATGGTATTCCTTGACTTTGGAGATTTCATCAAATCAATACATGCACCGCCAATTTCTTTTGATTTGTCTTGTCGGTGGAATTTATCACGTAAATTGTAATTACGTGGTATCATTAGAGCATCTCCAATAGCGGCTAGCCCACTGGCTAGCCGATTCGCCTCACTAGCCGGTCGGCTAGCCAAACCTTTGGAATCAGCCAGCGCAAATTCGGCGAGAGAATAGGCAAGCGCACGCCGATTTTCGATCGCTGGCCGATGCGCTGGCCGCCATTGTGGCGTGCCGATCAGCGAGCGATCATCCAGCGCTATTTTTTATTTTTTATTTTTTTAAAAATTGTTGAAACACTATATATACGTGATTTTAGTTTCATTTTCATTTGCACCACTTGTTTTAACGAGTTTTCTCTCTCTCTACATTTCTGTACAAGAGCAACATCGAGCGATGAGTAAGCGGGTGGTAGCAGTGGTGGTAGTGGTGGGGATGCTGAGGAGTACGAACGGCGGATGAAAGAGGCTATGGAGGCCTACATGAACCGTGAGATAGAGCGGTACATGCAAACGTTCGAACAGCAGGCGGTACCTCGCCCTCGACCCGTTGTCCACCGCCGAGCAGTGATTGATCGGGATCACGTGGCTGCACATCAGCGGCTATATGACGACTACTTCGCTCCGGACCTGCGGTTTCCCGCAAACATGTTTAGGCTGCGTTTTAGAATGCGCAGAGAGTTGTTTATGCGTATCTTTGACGCTTTGAAGTGTCGATATCTGTATTTCCGCTTCAGGCACGATGCGGCTGGCAGACCCGGCCACACCCCTATTCAAAAGTGCACGGCGGCAATCAGGCAGTTGGCCTACGGAGGCGCGGCAGATATGTGGGATGAGTACCTCCACATCGGTGAGTCGACGACTCTGGAATGTCTGAAGTTTTTCTGTCAGGGCGTGGTTCAATTTTTCGGTGATCAGTACCTTCGAAGCCCTACCCGCTAAGATTGTCAGGATCTGATGCAGATGCACGGGGAGCAGCATGGGTTCCCCGGGATGTTAGGCAGCATAGATTGTATGCATTTGGAATGGAAGAACTGTCCAACTGCCTGGAAGGGGGCCTACACGACCGGCTACAAGGGAAAGAATCCCACGATGATCCTCGAGGCCGTAGCTGATTACCGGCTGTGGATATGTCATGCGTATTTTGGGGTAACCGGGTCGAACAACGACCTCAACGTCCTCAACTCGTCGCCCCTCTTCAACGAAAAGTGTCAGGGCATTGGTCTAGCCATCTCGTTTGTGGCCAACAACAACCGGCATGATATGGGCTACTACTTGGCGGATGGGATATACCCTAGGTGACCTGTCTTTGTGAAGACGATCAGGCACGCAAATGATGACAAGAAGGCCTACTTTGCGGAATGGCAGGAGTCGGCGCGCAAGGACGTGGCGCGTTCATTTGGTATGCTCCAGTCTCGATGGGCGGCAGTTAAGGGTCAAAAGCGTTTGTGGGATGTCAAATGCATTGCTGATATAATGTATGCCTGCATTATCATGCACAACATGATCGTCGAAGACAAAGGCGTACAACTGACTAGTTGGGCCAATGACGATACTGATGCAGCCGGTCCAAGCCACGGCGTGGCCACCCCCTACGTACGAAGGGGGGTGCCTCACGATGAAGCCGGCCGTCTTTAGGCACATGCCGACATGCGCCAAGTTGATGCTCATATTCAACTCCAAAAGGATATAATTGAAGAGTTGTGGGCACGAAATTTTTTTCTTTATTATGTAATTTTTTTTAAATGAATGTACTTTTTTTAAATGAAATTAATGAATTTTCCCGTATATGTCTCGTATATTTAATTCCGTAATTTATCGTAAATTTAATTCCGTAAATGTAGTTGTTTTTTAATTATTTTTATTGAGGTTAACCTGTGGCTGGCCTTAGGCTAGCCTATTTGATTAAAATGATGATGTGGCAGGTGGATTTTTAGTGCTGATGATGTGGCAGGAAGAGAGAGTGGCTAGCCTGTGGCTGGCCTATGGCTGGCCTATTGCCATTGCGAATGCTCTTATATTTTGAGTCGGCAATCGAGAATTGTGTCGCTGCGATGATACAGCAGCAGCAGTCCGGTGGCCAAGGACGGCGGCGATGGAGACGCAGCAGCACCGTCGGCAGATTCCCGGACTCGTGACGCGACGGCAGCGCTGCAGCGGTTTTCAGTGGGAGTCCGACAGAGGCATGATCGGTGCAGGAACAGTCGGCGATCGTCCAACACGTCGCTGGGCTGCGGGCTGTTGTGACAGTAGCTGTGGTGAACATCTAGCGCCTGTGGAGCAGTGGGAGCTCTGCGCGCAGCGAGTTGCAGCGCTGCGTAAGCGACGTCGCAGTAGTGACGATGAGGCAGCAACAGCACCGACGGTAAGGGAAGTCCGGCAGTGCGAGTGGGAGCCTCCGAAGGCGGCTGCCCGGACTCGTGCGGTGTTGCCGAGCATGGTTTGGCTAAGATTGTTTCCAAATTTTGATTATGGTTTCCAAATCCTAGGTTTCAATTTTGGAAAGAAATCAAGATTAATTTGGAAATAAGATTTGAATATATTTTTTATGGATTCTATATATTATAAAAGATTTGATTTTGTATTAAATCATGGATTAATTATAGATTTTATCCTTAATGGATTTGTAGGGATTTAATTCCTAGATGAATCCTAGTTAAATTTGGATAATGACAATCTAGTTTTTATTTATATCCTATGGATTAATGTGGATTTATCCCTATACAAATCCTAGTTGGATTTAGATAATGATAATATTATTTTATTCTTATCCTATGAGTTTATATGAATTTATTCATAGATAAATTCTAGATGGATTTGGATAGCGATAATATAATATTTTATTCTTATCTTATAGATTTATATGGATTTGTTCCTAGATAAATCTTGGATAGATTTGAATAATTATAATATAATATTATCTAATTCTATGGATTTATATGGATTACTCCTAGATAAATTCTAGATGAATTAGGATAAACATTTATATTAATTTATTTTATCCTGCGGATTTGAATAGATTTAACTCTATTAAGACAAATCTTAGATGGATTAAAATAAGTATTAATCCAAGTTATCCTTATCTTTTGGATTTATTTCCTAGATAGATTAGGATGGTAATGATACATAAGAAAATCCTTATTTAAAATGGATTTAGATAAATTTATTTATCTAAGAAATCCTGAGTAATGTTTGATATATTCTGGATGTCTATTCTAAATAGAATTAAGATTTGTATAAATCTTGATTGATTGGATTTTATTTTTATCTTATGGATTATGATGGAAATGTGTTTATCTAGTAATATCCTAGTACGATTTAAATAATGATAATCCTATATCAACGTTATCTTGAATTGTAGGATTTGATTTTATCGAACTAAAATCTAGAAAAATCATAAGTGGATTTAGATAGTTGACTCTATCTTGATAAATCCTAAATGAATTTGGATAATTATTATCCAAGATAAAACTTAATTATTTAATTGATTCTCCCTTGACTAGATTAAATAATTTTCGATAATTATCCGGTGTGTTTAAATGACATGCATTAAATGGATTATCTGCTTTATCTCCTTATGTGATAATTATGCAAAAACCATATAAAAATATCTAAGTGATGATTACAACAAGTGCGTTGTATACAGTCTCCATCGGTTGGTTTGCAAATTTATGAAGCTAGTTTCTAATATTATCGCCACCCATGCTGTGGGGACAATAATCCTAAGAAATAGCAAGTTCATAAGGGCAGACTTCTCAAATATAAATAGTATGAACTAGAAAGTAGTTTCTAATATTATCGCCACCCATGCTGTGGGACAATAATCCTAAGAAATTACAAGTTTCAGAAGTTCAAACAGAATTTATGAGATAGTGGAAGGTCTTAGGTTCTTTCCCTAAGGTTTTCGTATGTAATTTGGAGTGTATCCAACTGATCAGGAAGAGATTCCCGACCCAGCTGAGTCGTTGGTACGACAACCGGGACCTAGCTTCAACAAGTTTCCTCAACCCACTTCTACTAATTAGTATAATGGAGGTAAGGGTCGAATCCCACGAGAATGGACACATTTTGATAACTGCGGTGACTTTCCTGGGTGTTTTGGTTAGCTACCACGCTTGGGTTGAGATTTTACCTAGGCGAGAAATAAAGGTGGTACTCTACTGACTAGTAGGCGTGAAAATAACAGGCATGTGGTAGTGTTCGTGAAAATAGGGGAAAAGGTGTCTCAGAGGCATATGGAAAGTAGACAGTTACTAAAAGAGGAAAATTAGACAACAAGGTATATCTGGTGGCTGGTGGCTCTCTGACAGGTCTGGATAGTACGACTGAAAAGTAGGGAACAAAAGCAAAAGTAACTCAAAAGAAAAAGTGGTCCAAACTAAAGTTGATTTTGACGTTTTCTTCTTCACCAAGTATTGACAAAACTCATATGAACACAAACACCATAACTAAACTCAGATTCATAACCTCAAACTCAAGATCCATTGATTAAAATGCTCAACTTAGAACAAACGATGAAACTGCAATTTTACTTCTACTGACTAACATGCAAGGTGGTGATCACGGCGCAGAACAGAAACTCATATACGTAAATTTGACTAAACATAACTACAACTTCAAATCGACAACTCCATGTAAGAAAACACTTAGAAATTAAAAGCAACAACTAGATCTAATTTTCCTAGGCAGAATGAAGCAAACAACGATGAGTGTTTGCAACAAAACCAACAACGAAAGCAAGTAAATATTAAACTAGAAAGCAAAGTAACGATTGTTTGGCCACTTCGGGCGATGATAGTGCTATACTACTATGATAACTGGCTGGAACGGTGGATCGATGACTTCTCCTGCAGACTTCTGGACGTCAAGTGACCATGGCTGTGGCGAGGAACGATAGATTGGACAATGCTGAAGGAACTGATCTTCTAGAGAGAATTCTACTAAGTGTATCTTTGAACCGAGAACTAAAGAGCCAAACTCCCAAAAGCGAACTCTTCTCTCTCTCCAAGTGGCTTCTTTTATAGGGAGGCTTGCCCTTGCTTTTAGGGTAGACTTCCTTCAAGTTTTGACTTTTATGCCCTTGTTAATGATCATCCCAGCTATCCTTCTTCTCCATCTTGAGCCTTTTCTCTGGCATGCATCCTGGTCAGTATTGCACCCTTCTAGCGCCATTTTCACTTGCGTCACCTGAATCGTCTCCTACTGACTTGGATCCCTTAATCCTGCACACTTGAGCAACTGTTTTGCAGATAATACATGCATTTCACTACATACTGACCAGTAACCAAGGCTTAGAATACGACTTATCTAACTGCTCACACTTACCACATGCTTGTCCTCAAGCGTGAAGACAAACAAAAAGAAATAAGTCGAATTCGAGCCTGGTTACTCCCCCTGACCGACTCTACCTAACTAGACTCAAGACTCTGACGCAAAAGAAAAGAAAACAAAATAACGACACAAACACATAATACATATAGTTAACTTAAACACATAGAACAGACTATATTTTCAACCACCCTTCCCCTCGAGATCAGATGCAATCCGGCCTTAGGCAGCCTTGAACTTCCGCCGGCCCCCTTTTCTTCCCCAGTCAGTATATCTGCTCGTCAGGATCACCCAATCCTAGGCCAAACACTGGGTTCACTCAGTCACTCATTCCTCCCAAGGGATGTTAGGACTGTTTTCTCTCAAAGCTAAACCACAGATGTTTCAGACTCAGATCTCACATGCAGCTCCTAAAGGTCTTTAAGGTTTGTAATGGGGCTAGTGGTTTGTAATGTTTGGGGTAGTTGTCCCTAAGGCTCTAGGGTTCAAAAACTAACTATTTATTTGATGAGGGAGAACTGTGTGCATTCGGGCTTCTGGCTAGGGCTTCTTCTACGGCTGGACAATTTCTGACATTGGCTTCCAACTGGTCAGTAGCTTCTTTGTGGCTTCGCCACCCTTATTCCTTCTTACTCCTATCTCTTTTTGTGGTCAGGTATCTGCGATCATTTTCTTCAATTTTCTTTTCTGTGGCTTTGCCACCCTTATTCCTTCTTCTATTTTTTTGGATCTGGAAATTTCAGATCGATTTTCTCCTTCTTTCTTTGCTTTTCTTTTCTTCAGCTGGTTCCTTTTGTATGTCCTCCTGGCAGTTGCTTCCTTGCCTTATGCCTTGCACGCACACAGTTCCAGTGGCTGATGGGTTATTTCGGGGTATAAGTCAGGCTAGAAAATGGGGTTCTAAGGGTAGGGGTTTTTTTTTTTTAGTGGGGGGGTTTCTACTGCCTTCAGGGTTTGCTACACGCGGTCACCTTGCCCTAGACATCATGTGGTAGCCTCTCTTCTTTTTTCAGTATTTAGTGGAAAGTAGTTCCAGTTTGGGGTTTCTAACTCACCTTTTAAGAGGGTTTTCGTGTCTGACCTAAGGGATGGGTTTTTCCTTCATACTTGCATCATCTATACTGACTAGGGGTTACTGGAGGGGGTGGTTTCTGTTTTCCGGCATGCCTTATCTCCCTCAATTCCCCTCACCGTCAGTTCGAGGCAGTTGAGTTTTAAGCCCATTCATAAAAAAAAACATGACACCTAATTCCTAGACCTAAACAAACCTTACAAACTAACATGCACTGACTCAAATAACACATATATACATGTCATACTGGCCATTTGCTCCCCCCTCTCACTTCACAAGTGTGTGCCCCAGATACGGGCTGTGAAGTGAAAATTGGGAATGGCTAGTATGACAGACACACACTTATAACAAACACATATTATATCTAAAAACTTCTCACACTTAGACTATGCAATAGGCTAAGTGGGATAGTTTCAGATATATTCCTAGATATATACAACAAAGCAGAATATTTTACAAACATTAGGGTTGTCAGCTTCGCCATCTCTGCCCGTGATTGTCTATTCTCCTCAGCCAGCTCAGTCACTGCCCTCTCCAGATTTTCTTGCCTCAGCCTTTGCGCTTGGTCGATTTGCCCAGCTTGCACCTCCTGGCCTTGTTGTGCCCTTCCCCCAGGGGCCTCTCCCATTGGGTAGAACTGGGGTACTCCTTCTCTGTAGTATGCCAAGTTGGTGCGGACGAAGAAGGGTATATCAAACAGGCCAGGAGCGTCGACCATGTACATTGGAGATAGGTCTTCTGCCTCTGTTATGATGATGTTGTTGCGCACGAAGGCTCCTTGTATGTGGCAGAGGGACAAGTTTCTGGCTGGGTAGGTGGCTATCAGATGGCATTGGTAGGCTGTCCAAAATCCCAAGTGCAGTTTTCTTCCACGTTTAGCGCACCATACCAAGTACAATTCGGTCATGGACGTTCTTGCAGCTGAATTACTCTGCCCTAGTAGGTTATAGCCTAAGTAGAGTTGCACCAATCTCAGCATGAAATTGTTGAAGTGGGTGGATCTGGATTTAGTTGAGGCGAACTGGCCACCATCGGGGTGGGTTAGCTCCTCCCAGGCTTCCTGGGGCTCAAATTGTATGTCTCCTTGGTACCCCCCTCTCACGGCTTCTCCAGTCCAGTCCTATAGCCTCCTCCAGGCTACACATACCCAGTCGCACAGTCCACTCTATCAGACTCATGGACAATTCTCCACCGAATATCCTAAAGGAAATTGACACCTCATTTAGGTCCGTAGTGAGTTGGAACCTAAACGTGGTGAAGAACTCCTTTGCTAATCTCACAGATATTTCCGGGTCCCTATTCTCTAACAGTCATTCAAAACCCAATGCTTCCATACTGGCCAGGAAGGAATCACGAACAGATAACTCATCCAAAGAGGGTATGTGGAGTACCTTTCCGCATTTGACTTGCTTGCTACTGTCGTCCTTGTCGTCAAATGCGTCTTGAAGCTTTTTGGTGTCGTAGTGCTTCATGTCCTCCATACGCTCATCAGTGAGCGTTACCCTCCACCGCCGGTACACGATCCTCTCTACCGGAGGATGGACTAGTTCAAGGTGGTTGTCGGGGAGCTGCTGCTCATGGTATTCTTCTCCTTCTAGAGAGATATCACTCTCCGAGTCGGACTCCTCGCTGGAAGTGTAGTCGCTGTCGCTTGATCTCTCTCTCTCTTCCGGCTCTCTGATCACTATGCTGGCATTGGCAGTGCGCTGTTTTTTCATGACTTGTTTCTTCTTGACAGGGGCTTTCCCCTTTCTCTTCCTTTCTTGGATGTACTTGGTTTCTTCGATTTCCATTGCCTCTGCTTCTTCGTCGGCTTGTGTTGAAACGTCCTCCTGGGTGGTAGGCTCGGTCACCACGTGGGTACTAGTATCACTTCTTGCTGCCTCCTCCCGACCTACTGACTCTGATGCGAGGTCCAGACCCTCAGCCACCTTGTCGGTATTCTCCTTCTGGTCAGTCAGCGTTGATGATACTGTCCCTGTTGCCATTTGGGTGTCCTCCTGGCTAGCTTTCGAGGGCTCCTCCCCAGGTTTTGTAGGAGTAGTCTTCTCTTCTACACTCGAAACCTCCACTGCATCTGCTGCTGTGTTTGCTCCTGCCTTGTTGGACTTCCACTTTCCTAAGCATCTCTGTGACACTCTTTCGGATTTCTGCCTCTCTGCCTTGGGGTCGTTTTTCAACACTAGCCTCCTCTTTACTGGCTTGGGTTTAGTTACCACTGAGGCTTCCTCTTGATGTGTTTCTGGCTCTTGCCTTTACTCCTCAAGTTGTTCGGCCATTTCAGGTTGTTCATCTGTCTTCTCCTCCATTGATTGGTGGACTACCCCTTTCGACCTTTCCGCTTCCGTTGTTGCTCCCCCCCTCCCTACTGCCTGGGATGCGAGGTCTAGTACCTCAGCCACCCCTTCAGGGTTTACCACGATCCTATCCCCCTTACCCAAAACCGCTTGGAATTCATCTTCCGTCATTAACCCTTGCTTTCTGGCCATTTCATTCTGATCTATCTCCTCCCTCCGTGCTTCATCGACTTTGGCCTCAGTGGCCATTATCTCCTCTTCTTTACCTTTCTCGCTCTCGCTTGCTCTCCCCCCACTCTCCTTTTCTTCTGTTTCTCCCCAGTTGGGATCTTGATAGGCGGAAAGAGGGCTGACGTCGAGCGGCTCTGTTTGTTGTTGTATGGGAGAAGGGTGGGAGGGTTCTGATTGTGCAGTTACTGTTGGGGAGGTCTTTTGGGATGTCAGAATTGAGGTTTTTGGGGAGGTGGTGGGTGGGTTTTCTGTGGTTGCAGTTGGGGTAGGGTTTGATGTCGCCGGCATACCTCCGGTCAGGCTAAATCCGGCTAGGGTTGCTGTCCAGTCTTTGTTGGGGTCTTGTTGCCTTAGATACGCTGCCAGTGCATCTAAAGGAACCATCGCCGGAATTTGTGTCGTCGGCGGTGGCTGTGATCGTTGTGGGCTTGGCGGCTGTGACTCGGCTGTTGCTTGGACTTCTGACCGGGCTTCGCCGGTGGTAGATGTTGGGTTGTTGGTTGCCTTTCTCTTTGCCATGGCTGTACTGGTGGTGGTTATCTCTTTCCGATAGTGGTTCACGGTGGTTTTCGTAGTGGGTGGTAGTTTTCGGAGTGGGATGGCGGTTGTGGGTCAGAGAATACAGGTAAGGGTTTGTAAAGTGAAGGGGAGTAGGCGGTGGTGTGTTTTATAGAGGGGTGGGTAGTTGAGGGTTTTGACCGGTGGTAGACGGTTGCCAGGTTGCGACGCTTCGTGTGGAAGGCGGTTGCGAGTTCTCGCAGCTGATTGGACGTTGCCTGTCACGTCCCTGCTCCACGCGCCCTCCCAGTCTCTGCACTCGCCTGCAAAGCTGCAACACGCACCAAAATTCAAAATTTACTCATCTCCCCCTTCTCAATTAGCTAGAAATAGAAATAAAGCAAATAAATGGCTCTTTAATATAATTCAGAGTTTCACCCAAGTGGTATCCTCGTGTCCAGTACGAACTCCAAATTAATTTTTAAGATCCGAAAAATCTTTTTTGTAGTTTTCTTCTTCTTAACTTAAGTTAAATTACTAAATATTTACAATGTTTACATCATTACTAAGGGTATTTGAAGTTTTACCCAGTCAGTAAGTACAAATCATATGACGTTGACCAGGTGGAACTCCAAACCCCTTTCCTACTGGTCATTTAGACGCTATTGAAGTGTAGTGGAATTTCTTCCACTACACACATCTCTTCATTTTCCCTATATATTTTTAATCTATGTCCATTAATGACAAAAGGTTCGGAGTTAGGGATACTCCCTGAAATCTCGACCGCTCCATTAGCACGTAGTGCAGTGATAATGTAAGGTCCTGCCCATTTGGACTTGAGCTTCCCAAGCTTTAGCTTCAATCTTGACTGGAAGAGTAGTACTTTCTAACCAACTCGGAGATCCTTGGTTCTCAGATTTTTGTCGTGCCACATCTTTGTTTTCTCCTTGTACCACATGGCTGAGTCGAACGACTCCAATCTGAGTTCTTCCAGCTCTTGTAGTTGTAGCTTCCTTTACTCTTCACAGGCCTTAGCATCCACGTTAAGCTGCTGAACTGCCCAGTATGCTCGGTTTTCAATTCCCACTGGCAGGTGACACATCTTCTCAAAGACGATGCGATAGGGGGACATCCCGATAGGAGTTTTGTAGGCTGTCCGATATGCCCACAGAGCATCCTCCAACCTTGTGCTCCAATCTTTTCTGGAGGAGTTGACTGCCTTCTCTAAAATGCTCTTTATTTCTCTGTTTGAGATCTCTGCTTGGCCGTTGGCTTGAGGGTGGTAAGGACTGGATAGGCGGTGATGAACTCCGTACTTCTTCATCAATGCTTAGACCGTTCAGTTGCAGAAGTGAGTCCCTTGATCGGAGATGATTGCCCTTGGTATTCCAAACCGGCTGAATATATGACTCTTGAGGAACTTGGTGACTTCTTTAGATTCACAAGTGCTTGTGGCTTTGGCTTCTCTCCACTTTGATACGTAGTCAACTGCCACCAGGATGTAGGAGTTCCTATAAGATGAGGGAAAAGGACCCATGAAGTCCATACCCCAGATGTCGAACACCTCACAAACTATTACTGGAACTTGTGGCATTTCATCCCTCGCGGAGATCCCACCGGTCAGTTGGCAACGGTCACAGCCCTTGTAGAACTTGTATGCATCTCTATTCAGGGTTGGCCAGTAGAATCTGCTATCTAGCACTTTCCTGGCAGTCTTCCTTGGCCCGAAATGTCCTCCACATGCCAAGGAGTGGCAGTGCGTTAGTACATCCCGTTGCTCCCAGTCAGGAACACATCTCCTAATGACCTGGTCGGTTCCTGCCTTCCACAAGTATGGGTCGTCCCAGAAATAGTACTTTGCTTCGCTCTTGATCTTCATCCTCTGAGCCTTTGTCACATTTGGCACCATTGGTAGTTCCCCCGTCACTAGGTAGTTTGCCAAGTCCGCATACCAGGGTTCCTGTCCTACTTTCTCCTTGCCCTTGGTTGTTACGTCCTGACCAGTAAGTCTCATCACTTCTTCCCAATCGATCTTCCTTGCGGAGAAAATCACTTCACATAAATGCTTTTCCGGGAATCGATCTCTCACATCCTCACTGTTCCCTTCTTGTATTATTCTGCTCAAGTGGTCTGCTACCTTGTTTTCAACTCCCTTTTTGTCTTCTACCTCCCAGTCGAATTCTTGTAAAAGCAGCACCCATCTGATCAGTCGGGGTTTTGACTCCTTCTTCGCAATGAGATACTTAATCGCCGCATGATCAGTATAGACGATGACTCTGGATCCCAGTAGGTACTGCCTGAACTTTTCGAAGGAATAGACAACCGCCAACATCTCCTTCTCGGTGGTGTCATCATTCCGTTGGGCTTGATTCAAGGTCTTGGATGCATAGAATATCACGTACCTTTTCCCATCGATCTTCTGACCCAGTACGGCCCCCACTGCATAGTCACTAGCATCGCACATCACCTCGAAGGGGTGATCCCAGTTAGGAGCCTGAATAATCGGTGCAGAAATCAATTTTTCCTTAAGGAGGTTGAAAGAAGCCTTGCAATGCTCGTCGAAAACGAACTCCACCTCGTTCTGGAGAAGTATGGTAAGGGGTTGGGCAATCTTGGCGAAATCCTTGATAAATCTCCGATAAAATCCAGCATGGCCAAGAAAACCACTTCTTCCTTTCTGATCAGAAGGGAAGGGTAGTTTGGATATGACATCCACTTTAGCTTGATCCACCTGGATCCCTTTTTCTGACACCACGTGTCCTAAGACAATTCCTTCTGTAACCATAAAGTGGCATTTCTCAAAATTTAAAACCAGACTCTTTGCTTGGCACCTTTCTAGTACCATATCCAAATGTTGCGTAGGCTCTATATAATAATCATCCATAAAGATCTATACAAGAAATGTTGGAAAGTACCGGGGGGGGTTGCATAGGTCAAATGGCATACGCCTATACGCATAGGTTCCAAACGGGCATGTGAATGTGGTCTTATCTTGGTCCTCCGGGTCCACGTAAATTTGAAAGTACCCACTGTACCCATCCAAAAAGCAGAAGTACTTCCTCCCAGCCAGTCGCTCCAGCATTTGATCGATGAATGGCAGGGGGAAATGGTCCTTGCTGGTTGCAATGTTCAGCTTTCGGTAATCTATACACATTCGCCATCCAGTGACTAGTCTGGTGGGCACTAGCTCATTCCTCTCATTCTTAACCACCTGAATCCCTGATTTCTTGGGGACCGTATGGATTGGGCTGACCCATTCACTATCGAGTACCGAGTATATAATGCCCACTGAGAGTAACTTCAAGATTCCCTTCAGTATCTCTTCCCGCATGTTTGGGTTCACCTTTCTTTGAGAGTCTCTATGTGTCTTGGCTCCATCCTCCAGCCTAATGTGGTGCATGCAGACGTCCGGGCTTATACCTACTAGGTCCGTAAGGCTCCATCCAATAGCCTTCTTATTTTTGCCCAGCACAGTTAGTAGTCTCGCCTCTTGCTCTTCAGTCAGTCCGCTATTGATGATTACAGGGAATGAGTCTTCTTCCCCTAGGTAGGCATACTTAAGGTTCGCTGGCAACTTTTTCAACTCCACTTGCGGGGGTAGTGTGTCTGTAGGTAGAGGGTTCTTCTTTGGATCCTCCTCTTGCTCTTGTTCAGCATCTGATTTTTCCTCCATATGGGCCGGTACCACGGCCCCTACGGATCCTGCTAGTTCTGACTTCTGACAAAATTCCGTAATTGCTTCTTCGATCTCTTAGTCAGTCAACCCTCGGCTACTGATCAGATCACACTATGCAGCTGCTTCCACATCAGCCTGGGTATACACATCCAAAGCTTGGAGCTTTTCCTGCAATAATTCGGTCTCAAGAAATTCTTGGACTAAGGGGTCAATTACATCAACATAACATAGATTTTCAAAATCTATTGGTTTTTTCATGGCTTCGTTGATGTCAAAGACAAATTTCTCACCATTAAAGTCAATGCAGATTGTCCCTTCAGCCATATCCACAATTGTCTTAGCCGTTCTTAAAAATGGTCTTCCTAACAATATCCCGCTAGACTCCCTAGCTTCTGGTTCACTCATTTTTATGACATAAAAATCAGCGGGATAAGTAAAGTTTTGTATCCTGACCAACACATTTTCTAAAACACCCTCAGGATTTATACATGACCTATCAGCCAGTTGGATTAACACCCTAATATTTGACAATTTTACCCCCTTTAACCGATTATAAATGGATAACGGCATAACATTGATAGACGCTCCTAAATCACACATTGCATGCTCGATTTTCACATCTCCAATTGTTATGGGTAAAGTAAACATACCTGGGTCGGCTCTCTTGGGCGGTAGTTTCTCCTGTACAATGGCTGACGCTATTCCTTCCACCATGATTTTTCCATCCTCCTGGGCCTTTCCGGCTATAAACTCCTTTATAAACTTCCCCAGAGGGTGTAGTCTCACGGCTTGGAGGAATGGTATGGTGACATCCAGCTTTCCAAAGATCGACATGAAATCCACATGGTTTTCCTTCTTCCTCTCCGTCACAAACCGATATGGAAACGGTTTTTCTCCCTTAGCCTCTCCAGTCAGTCCTTGTGGACTTTCCCTTGGTGCCTCCTGGGTTTGAGGTTCCGATGTGGGCATTGTTCCTTCCGGTTGCTCATTTCCAGGTTGTGTTTCTCCCTTCTTTCCTTCCACAGTAGGCTTCTCGTTTAGAAAAAACGGATCCTCCATCTATGGCAGAGGCCTCTTGAGTTCTTCCGCTGAGATGGTGTCGCTCAGCACCCTTTTTCTACTAGACTCCCCAACAGGGTTCTTGAGTTGAGGCCCATTGTAGGTTGTTCCGGACCGCAGTGTAATCTTACTCACATTTTCCTTTTCAGGTACATGGACTGTAGATGGGAGTTTCCCTGAGTTCCCTTTCATTTCGCCCACCGAGTTAGCGAGCTGGGCCAACTGCCTGTTCATCATATCCATATTTGCCCTATGCTCCTTCTGGGCACTTTGCATTCCTTGCATAGTTTCATTACTGGACTGCAAGTCATTTTTAATGCTTTGCTGCGAGGCAAGCATCTCTCCCATCATGTCCTCCATAGACCTCCTCGACCTGTTTGGGTGATGGAATTGGTTCGAGCCCTAGTGCTGGTTATACTGGGGTGGTGGGTTTGACTGGTAGCCCGAGAAATTTTGTTGGTTTTGCTTATGTGGGTACTGGTTATACTGGGCAGGAGGGTTGTACTGGTCGTGGTTGTGCTGGTACTGATTTTGGTTTTGGTTGTGGGTATTATGTTGAGGCCCTGGGTTAAATTGGTTCTGGTTTTGGTTCTGGTTGTTTCGCTGATGGGGTGGCACATAGGCAGGGTTCGGGTTCTGGTTTTGAGGGTTTTGGTTCTGAGGATGCTGATTTCTTCCTACCCAGTTAGACTGGTAGTCAGGGTATGTTGGGCCACGATTGGGATTTTGGTTCGGGTGGGGATTGGGTTGATTTGGAGCCTGATTATGGTTCTGATTCTGATTTCCATCTCCCCATCGGAAATTTTGGTGGTCCCTCCACGGTGCATCCCTCTGCTTTCCCGGAATCCAATTGCCGTTGGAATTGTAGTATCCTGCGGCATTTGGTTGCTCCACATCCAGTGAGTTGTCCGGCTGATCATATGGTAGTTTTGGGCCTCTTTGCCTCCAGTCGGAGAAGGTGGTGGAGTGTTCTGCTTGATTGCATTCAGCAATTCCTTCTTTAATTCCTCCATCTTCAAATCCATCAGCTCCTCCTGGTCTGTAGCCGAAGCACTTGCTACCCTTTCTCTGCTGTACCCATCCCCCGCGTTGTCGTACGTCTTCTTCGCATTCAACAGCTTGCGTAACACTTTTTTGGCTTCACTTACTCTCAACTCTTACTCTCAACTGGGTGAAATCGCCTCCAGATGATGAATTCGCCAGATCCTTGGTTTCCTTGTTCATCCCCTCATAGAAGGTGTGGTGTACCTCTATCTCCTTCATGCGATGGTTGGGGCATGACTCCAGAAGACTCATGTACTTCTCCCAGTACTCGCTCAGGGTTTCATCATATTCTTGCCTTATGCACGATATTTTCCTCTTCAATGCACTTGTCTTTGAAGACTTCGGCTAGGAAAACTGACTTGAAATCGGCCCATGTATTGATAGAGTCGGCTGGCAGGCGCATGAACCAAGTGTTGGCCTCTCCCTTTAGGACAAAGGGTAGGGCCTTCAGTTTGTAATCGTCCTTGCTTGCTCCTGCTGGCCGCCTCTGCGCCTTACAGATTTTGCATAACTCATTTAAGAATTCGTATGGTCCCTCGTAGCTCTTCCCACAGTACGTCGGTAGGATTGTGATAACGTGGGGTTTCACATCACAGGCGGTCTGGCCTGGGGTAACCACTAAGGCTTGTGGGGGATCTCCGTCGGCGTGTGCGGTAAGTGTTGCGAGCTCGGGATCGTCCTCACCTTGGTCAGCCATTGTCACTAGTGTTCTTACTGGTTGGGGTGGAAGCTGTGGGAGTTGGTACTCTAGCTCCTCTTTCTCCTCGTCGCTACTCGTGCCAAGGTTGGACAGTGCTGTCGACAGGCCAGAACGAGTGGTAACGAGTATTGTTCCTCGGGGAAGTATCCTTGATCTCCACTGGCCAGGAGCCGAGCCACTTCTCATAAACTGAAACAAAAAGAAAAGGAAAATTATAAACAGTATGTACACCAAAAAGACCACACACAATAACAGGTATGAACGCCATCCATCCCCGGCGACGGCGCCATTTTGGAAGGTCTCAGGTTCTTTCCCTAAGGTTTTCGTATGTAATTTGGAGTGTATCCAATTGATCAGGAAGAGATTCCCGACCCAGCTGAGTCGTTGGTACGACAACCGGGACCTAGCTTCAACAAGTTTCCTCAACCCACTTCTACTAATTAGTATAATGGAGGTAAGGGTCGAATCCCACGAGGATGGACACGTTTTGATAACTGTGGTGACTTTCCTGGGTGTTTTGGTTAGCTACCACGCTTGGGTTGAGATTTTACCTAGGCGAGAAATAAAGGTGGTACTCTACTGACTAGTAGGCGTGAAAATAACAGGCATGTGGTGGTGTTCGTAAAAATAGGGGACAAGGTGTCTCAGAGGCATATGGAAAGTAGACAGTTACTAAAAGAGGAAAATTAGACAACAAGGTATATCTGGTGGCTGGTAGCTCTCTGACAGGTCTGGATAGTACGACTGAAAAGTAGGGAACAAAAGCAAAAGTAACTCAAAAGTAAAAGTGGTCCAAACTAAAGTTAATTTTGACGTTTTCTTCTTCACCAAGTATTGACAAAAATCATATGAACACAAACACCATAACTAAACTCTGATTCATAACCTCAAAATCAAGATCCATTGATTAAAATGCTCAACTTAAAACAAACGATGAAACTGCAATTTTACTTCTACTGACTGACATGCAAGGTGGTGATCACGACGCAGAACAGAAACTCATACACGTAAATTTGACTAAACATAACTACAACTTCAAATCGACAACTCCATGTAAGAAAACACTTAGAAATTAAAAGCAACAACTAGATCTAATTTTCCTAGGCAGAATGAAGCAAACTCGAACCAAAGCGACATACAAAATAGAAACTTCATAATTTAAGCATTGGAACTTCACAAAGTATTTCAAAAGGCAACAACGATGAGTGTTTGCAACAAAACCAACAACGAAAGCAAGTAAATATTAAACTAGAAAGCAAAGTAACCATTGTTTGGCCACTTCGGGCGATGATACTGCTATACTACTACGATAACTGGCTGGAACGGTGGATCGATGACTTCTCCGGCAGACTTCTGGACGTCAAGTGACCATGGCTGTGGCGAGGAACGAGAGATTGGACAATGCTGAAGGAAATGATCTTCTAGAGAGAATTCTACTAAGTGTATCTTTGAACCAAGAACTAAAGAGCCGAACTCCCAAAAGCGAACTCTTCTCTCTCTCCAAGTGGCTTCTTTTATAGGGAGGCTTGCCCTTGCTTTTAGGGTAGACTTCCTTCAAGTTTTGACTTTTATGCCCTTGTTAATGATCATCCCAGCTATCCTTCTTCTCCATCTCGAGCCTTTTCTCTGGCATGCATCCTGGTCAGTATTGCACCCTTCTAGCGTCCTTTTCACTTGCGTCACCTGAATCGTCTCCTACTGACTTGGATCCCTTAATCCTGCACACTTGAGCAACTGTTTTGCAGATAATACATGCATTTCACTACAAGATTCTGTAATGCGACTTATCAGATAGCTTGGTTTTGTTATCTGCACATGAGCATTGTTATGGGAGTGTGTTGTAGAAACAAGATTCTATAATGCTAAATCCGATGGTCGTGCTTAAGCAACATTTGGCGGCCATGCCGTGCTGCGGTCTCTGGACTATTCGTCGGTGTTGTGACCAGTAAAATTGCTAAAATTTTAATGCGTATTGACCTCTGCTTGAGGGTACAAAATTTTAATTTTACAGTTGCAAGATACATAATTGTTTTATGGTTATTTGCAATTATGTATTGAGCATGAGTATGTGATAATAAGTTTATTTACCAAATCTTCATTATGTCATTTAATATTTGTCTGTGAACCTTAAAGAAAGTAAACTCGAATGCCTAAATTATGTAGACCGGAAACGAAAATGGATAAGATTCTCATCGCTGAAAGCTTGGAGTTTATACTCAATAATTCATGTCCTCCATTTCCTCGACATAATTCCACGAAGAATGTTCGAGAATGCATTATACATGTACTTGACAAGCTCTTTGAGGAATAAGGTCAGGCTATTTTCCTTTAAGTAGCTCGACAAGTCTTGGTTAATGACGATGAAAGATGGATATCAATAGAATCTGTCAAGATGATTCGATTGGAATATCCTAGAGTAACAGAATATTTTGAGGATCTTTTGATCACTCAAATAGTTTCTGACACAAGTCATCGCCTAAAGTAATAAGAAATGACTACAAGAAGGTTTAACTGAAAAGTAGAAAATCTTCAGAATAATAGTCGTTATATTACTGTTAGAGGAAAGCAACACGATAGATGACGAATTCATAAAGACTGCATTTTTCTTAAGTCCTAGTTCATTTGAACAAAAGACTAGATATGAAAATGGGAGAGCCTGAATTGTCATTAAAGTTTGTTTAAAGTGAGAAAAGATGCTTTGTGAGTTGGATTGACCTATTTTATAAAAGGACAATGACTTAATGACAATGCAACTTCTAAGTAAGAGATCTTGATCCAGTTAGATTTTTGTTGCAGTGGGAGCTATTAATGCTCAACTATAATTTTATGGTTGATGATTAAGACATCTGACATACTTGGATTTTGCTTGGTTTTAGAGAGTAATCTTGCATGGTTTTTATCACATTTCGTCTATTATAGGATATGATTATGATTACTTCTCTATTATTTTGGTATTTGACCATTTTGTTAAGAATGTGTAGAAAAAGGTACAAAATATGTGGATGTGCAGCTGTCTTGGTTTGAGACAATATTAACTGGAGGTTTTGAAGTCCAATCAACCTCTAATGCATATCAATCTCTTCGTCTTCGAAAGAGCTTCGCGTGGGTATCTCGCACGCCTCAATCGGAGTTCCGTAGAAGAATTTATGACCATTTTACGAACACTGTACTGTCCAGAAAATTACACGCGGCCGGGTGATTTAACCACCCGGCCGGGTACTGTGTTTTTGCGCTGAAAAGGTCAGAAAATGGTCGAAAATCATCACCCGGCCGGGTGAATTTTACCCTTTATAATTCTACCCGGCCGGGTACGTTGTTTTGGCATATTTTCTTGCCAAAAACGCGATTTTTGATGGGGGATTAAAACGAAGAACGCCTAGGTTTCATAATTCAACATTCCACCGCCTCCAACACATTCCACACTTCCCCAAGAACACTTTGAAGAGAGATTTGAAGATTGAAGACTACAAATCGAGAGATTGGAGTGTCTAATCGATAGAATCGTTCCACAGGAGTATCTATTTGCTTTCTTTTATGTATTTGATTGAATCCATTGTTTTGGTTTTCATGAAGAACATGAGTAGCTAATTTTATTGTGGAGTTTTGGTGAAGACTACAATGGATGTTTGTGATTAATTCAAGGACTTCTTTTGATTGCTTAGCCCTTGTGATTCCTTTGTTCATTCTTGTCCCTTTTCAATTCAATTGCTTAGCTACCAATTGAGTTTATTTACCTTTATAATTGTAATCGAGAGATACTGTAACACCCCGACTTTTTCTATCTTTTTAGTTGAGCTCGAAACGATAACGAATTTTGCAGACGAAATTTTCTTTCATTAAATCCTTTGTATTTGGGCTTGCCTATAGAAGAAGGATAAAGTTCAAATCAAATTATAATATTTGGGCCCTATTTTTGTTCAGTTCATCAAAAGCAGCCCAAAGAGATATTTTCTTAATCACCACTATCCCACTTCTTTTCCGCTACAGACGTTATTTTGTTCCACTATCTGCACTTTTAAATTCCACAATGAATCCCAACAAATCTTCGATTTCAGTTTATGGATATATGCATATCACCCAACCCATATCAGGTTCTCTACCATCACTTTCTCACTATTCTATACCAAACAAAACTCCATTCTAGCAAATCTGAAACTAGAATCGAGAACGGAGAGCAGAGCGGCGCTGACCGTCGCACCTCGGCGACAAGTCTTGAACAGCAGCGGCGACGCCGGATTGGAGGGACTGACTGAGTTGATTGCAATGGAGTGTAGCAGCGTTGGAAAGAGAGAGAGACGAGAGTGAGGCGTTACCGGTCCGATCGGTGATGGCCGGCGACATCAGCACTGTGTTGATACAAAGGTGGCTTTAAACCGAGCAGCGGTGCGATGCGTCAACAGTGACAGCGAGTCCACGACGGCGGCGATCATTTTCGGGTGAGACGGAGTTAGTGGCGTGAGAAGGAAGAGGAAGCAGCACTCCTTACGCGGACAGAACGTGTATCCAGCAAGCAGCAGCGATGATGGAGAGTCGCGGCTGCGGTGAAGCGCAGCGGCGATGAGAGAGGAAGATAGGCGGAGAGCTGAGCCTTCGAGCTCACCGACGGTGACGACGGAGAACAGATCGGAGGGCAGAGAGAACGAGTTTGGGAACAGGGGAAATAGCTGCGCGAAGGACAGCAGCCGTGCAGCGGTTCAGCGACGGCGACGTCGGACTTGGAGGGCGAGTAGCAGCAGCAAACCGCAGCGTCGCGAATTTGGCGACAGGAGAAGGGGAGAAAGAGAAGAAGTTACTTTAGGATAGGAGAATGCAGGCGACGAGTTCTTTCTGGAATTGGGAACAAATTGAGAGAGAAATAGGATTCGGCAATAGCGGCGAATTGTCAGGGAGAGAGAGAGAACAGCGACGAGCAGCAGGTGACGCGATGGTCTGTGTGTGGGCGATGAAAGTGGAAAGGATGATGATGGCGGCAGCCCCGTGTGGAGTAGCTGCTCGACGGAGAGCTGTAGAAGTGTGAGCGGAGAGAGATGACAGCGTGTGTTTTGATTTGAGAAGAGGATTTCAACTCCATTCTGGAACCTCACGTGAGGAGATGAATTGGACTTAATTTGGTTTGGGCCAAATTATTTGAATGGGAGATTGGGCCAAACAAATAAAGGCGATGGTGTATTGAATTTGGGCCAGTAGCTAGGAGCTTCAAGGATTAGATTAAAGAATCCTACGGACGAGGATTTCAGAATTTTCTAAGTAATGTCGAAGGGTAAGAATTCATATCACCTAGGATACGTGCTTTGTTTTAATTGAATGTTGTGTTCTCTAAAGTCTAATTTTTGCATGATATGTTCTTTCATAAAAAGGTGAATTTTTGCAAGCTATTTGAGAAACGGAATGGAAAGACGAGTTGAGGAGTTAAGCATTTGAGGTGGGCTTTCTTTTTTTAAATAAGGACTATGTCCTAAGCATGTTATTTTTGAAATGATGGGAGATATGTTTGTCATGCCATATTTTCTTTTTGTGATGCTGTGGGACCTATCTGAAGTGGCTTTTGCCATGTATGGTTAACGAATTCGGGTCTGACTAGGGAGTGAGTCCCTACTCAGGCTGGTGTACACCCAGTAGATCGTGCGCTATCTCTTTGAGTTGGCCGGTCTAGTGACTTGGAATGTGGCCACATTCCTTGTCATGTAGTTCAGATATGGTATGGTGATATTGATGATGTTGAGGTTGATGGTGATGGTGATGTTGGTGAAATGTCTTAGTGACTCGGGCCCTTTCAAAGTTAAAACCCCGAGGTCACTCGTTAATGGCATGATAAACAAATTTTTTTTATAAAAATATTTTCGGCATGAGTCCACTGAGTGCGTCAAGTACTCAGCCCTGCATTTGTTTTAAAAAAATGTGCAGGTTGAGCTGTGACGAGCGCGGTGGGTGTTGAGCATAAAAGTGAAGAAGATGTTTATCAAATGTTCAGAATATGTTGTGTCTTCATACATAACAGTGTTCTGCTCTCGAATGCTTCCGCTAAATAATATTTCTTATGATTTCATGTATTGTTGAGAGATAATTTCTTTGAGTTGCCAATCGTTGAGATGATACTCTAATTTTTAATCGAGCTATTTCTATTATATTGAGCTTTGGTCGAGTTTTGTTGTTTTCCCCTTTCTTTCCCGCTTCTTTAATCCTCCCCTAGTCGCGATCAACCGTGTTTTCTATCCTTAGAAAATGCGGTCGTGACAAAGTTGTATCAGAGCAATTTTTCTTTCCGCTCTGGACCCGAGAGTCTTTTTCAGTCATAGTCTAGACTCATTTCACAAGACTTAAAATTTGTGAATTGAAGGCTCACTATCCCGCTTCGCCACGCTCAACCGAGAAAGAGGTAAATTATTTTTATGTGAAAGTTTTGAAGAAAGGAAGATGAGAAAATTTTTGAGAAAGAAAAATGAAGAAGTTTGAAGAGGAACGATGGATTGTTTTACATGAAATATGAAAGTTGATGTTAAAATATTCTTTGAGTTTTGAGTCAAAACTTTTACTTTAAAGTTGAAAGTGGGATGTGGAAATTGTGAGGAAAGTATGAGAATTTGAAAAAAGTTTTTGTTTCAAAAGTTTGAATGTAAATGTAAAGTGCGAAAGTGTTTTGCTTTGGGATGCGATATGTTGTGTGTTATACTTGTTTATCTTGAGATATGAATGATGTTAAATGTGATGGAATGTGTTGCGAACTTAGAGTGCCTAAGATATAGGTTTAGTTGACCGGGCGAACTTTAGTTCTAAGCAGAAAACTTACCTATTGCTTTTCCGAGCAATGAAAACGTACGAGAATCTGAAAGTTTGGAGCGAAAGCATGAGGCAAAGAGAACGAGGGTGAGAATGGAGGTCGGTGGACAATGAAACCTTTTCTATTTCTTGGAATGGCGCGAAACTTTGGAGCAAGCTAGTGCAGCATAAAATGCCAAGATGTATGTCGAATAGTATCGAACCTTGTTGTTGAAAACTGCAAGATCACTTTTCTGAGTGATTAGATGATTACAAATTCTCAATTGTTTCCTCCTAAACGATAAGAACAAGGAGAATGCGAAAACTTGTTACGTGCGATACAGAGTTCAAGAAGAGAAGATGTGGAAATAGAAGAGAAATTCCAAACAAGAAAGCGTTAGAGACAAAAAGAGATACTACAACGGAGAGAGATTATACTTGCGATCTAATAAGATCAATCCAATTTTCGTCAAAAGTGGCGATGCCACGGAACGACCGGTATAGCAAGTCGAGGGTACGAGTAAAATGTTTTTTTTAAGAGAATGAATGTTGCGACGTGCGAAGAACACTATGAAGATATCACCTTCGACTATGGTTACTAGTTGTACGATACGAGGAATTTTAGCTTGAATCTTAGGATTTTCTAGAACGATCTTATCATGTTTGGGCTCGCGGAAAAAAAAAGAGAAAAAAAAATGAGTGAGAGTTACCTTCGTAGCTGGAATTGACAATTTTAATCAACAATAGTTACTTGGATTCTAAGAAATTCTTTTTCGGAACCCTTCGACTAACAGTGAGCTGTTGTCTATTTAAGACCTTGTTGACTCACACGTTGCAAGTAATGCCCATGATTTCTTTTCCTACGTCGAGTCATGACTCACTTTCATTTCTTGGAAATTGGTGTTTTTCCCTTATAGCTTTGAACATCTTGTTTGGTTGTAGTCTTCTTTGATTCATCATCATAAAAACAACATCTTGACTTATTGAGCTTCTGTCATTAATCTTCATTCCTAAAGTTGCTTGCAGTTATGACTTGCAGTATGATCACACCTCCCAGACATGTCTCTTCAAACAATGGAATATTCTTCTTGGAACTTTTATTCACCTTTTTATTTCCCAACCACAGTACGGAAGGGAAACCTTTTTTTTATTACTTCAGCTCCACTGTATATATTGTTTCGTGCTCATATTGTTCCTGCAACATTAAGTTAAGGCCATCATGTTCTTTTCTTCCGTAACAGGCTTGATCTAGTTTCTTATCTGAAAAGTTACATTAATTTTGAGTTGTCTTTAACAAACTCGTGAATCCATTGATGTGAATTCATTATTCAGTAGAATAATGTCGTTGAACCATATGATCAGTGCTATTTCATGGCAACTGCCTACATTTCTAAATCCTCCTACGACTTATCATTTCAGGCCATGCCATGTTTGAACCATAATTTATTGACGTTTGAACCTTTCGAATTTGATCAAGCAATTGAGCTATTTTATTTGGCAGTCTATTGTGGAAATTGAGATTTGATTCAATTTCATCATATTTCATGTTCTTTCAAGCTCTCACAAAAGTAAATTCTCAAGCCCTATGAGTTTATTTGAACCTGCTAACACATGTGATTCTTCTCAATGGACGTGATAAGCTCAATGGAACTTAGTCCTTGTTTTGTTTTCAAACAAATTGCCGCAAGTTGGTGAAGTGATATAAAAGAGTCGAGCTAGAAATGTTGTTCTTGTTTCATTGATTAATTTTGGAGCCTTTCCGAGTAAAGACGTTTCTCAGTACTGATTCTTCAAGTGAAATTTGTTTCTATCCAAGTAAAACTATTTATAATTTTTGAATTCATGATACTAGACTCTAAGAAAAGGTCGGAGTTGAGTTTTTTATTTTTTTCTCAAATGAACACGCGGAATGAGTTTCTATGATCTGACATGCGCAAAGGTGATGTACGAACTAGAGGCATCGACATAACCAACAACATGAGGTGTTAACTTTTCACCTTTCACTGATCGCTTGTAGCGAGCTGCTAAGGGATCAAACATTATGCTATACACCTAGATATTGATCTTGAGAAACAAAATGTGGTGAAAATGCTTTTACGACCAATGGCCTTTTAGTGCTAAACGGATACCTACATAAGTGGTTGATTGATATGAGATCAACGAATGAGAGACGGAGTATATACGAACAGTGGTATACAATAACATTATAGAGAAAATTTTGATAACTACAGTAAGAGAAGAAGGGAAGTGGAGCCCTACGATTGAGAGCAATTGAGTCCATATCCATATGTTGAATTATGAAGAAAAGTCGAGGCAATACAAGTGCAAGAGATGAAATACTATTCTTTTGAAACTGTGAAAGTGTTGAAGAAAACATCATGGAAACGAGGAAGTTGCTTGGAAATTGGAAGACGAGATGATGGAGAAATATTATATTCGAGGAAGTAAGAAAATTTCGGGACGAAATTTTGTTAAGATGGGTAGATTGTAACACCCCGACTTTTTCTATCTTTTTAGTTGAGCTCGAAACGATAACGAATTTTGCAGACCAAATTTTCTTTCATTAAATCCTTTGTATTTGGGCTTGCCTATAGAAGAAGGATAAAGTTCAAATCAAATTATAATATTTGGGCCCTATTTTTGTTCAGTTCATCAAAAGCAGCCCAAAGAGATATTTTCTTAATCACCACTATCCCACTTCTTTTCCGCTACAGACGTTATTTTGTTCCACTATCTGCACTTTTAAATTCCACAATGAATCCCAACAAATCTTCGATTTCAGTTTATGGATATATGCATATCACCCAACCCATATCAGGTTCTCTACCATCACTTTCTCACTATTCTATACCAAACAAAACTCCATTCTAGCAAATCTGAAACTAGAATCGAGAACAGAGAGCAGAGCGGCGCTGACCGTCGCACCTCGGCGACAAGTCTTGAACAGCAGCGGCGACGCCGGATTGGAGGGACTGACTGAGTTGATTGCAATGGAGTGTAGCAGCGTTGGAAAGAGAGAGAGAGAGAGACGAGAGTGAGGCGTTACCGGTCCGATCGGTGATGGCCGCCGACATCAGCACTGTGTTGATACAAAGGTGGCTTTAAACCGAGCAGCGGTGCGATGTGTCAACAGTGACAGCGAGTCCACGACGGCGGCGATCATTTTCGGGTGAGACGGAGTTGGTGGCATGAGAAGGAAGAGGAAGCAGCGCTCCTTTCGCGGACAAGCACGAAGGCCAGTAGCAGGGGCTGATGGTTTTGAGAATAAGGCTGCGGGCAGAACGTGTATCCAGCAAGCAGCAGCGATGATGGAGAGTCGCGGCTGCGGTGAATCGCAGCGGCGATGAGAGAAGAAGATAGGCGGAGAGCTGAGCCTTCGAGCTCGCCGACAGTGACGACGGAGAACAGATCGGAGGGCAGAGAGAACGAGTTTGGGAACAGGGGAAATAGCTGCGCGAAGGATAGCAGCCGTGCAGCGGTTCAGCGACGGCGACGTCGGACTTGGAGGGCGAGTAGCAGCAGCAAACCGCAGCGTCGCGAATTTGGCGACAGGAGAAGGGGAGAAAGAGAAGAAGTTACTTTAGGATAGGAGAATGCAGGCGACGAGTTCTTTCTGGAATTGGGAACAAATTGAAAGAGAAATAGGATTAGGCAATAGCGGCGAATTGTCAGGGAGAGAGAGCGAACAGCGACGAGCAGCAGGTGACGCGATGGTCTGTGTGTGGGCGACGAAAGTGGAAAGGACGATGATGGCGGCAGCCCCGTGTGGAGTAGCTGCTCGACGGAGAGCTGTAGAAGAGTGAGCGGAGAGAGATGACAGCGTGTGTTTTGATTTGAGAAGAGGATTTCAACTCCATTTTGGAACCTCACGTGAGGAGATGAATTGGACTTAATTTGGTTTGGGCCAAATTATTTGAATGGGAGATTGGGCCAAACAAATAAAGGCGATGGTGTATTGAATTTGGGCCAGTAGCTAGGAGCTTCAAGGATTGGATTAAAGAATCCTACGGACGAGGATTTCAGAATTTTCTATGTAATGTCGAAGGGTAAGAGTTCATATCACCTAGGATACGTGCTTTGTTTTAATTGAATGTTGTGTTCTCTAAAGTCTAATTTTTGCATGATATGTTCTTTCATAAAAAGGGTGAATTTTTGCAAGCTATTTGAGAAACGGAATGGAAAGACGAGTTGAGGAGTTAAGCATTTGAGGTGGGCTTTCTTTTTTTAAATAAGGACTATGTCCTAAGCATGTTATTTTTGAAATGATGGGAGATATGTTTGTCATGCCATATTTTCTTTTTGTGATGCTGTGGGACCTATCTGAAGTGGCTTTTGCCATGTATGGTTAACGAATTCGGGTCTGACTAGGGAGTGAGTCCCTACTCAGGCTGGTGTACACCCAGTAGATCGTGCGCTATCTCTTTGAGTTGGCCGGTCTAGTGACTTGGAATGTGGCCACATTCCTTGTCATGTAGTTCAGATATGGTATGGTGATATTGATGATGTTGAGGTTGATGGTGATGGTGATGTTGGTGAAATGTCTTAGTGACTCGGGCCCTTTCAAAGTTAAAACCCCGAGGTCACTCGTTAATGGCATGATAAACAAAAAATTTTTTATAAAAATATTTTCGGCATGAGTCCACTGAGTGCATCAAGTACTCAGCCCTGCATTTGTTTTAAAAAAATGTGCAGGTTGAGCTGTAACGAGCGCGGTGGGTGTTGAGCATAAAAGTGAAGAAGATGTTTATCAAATGTTCAGAATATGTTGTGTCTTCATACATAACAGTGTTCTGCTCTCGAATGCTTCCGCTAAATAATATTTCTTATGATTTCATGTATTGTTGAGAGATAATTTCTTTGAGTTGCCAATCGTTGAGATGATACTCTAATTTTTAATCGAGCTATTTCTATTATATTGAGCTTTGGTCGAGTTTTGTTGTTTTCCCCTTTCTTTCCCGCTTCTTTAATCCTCCCCTAGTCGCGATCAACCGTGTTTTCTATCCTTAGAAAATGCGGTCGTGACAGATACCTATCTAGGTTTGATAAAAGAGTGAACATCACTTTGATAATCTACACTCGAGAGAGGGGAACCTTAGAAGGAGACTTCAATATTAAGGGTTAATCAACGGGGTGAGTACACTCGCGAGGGGGCTCAACCTAGACTAGCTACTTTCCTAGTAATCCTAGAGACATAAAATGGGTAATCGAAGTTGTTGAATCAATCAAAATACAATTCCATTGTAGTTGGATCCAAAACTCTACTCTCCTCTTTGTGGTACCTTTTCACTTGTATTTATTTCCTCTTGTTACTTTTAATTTCTTTTCATTGTTATATGCTTATAGTAGTGTTAGAACAAAACCTTTTCTCTTGGATTGTCTAGATAGTAATTGAAATTTGTTCATGGTACTTGAGTTGATACAATCTTGTCTCTGTGGGATACGATACTCTTGCTTGCTAATTGCTACACTAGCCCCGTACACTTGCGGGTATTATTTGTGTTAAAATAAGTTGAGTCAAGTTTTTGGCGCCGTTGCCGGGGACAATTTTGTGTCAATATAGCTTAATATCGTGATAATAATAGAGATTACTAATCTAGATTTTATTTGCTTTATTTTTAATTTTATATTTGAGTTCTCTAATCTTTGTGTTTCCTTGGGCAGGTTGTATGCACACGCGTTCTAAAGGTCCACCTTTAGAGCCAATCGATCTTGAGATCGAAGCATCCAACAGGAAGAGGAACGCACAGAGGAGGTTAAACCAAAGGATTCGGGTATCCTCACCCGGTCATAGGCGTCTACCTTCTCCTATCCAGAGAACTCCGTCACCCAGTCCGTCTCCACTCCCATCTCCCATACAGCACAGGCAGCAGTCTCCAATTCTGATGGAGAACAACGAGGAGAATAATCATAATGAAAACAACAATGAGAACAACGAGGAGAATAACAATGAGAACAATAATGTGGAGACCAAACCCTGTGCAGAATTTGTTTTCATTTCCGTTGTCCATCAACTTCTTCAGTAACTTCTTCAGCAAATGGCCAATATGCAAAACCGTTTGGATGCGCAAAATGTGAGACCAAACCCTGTGCAGAATTTGTTTTCATACAGACGAGTGGCTAACTGAAAGCTCTAATAATGTACTGTGTGTTCAAATAGGAAATAACAGGTTCCCTAGATCCAGCAAATCCACTAGATCACGTGGTCTAGGAACTCGTTGATCGCAAGGAATCCCGGTCGGCGGACACACAGAGCACTTCTTTCAAAAACCCTCAACCACTTTACTAAACCTAGTATAGGGAAGTAGGGATCGATCCCACAGAGAAGGATGCGTAATACTCATGTTCAAGGATTTGGGATGTGTTTTTGGTGTTGGCTGCTGCCACGCATTTTCTTGGGTTGAGGAAAAACAAAATTAACTTGACTTGGGAAACTTTAAAATTCTTAAGCTAACAGCTAGACCTAGGCAAAAATCATGAAAGAGCGTAGTAAAGGAAATTAACTGTTCGACACTTGATCTAAGAAAACTACTTCACTACTAGACCTAAGAAATAAACCTACTGTGGGGACCATGACTGAAAAAAAAAAGCAAAGTACGAACGAAAAGTTGGCAGAATAACTAACTCTCGTACTAACTAACAGCGACATCGTCTTCTACAACCAAATTGCGTAAAACTTCTTAAGAAATTCAACATAAGCGAAATTAAAACAGAGCAACTGACTTTTAAATCAAATTTATGCATAATCAACGAAGAACCTAACAGATCTGCATACTCTAGACGAAGCAAAACAGAAAACAAGAAGAAAACAGAATCCATCTAACAACTATCTTTCCACACGTCGAATCCAACCTCAGACGCTAAATCCACTCCGGATCCAAGCGTCCGACACGAACTCCAACCAACAGAAACTCTTCATCACGTCAGATTTAAACAAGGAACTCCGAATACTCAAATAACCACAGATCTATCACCAAATTCCATATCAAACACCACAACATCAAAATAAACAGAGATTGATATAACATTTGAAGAAATAAACTAACAGCAGAGAGATCTATGCAAATTGACTTGGAATTTAACTGCTAAACGCAGATCAACAAACGGAATGACAAATAAGTATCATCAACAGCAAGGTCGACTCCCAAAAGTGAAGTTCGACGGTAAAAACGAGCAAAACAACTGAAATTAGACCCAGCAAATTATAACATTTTCCGCACATTACCGATGCATGAAATTAGCCTTATCAAACTGCTCACACTTAAACCATACTTGTCCTCAAGTATAAAGACAAGAAAAGAAAAAGAATAAGGCGAATTTCAAGCACGGTTATCTCTTGACCGACTCCTAGACCTAGACAAGGAAAAAAAAAACTAAGAAAATATATAAAAAACTAAGAAAACATACAAACACTTAAACACATATGCATGATCTAGCTTCAATTTTTAGGCATCTGTCCCAACAAGATTAAGGTCAATTCAATAGGTTGCACTCTGATAAGTCGTATTCTAAGCCTTGGTTACTGGTCAGTATGTCGTGAAATGCACGTATTATCTGCACAAAAGTTGCTTAAATGTGCAGGATTAAAGGATCCAAGTCAGTAGGAGACGATTCAGGTGACGCAAGTGAAAAGGGCGCCAGAAGGGTGCGATACTGACCAGGATGCATGCCAGAGAGAAGGCTCGAGATGGAGAAGGAGGATAGCTTGGATGATCATTGACAAGGGCAAAAAGGTCAAAACGCGGGAGAAGTCTACCCTAAAAGCAAGGGCAAACCTCCCTATAAAAGAAGCCACTTGGAGAGAGAGAAGGAGTTCGATCAACGCACCTTTAGAGTTGGTTCCGTAGAGTTCGGTTCGAAGTTCTCGGTTCTCAACACACTTAGTAGAATTCTCTCTAGAAGATCAGTTCCTTCAGCATTATCTTACCTCTCGTTCCTCGCCACAGCCATGGTCACTTGACGTCCAAGAGTCTGCCGGAGAAGTCATCAGTCCGCCGTTCCAGCCAGTTATCGTAGTTTTGTAGTAGTATCATCGCCCGGAGTGGCACAAACAATCTTAAACGTTTTCTTAGTTTAAACTTTTCTTATTTTCATCGTTGGTTATTTGCAAACACTCATCGCTGTTGCACTTTTGAAGTACTTTGTTATTCTCCAACATTCACGTTATGAAGTTTCTATTTCGCATGTCGCTTTGGTTCGAGTTTGCTTCATTCTGCCTAGGAATGTTAGATCTAGTGATTGCTTTTAATTTCTGAGTGCTTTCTTATCTGGAGTTGTTGATTCGAAGTTGTAGCTATGTTTAGTCAAGTTTTCGTGCATGAGTTTCTTTTCTGCGCCGTGATTACCACCTTGCATGTCAGGCAGTAGAAGTAAAGTTGCAGTTTTACCGTTTAATTTAAGTTTAAGCATTTTAATCGATGGATCTTGAGTTGGAATTTATGAATCTGAAGTTTTAGTTATGGTGTATGTGTTCATATGATTTTTGTCAATACTTGGTGAGGAAGAAAACGTCAAAATCAACTTTATTGGACCACTTTTACTTTTAAGTTACTTTTGCTTTTGTTCCCTACTATCCAGACCTGTCAGAAAGCCCCTAGCCATCAGATATACCTTGTTGTCTAAATTTCCTCTTTTAGTAACTGTCTACTTTCCATATGTCTCTGAGACACCTTGTCCCCTATTTTCACGAACACTCCAACATGATTGTTATTTTCATGCCTACTAGTCAGTAGAGTATCACCTTTATTTCCTGTCTAGGTAAAATCTCAACCCAAGCGTGGTAGCTAACCAAAACACCCAGGAAAGTCACCGCAGTTGTCAAAACGTGTCCATCCTCGTGGGATTCGACCCTTACATCCATTATACTAATCAGTAGAAGTGGGTTGAGGAAACTTATTTGAGGCCAGGTCCCGGTTATCGTACCAACGACTCAGCTGGGTCGGGAATCTCTTCCTGATCAGTTGGAAACACTCCAAATTCACATACGAAAACCAGAAAAAGAGAAGCTCGTGGCCGTCAAAATGGCGCCGTTGCCGGGGATGGATGGCGTTCATACCTGTTATTGTGTGTGATCTTTTTGGTGTACATACTGTTTATAATTTTTCTTTTCTTTTTGTTTTCAGTTTATGAGAAGTGGCTCGGTTCCTGGCCAGTGGAGACCAAGGATACTTCCCCGAGGAACAATACTCGTTACCACTCGTTCTGGCCTGTCGACAGCACTGTCCGACCTAGGCACGAGTAGCGACGAAGAAAAAGAGGAGCTAGAGTACCAACTCCTGGAGCTTCCACCCCAACCAGTAAGAACACTAGTGAGAATGGCTGACCAAGCTGAGGACGATCCCGAGCTCGCGACACTTACCGCGCATGCCGATGGAGATCCCCCACAAGCCATAGTGGTTACCCCAGGCCAAACCGCCTGTGATGTGAAACCCCACGTTATCGCAATCTTACCGACGTACTGTGGGAAGAGCTACGAGGGACCATACGAATTCTTAAATGAGTTCTGCAAAATCTGTAAGGCACAGAGGCGGCCAGCAGGAGCGAGCGAGGATGATTACAGATTGAAAGCCCTACCTTTTGTCCTAAAGGGAAAGGCCAACACTTGGTTCATGCGCCTGCCAGCCGACTCTATCAATACATGGGCCGATTTCAAGTCAGTTTTCCTAGTCGAGTTTTTCTCGTCTTCAAAGACAAGTGCATTGAAGAGGAAAATATCGTGCATAAGGCAAGAATATGATGAAACTCTGAGCGAGTACTGGGAGAAGTACATGAGCCTTCTGGAGTCATGCCCCAACCATCGCATGAAGGAGATAGAGGTGCACCACATCTTCTATGAGGGGATGAACAAGGAAACCAAGGATCTGGCGAATTCATCATCTGGAGGTGATTTCACCCAGTTGAGAGTAAGTGAAGCCAAAAAGGTGCTACACAAGCTGTTGAATGCGAATAAGACGTACGACAACGCGAGAGATGGGTACAGCAGAGAAAGGGTAGCGAGTGCTTCGGCTACTGACCAGGAGGAACGGATGGACTTGAAGATGGAGGAATTAAAGAAGGAATTGCTGACTGCAATTAAGCAGAACACTCCACCACCTTCTCCAACTGGAGGCCAAGAAGCCCCAGCACTACCATATGATCAGCCGGACAACTCGCTGGATGTGGAGCAAGCAAATGCCGCAGGATACTACAATTCCAACGGCAATTGGATTCCGGGGAAACAAAGAGATGCACCGTGGAGGGACCACCAAAATTTCCAATGGGGAGATGGAAATCAGAATTAGAACCATAATCAGGCTCCAAATCAACCCAACCCCCAACCGAACCAATATCCAAACCGCGGACCAACAAACCGTGACTACCAGTCTAACTGGGTAGGAAGAAACCAGCATCCTCAGAACCAAAACTCTCAAAACCAGAACCCAAACACTACCTATGTACCACCCCATCAGCGAAACTCTCAAAACCAAAACCAGAACCAAAACCAAAACCAGAACCAATTTAACTCAGGGCCTCAACATAACACCCACCACCAAAACCAAAGTCAGTACCAGCACAACCACAACCAGTATAACCCTCCTGCCCAGTATAACAAAACCAACAAAATTTCTCAGGCTACCAATCAAACCCACCACCTCAGTATAATCAGCACCAGAGCTCAAACCAATTCCATCAGCCAAACAGGTCGAGGAGGTCTATGGAGGACATGATGGGACAGATGCTTGCCTCGCAACAAAGCATTAAAAATGACTTGCAGTCCAGTAATGAAACAATGCAAGGAATGCAAAGTGCCCAGAAGGAGCATAGGGCAAACATTGATATGATGAACTCGGTGGGCGAAATGAAAGGGAACTCAGGAAAACTCCCATCTACAGTCCATGTACCGGAAAAGGCAAATGTGAGCAAGATTACACTGCGGTCCGGAACAACCTATGATGGACCTCAGCTCAAGAACCCTGTTGGGGAATCTAATAGAGAAAGGGTATTGAGCGACACCATCTCAGCGGAAGAGCTCAAGAGGCCTCTGCCTCAGATGGAGGATCCGTTTTTTTCTAAACAAGGAGCCTACCGTGGAAGGAAAGGAGGGAGAAACACAACCTGGAAACGAGCAGCCGGGAGGAGTGATGCCTACATCGGAACCTCCAACCCAGGAGAAGCCAAAGGGAATTCCGCAAGGACTGACTGGAGAGGCTAAGGGAGAAAAACCGTTTCCATATCGGTTTGTGACGAAGAGGAAGAAAGAAAACCCTGTATATTTCATGTCGATCTTTGGGAAGCTGGATGTCACCATACCATTCCTCCAAGCCGTGAGACTGCCCCCCTCTGGGGAAGTTTATAAAGGAGTTCATAGCCGGGAAGGCCCAGGAGGATGGAAAGATCATGGTGGAGGGAATAGCGTCAGCCATTGTACAGGAGAAGCTACCACCCAAGAGAGCCGACCCAGGTATGTTTACCCTACCCATAACAATTGGAGATGTGAAAATCGGGCATGCAATGTGTGACCTAGGAGCATCTATCAATGTTATGCCGTTATCCATTTATAATCGGTTAAAGGGGGTAAAATTGTCGATTACTAGGGTGTTGATCCAACTGGCTGATAGGTCATGTATCAATCCTGAGGGTGTGTTAGAAAATGTATTGGTCAGGATACAGAACTTTACTTATCCTGCTGATTTTTATGTCATTAAAATGAGTGAACCAGAAGCTAGGGAGTCTAGCGGGATATTGTTAGGAAGACCATTTTTAAGAACGGCTAAAACAATTGTGGATATGGCCGAGGGGATAATATGCATTGACTTTAATGGTGAGAAATTTGTCTTTGACATCAATGAAGCCATGAAAAAACCAATAGATTCTGAAAATCTATGCTATGTTGATGTAATTGACCCCTTAGTCTAAGAATTTCTTGAGACCGAATTATTGCAGGAAAAGCTCCAAGCCTTGGATGTGTATGCCCAGGTTGATGTGGAAGCAGCTGCATGGTGTGATTTGATCAGTAGCCGGGGGTTAACTGACGAAGAGATCGAAGAAGCAATTACGGAATTCTGTCAGAAGTCAGAACTAGCAGGATCCGTAGGGGCCGTGGTACCGGCCAGTATGGAGGAAAAATCAGATGCTGAACAAGAACAAGAGGAGGATTCAAAGAAGAACCCTCTACCTACAGAAACACTACCCCGCAAGTGGAGTTGAAAAAGTTGCCAGCGAACCTTAAGTATGCCTACCTAGGAGAGGAAGACTCATTCCCTGTAATCATCAACAGCGGGCTGACTGAAGAGCAAGAGTCAAGACTACTCACTGTGCTGAGCAAAAACAAGAAGGCTATTGGATGGAGCCTTATGGACCTGGTAGGTATAAGCCCGCACGTCTGCATGCACCACATTAGGCTAGAGGATGGAGCCAAGGCGCATAGAGATTCTCAAAGAAAGGTGAACCCAAACATGCGAGAAGAGATACTGAAGGAAATCTTGAAGTTGCTCTCACTGGGCATTATATACTCGGTGCCAGACAGTGAATGGGTTAGCCCAATCCATATGGTCCCCAAGAAGTCAGGGATCCAGGTGATTAAGAATGAGAGAAATGAGCTAGTGCCCACCAGACTAGTTACCGGGTGGCGAATGTGCATAGATTACCGGAAGCTGAACAATGCAACCAGGAAGGACCATTTTCCCCTGCCATTCATCGATCAAATGCTGGAGCGACTGGCTGGGAGGAAGTACTTCTGCTTTTTGGATGGGTACAGTGGTTACTTTCAAATCTATGTGGACCCGGAGGACCAGGATAAGACCACGTTCACTTGCCCGTTTGGAACCTATGCGTATAGGCGTATGCCATTTGGTCTATGCAACGCCCCCGGTACTTTCCAACGGTGCATGATGAGCATATTCTCGGATTTGATTGAAGATTGTATAGAGATCTTTATGGATGATTTCACTGTCTATGGAGACTCTTTCGACTCGTGCTTGCAACATTTGGATGTGGTGCTAGAAAGGTGTCAAGCAAAGAGTCTGGTCTTAAATTTTGAGAAATGCCACTTTATGGTTACAGAAGGAATTGTTTTAGAACACGTGGTGTCAGAAAAGGGGATCCAGGTGGATCAAGCTAAAGTGGATGTCATATCCAAACTACCATTCCCTACTGATCAAAAAGGAATAAGAGGTTTCCTTGGCCATGCTGGATTTTATCGAAGATTTATCAAGGATTTCGCCAAGATTGCCCAACCTCTTACCAGGCTTCTCCAGAACGAGGTGGAGTTCGTCTTCGATGAGCATTGCAAGGCTACTTTCAACCTCCTTAAGGAAAAATTGATTTCTGCACCGATCATTCAGGCTCCTGACTGGGATCACCCCTTCGAGGTGATGTGCGATGCTAGTGACTATGCAGTGGGGGCCGTACTGGGTCAGAAGATCGATGGGAAATGGTACGTGATATTCTATGCGTCAAAAACCTTGAATCAAGCCCAACGAAATTATGACACCACCGAGAAGGAGATGTTGGCGGTTGTCTATTCATTCGAGAAGTTCAGGCAGTACCTACTGGGATCCAGAGTCATCGTCTATACTGATCATGCGGCGATCAAGTATCTCATTGCGAAGAAGGAGTCTAAGCCCCGACTGATCAGATGGGTGCTGCTTTTACAAGAATTCGACTGGGAGGTAGAAGACAAAAAGAGAGTTGAGAACAAGGTAGCGGACCACTTGAGCAGAATAATACAAGAAGGGAACAGTGAAGATGTGAGGGATCGATTCTCGGAAGAGCATTTATGTGAAGTGATTTTTTCCGCAAAGAAAATCGATTGGGAAGAAGTGATGAGACTCACTGGCCAGGACGCAACAACCAAGGGCAAGGAGAAAGAGGGACAGGAACCCTGGTATGCGGACTTGGCAAACTACCTAGTAACAGGAGAGCTGCCAATGGTGCCAAACGTGACAAAGGCTCAGAGGATGAAGATCAAGAGCGAAGCAAAGTATTATTTCTGGGACGATCCATACTTGTGGAAGGCAGGAACAGACCAGGTCATTAGAAGATGTGTTCCTGACTGGGAGCAACGGGATGTACTGACGCACTGCCACTCCTTGGCATGTGGAGGACATTTCGGGCCAAGAAAGACTGCCAGGAAAGTGCTAGATAGCGGATTCTACTGGCCGACCCTGAATAGAGATGCATACGAGATCTGCAAGGGCTGTGACCGTTGCCAACTGACCGGTGGGATCTCGAAATGCCGCAAGTTCCAGTAATAGTTTGTGAGGTGTTCGACATCTGGGGTATGGACTTCATGGGTCCTTTTCCCTCATCCTATGGGAACTCCTACATCCTGGTGGCAGTTGACTACGTATCAAAATGGATAGAAGCCAAGGCTACAAGCACTTGTGAATCTAAGGAAGTCACCAAGTTCCTCAAGAGTCATATATTCAGCCGATTTGGGATACCAAGGGCCATCATCTCCGATCAAGGGACTCACTTCTACAACCGAACGGTCGAAGCGTTGATGAAGAAGTACGGAGTTCATCACCGCCTATCTAGTCCTTACCACCCTCAAGCCAACGGGCAAGCAGAGATCTCAAACAGGGAAATAAAGAGCATTTTAGAGAAGACAGTCAACCCCTCCAGAAAAGATTGGAGCACAAGGTTGGAAGATGCTCTGTGGGCATATCGGACAGCCTACAAAACTCCTATAGGGATGTCCCCCTATCGCATCGACTTTGGGAAGATGTGTCACTTGCCAGTGGGAATTGAACACCGAGCATACTGGGCAGTACAACAGGTTAATGTGGATGCTAAGGCCTGTGAAGAGGAAAGGAAGCTACAACTTCAAGAGCTGGAAGAACTCAGATTGGAGTCGTTCGACTCAGCCATGTGGTACAAGGAGAAAACAAAGATGTGGCACGAAAAAAATCTGAGAACCAAGGATCTCCAAGTTGGTCAGAAAGTACTACTCTTCCAGTCAAGATTGAAGCTAATGCCTGGGAAGCTCAAGTCCAAATGGGCAGGAGCTTACATTATCACTGCGCTACGTGCTAATGGAGCGGTCGAGATTTCAGGGAGTATCTCTAACTCTGAACCTTTTGTCGTTAATGGACATAGATTGAAAATATATAGGGAAAATGAAGAGGTGTGTGTAGTGGAAGAACTTCCACTACACTTTAAGAGCGTCTAAATGACCAGTAGGAAAGGGATTTGAAGTTCCACCGGGTCAACGTCATATGTATTGTACTTACTGACCGGGTAAAGCTTCAAATACCCTTAGTAATGATGTAAATATTGTAAATATTTGGTAATTTAATTTAAGTTAAGAAGGAAAAACAACAAAAAGATTTTTAGGATCTTAAATATTAATTTGGAGTTTGTACTGACTACGAGGATGCCACTTAGGTGAAACTCTGAATTGAATTAAAGAGCCATTTATTTACTTTATTTCTATTTCTAGCTAATTGAGAAGAGGGAGATGAGTAAAGTTTGAATTTTGGGGTGTTGCAGCTTTGAAGGCGAGTGCAGAGGCTAGGAGGCGCGTGGAGCAGGGACGTGACAGGCAACGTCCAATCAGCTGCGGGAACTCGCAACCGCCTTCCACACGAAGCGTCGCAACTTGGCAACCGCCTACCACCGGTCAAAACCCTCAACTACCCACCCCTCTATAAAACACCAAACCGCCTACTCCCCTTTACTTTACAAAACCCTTACCTGCATTCTCTCACCCACAACCGCCACCCCACCCCGAAAATCACCACCCACTACAGAAACCACCACAAACCACCACCGGTACAGTCATGGCAAAGCAAAAGGCAACCAACAACCTAACATCTACCACCGGCGAAGCCCCTTCAGAAGTCCAGCCAACAGCCGAGTCGCAGCCGCCAAGCCCACAACGATCACAACCACCGCCGACGACACAAATTCCGGCGATGGTTCCTTTGGACGCACTGGCAGCGTATCTAAGGCAACAAGACCCCAACAGAGACTGGACAACAACCCTAACCGAATTTAGCCTAACCGGAGGAATACCGGCGACATCAAACCCTTCCCCAACAATTGCTGCACAATCAGAACCCTTCCACCCTTCTCCCATACACCAACAAACAGAGCCGCTGGACGTCAGCCCTCTTTCCGTCTATCAAGATCCCAACTGGGGAGAAACAGAAGACAAGGAGAGTGGAGGGAGAGCAAGCGAGAGCGAGAAAGGTGAAGCAGAGGCCACTGAAGCCAAAATCGATGAAGCAGAGAGGGAGGGGATAGATCTGAATGCAATGGACAAGAAGCAAGGGTTAATGACGGAAGATGAATTCCAAGCGGTTTTGGGCAAGGGGGATAGGACCGTGGTAAACCCCGAAGGGGTGGCTGAGGTACTGGACCTCGCATCCCAGGCAGTAGGGAAGGGGGAAGCAACAAAGGAAACGGAAAGGTCGGAAGGGGTAGCCCACCAATCAGTAGAGGAGAAGACAGACGAACAACCGAAAAGGGCCGAACAACTTGAGGAGGAGAGGCAAGAGCCAGAACCACATCATGAGGAAGCCTCAGTGGTAACTAAACCGAAACCAGTAAAAAGAAGGCTAGTGTTGAAAAACGACCCCAAGGCAGAAACCACAAAGAGTGTCACAGAGATGCTTAGGAAAGTGGACGTCCAACAAGGCAGGAGCAAACACAGAAGCAGATGCAGTGGAGGTTTCGAGTGATGACGAGAAGACTACTCCTACAAAACCTGGGGAGGAGCCCTCGAATGCTAGCCAGGAGGACACCCAACTGGCAACAGGGACAGTATCAGCAACGCCGACTGACCAGGAGGAGAATACTAACAAGGTGGCTGAGGGTCTGGACCTCGCATTAGAGTCAGTAGGTCGGGAGGGGGCAGCAAAAAGTGATACTAGTGCCCGCATGGTGGCCGAGCCTACCACCCAGGAGGACGTTTCAACACAAGCCGACGAGGAAGCAGAGGCAATGGATATCGAACAAACCAAGTACATTCAAGAAAGGAAGAGGAAGGGGAAATCCCCTGTCAAGAAGAAACAAGTCATGAAGAAACAGCGCACTGCCAATGCAAGCATAGTGATCAAAGAGCCGGAAGAGAAAGAGAGATCAAGCGACACCGACTACACTTCCAGCGAGGAGTCTGACTCAGAGAGTGATATCTCCCTGGAAGGAGAAGACTATCACGAGCAGCAGATCCCCGACAACCACCTTGAACTAGTCCATCCTCCGATAGAGAGGATCGTGTACCGGCGGTGGAGGGTAACGCTCACTGATGAGCTTATGGAGGACATGAAGCACTACGACACCAAAAAGCTTCAAAATGCATTTGACGACAAGGATGACAGTAGCAAGCAAGTCAAATGCGGAAAGGTACTCCATATACCCTCTTTGGATGAGTTGTCTGTTCGTGACTCCTTCCTGGCCAGTATGGAAGCATTGGGTTTTGAATGGCTGTTAGAGAATAGGGACCCAGAGATATCGATGAGATTAGCGAAGGAGTTCTTCACCACGTTTAGGTTCCAACTCACTACGGACCTAGACGAGGTGTCAATTTCCTTTAGGATATTCGGTGGAGAATTGTCCATGAGTCTGATAGAATGGAATGTGCGACTGCGTATGTGTAGCCTGGAGGAGGCTATAGGACCAGACTGGAGAAGCCGTGAGAGGGGGGTACCGAGGCGACATATAGAATTTGAGCCCCAGGAAGCCTGGGAGGAGCTAACCAACCCTGATGCTGCCCAGTTTGCCTCCACTAAATCCAGATCCACCCACTTCAACAACTCCATGCTAAGATTGGTGCAACTCTACCTAGGCTATAATCTACTGTGGCAGAGCAACTCCGCTGCAAGAACATCCATGACCGAATTGTACTTGGTATGGTGCGCTAAGCGTGGAAGAAAACTGCACTTGGGATTTTGGACAGCCTACCAATGCCACCTGATAGCCACCTACCCAGCCAGAAACTTGTCGCTCTGCCACATACTTGGAGCCTTCGTACGCAACAACATCATCATAACAGAGGCAGAGGACCTGTCTCCAATGTACATGGTCGACGCTCCTGGCCTGTTTGATATACCGTTCTTCGTCCGCACCAACTTGGTATACTACAGAGAAGGAGTACCCCAATTCTACCAAATGGGAGAAGCCCCTGGAGGAAGGGCACAACAAGGCCAGGAGGTGCAAGCTATCCAGCTCGACCAAGCGCAGAGGCTGAGGCAAGAAAACCTGGAGCGGGCAGTTACTGAGCTGGCTGAGGAGAATAGACAATCGCGGGCAGAGATGGCGAAGCTGACAACCCTAATGGAGAGCGTCCTTAAGGAGTTGGCAAGAGGCAAAGCAAGCAGTGGAGCTGGAACAAGCGGACATGGAGGACAGGAAGAAGAACCCACCGGATCTGAGGAAGGAGAAGGAAATGGACAACAGGAGGATGATGACAACCAACCCGGACCTACTGAAGAAGAACTAACGGACTCACCTGCACAGAACCCTGCCCCAAGAAGGAGCAGGAGGAACATCTGACCGAACCACCCCCAACTGACCAGTTAGTTTTCTTTTTAATTTTTAAGTTTTTCTTTTGTTTATGTTTTCGTACTTTTATTAAGTAGGTAGATTTATGTGTTTTAATTGTATGCAAACCCCATTCATAACACTTAGCCTATTTTATAGTCTAAGTGTGAGAAGTAAAGGGTTTGCTACTTTTGCTACATTGGTGCATATGGTTATTATGTTTTTTTCTTTGTGTTTTGTCATGAGCATGTTACCTCACACTTAGCCTACTGCGTAGTCTAAGTGTGAGGAGTTTATATGTTTATATTTCATGTTTGTAAATATTTTGCTCTATTTTATTAAATAAATCTAGGTACATATCTGATACTCACCCACTTAGCCTATTACATAGTCTAAGTGTGAGAAGTTTTTAGATATAATATGTGTTTGTTATAAATGATTATCTGTCATACTAGCCATTCCCAATTTTCACTTCACAGCCCGTATCTGGGCCAGACACTTGTGAAGTGAGAGGGGGGAGCAAATGGCTAGTATGACATGTATATATGTGTTATTTGAGTCAGTGCATGTTAGTTTTTTTTTAGGGTTTGTTTAGGTCTAGGAATTATGTGTTATGTTTTATGAATGGGCTTAAAACTCAACTGCTTCGAACTGACGGTGAGGGGAATTGAGGGAGATAAGGCATGCCGAAAAACAGAAACCACCCCCTCCAGTAACCCCTAGTCAGTATAGATGATGCAAGTATGAAGGAAAAACCCATCCCTTAGGTCAGACACGAAAGCCCTCTTAAAAGGTGAGTTAGAAACCCCAAAGTGGAACTACTTTCCACTAAATACTGAAAAAAAAAAAAAAAAAAGAGAGGCTACCACATGATGTCTAGGGCAAGGTGACCGCGTGTAGCAAACCCTGAAGGCAGTAGGAAACCCCCTTGAAAAAAAAAAAAAAAAAAAAAATAGAAAAACCTACCCTTAAATAACCCATCAGCCACTGGAACTGTGTGCGTACAAGGCATGAGGCAAGGAAGCAACTGCCCAGGAGGACATACAAAAGGGACCAACTGAAGAAAAGAAAAGCAAAGAAAGAAGGAGAAAATCGATCTGAAATTTCCAGATCCAAAAAAAATATATAAGAAGGAATAAGGGTGGCAAAGCCACAGACAAGAAAATTGAAGAAAATGGTCGCAGATACTTGACCACAAAAAGAGAAAGGAGAAGAAGGAATAAGGGTGGCGAAGCCATGAAGAAGCTACTGACCAGTTGGAGGCCAATGTCAGAAATTGTCCAGCCGAAGAAGAAGCCCTAGCCAGAAGCCCGAATGCACACAGTTCTCCCTCATCAAATAAGTAGTTATTGTTTGAACCTTAGAGCCTTAGGGACAACTACCATAAACATTACAAACCACTAGCCCCATTACAAGCCTTAAAGACCTTCAGGAGCTGCATGTGAGATCTGAGTCCGAAACATCTGTGGTTTAGCATTGAGAGAAGACAGTCCTAACATCCCCTGTGAGGAATGAGTGACTGAGTGAACCCAGTGTTTGGCCTAGGATTGGGTGATCCTGACAAGCAGATATACTGACTGGGGAAGAAAAGGGGGGCGGCGGAAGTTCAAGGCTGCCTAAGGCTGGATTGCACCTGATCTCGAGGGGAAGGGTGGTTGAAAATATAGTCTGTTCTATGTGTTTAAGTTAACTATATGTGTTATGTGTTTGTGTAGTTATTTTGTTTTCTTTTCTTTTGCGTCAGAGTCTTGAGTCTAGTTAGGTAGAGTCGGTCAAGGGGAGTAACCAGGCTCAAATTCGACTTATTTCTGTTTGTTTGTCTTCACGCTTGACGACAAGCATGTGGTAAGTGTGAGCAGTTTGATAAGTCGTATTCTAAGCCTTGGTTACTGGTCAGTATGTCGTGAAATGCACGTATTATCTGAAAAACAGTTGCTTAAGTGTGCAGGATTAAAGGATCCAAGTCAGTAGGAGACGATTCATGTGACGCAAGTGAAAAGGGCGCCAGAAGGGTGCGATACTGACTAGGATGCATGCCAGAGAGAAGGCTCGAGATGGAGAAGGAGGATAGCTGGGATGATCATTGACAAGGGCAAAAAGGTCAAAACGCGGGAGAAGTCTACCCTAAAAGCAAGGGCAAGCCTCCCTATAAAAGAAGCCACTTGGAGAGAGAGAAGGAAATCGATCAACGCCCCTTTAGAGTTGGTTCCGTAGAGTTCGGTTCAAAGTTCTCGGTTCTCAACACACTTAGTAGAATTCTCTCTAGAAGATCAGTTCCTTCAGCATTATCTTACCTCTCGTTCCTCGCCACAGCCATGGTCACTTGACGTCCAAGAGTCTGCCGGAGAAGTCATCAGTCCGCCGTTCCAGCCAGTTATCGTAGTAGTGTAGTAGTATCATCGCCCGGAGTGGCACAAACAATCTTAATCGCTTTCTTAGTTTAAAGTTTACTTGTTTTCATCGTTGGTTATTGAAAAAGGTCGTGTGAGATGCTTTGCGTTATGCGCTATTCAAATACGGAAATAGCAGGTTCCCTAGATCCAGCAAGTCCACTAGATCACTCGGTCTAGGAACTCGTGGGTCGCAAGGAATCCCGGTCGTCGGACACACAAAGCACTTTCCTTTTCAAAAACTCTCAACCACTTTACTAAACCTAGTATAGGGAAGTAGGGATCGATCCCACAGAGAAGGATGCGTAATACTTATGTTCAAGGATTTGGGAGTGTTTTTGGTGTTGGCTGCTGCCACGCATTTTCTTAGGTTGAGGAAAATAAAAATTAACTTGACTTGGGAACCTTAAAAAAAACTTAACCTAACAGCTAGACCTAGGAAATAATCGATGGTGGGGACCACGTCTAAAAAAGCAAGGTACGACTGAAAAGTTGGCAAAATAACTAACTCTCGTACTAACTGACAGTGACATCGTGTTCTACAACCAAATTTGCATAAAACTTCTTAAGAAAAACAGCATGAGCAAAACAAAAACAGAGCTACTAACTTGAAATCAAATCTATGCATAATAAACGAAAAACTTAACATATCTGCATACCCTAGACGAAGTAAAATAGAAACCAAGAGGAAATAAAACAAATCTATCGAACTACTGTCTTTTCACACGCCAAATCCGACCTCAGACGCTAAATCCACTCCGGATCCAAGCGTCCGACATGAACTCCAAACAGAAAAAACTCTCCATCACGTAAGATTTTAAAAGTAAGAACTCCGAATACTCAAACAACCAAAGATCTGTCACCAACTTCCACATCAAACACCTCAACATCAAAATAAACAGAGATCGACATAGCAATTGAAGAATTAAGCTAACAGCAGAGAGATCTATGCAAAATGACTTGAAATTAAACAGCTAAACGCAGATCCATGAACGGTAAAGCAGTTAACATCATCAACATCAAGGTCGACTCCCAAAAGTGAAGTTCGACGGTGGAAACTAGCAAAAACAACTGAAATTAAAAGTAATTCTATCTTCGCCCTCACTAGGGCGGTGTTGCCAAGCACGAAATCTTCCAGAAAGTACCCTCCCGATCACAATTACCCCAGATCCATTCCCAAGTGTGTGTGTAAAATGTATGAGCTAAGAAGAGTGAAAAACTGTGTGTTTCTTGCGTTGCATGCTCTTATCTATTTATAGGCGTTTTAGTGGGCCCAGCGAGGTATAGATAATGACTTTGTTGCCCTCAGCTGTAGACTCCTTTATCACGCCAATTTCCTCGTAAATCCTGCTCATTTCGTTCCATTCTCTCACTAGACCATCTCCTTCATTACTTCCTTGATCTAGCGATTTTCTTCACACACCTGGCTTAGGAAACGTGTTAGACCCAGCAAATTATAACGTTTTTCGCACATTACCGATGCATGAAATTAGCCTTATCAGTTATTTGCAAACACTCATCGCTGTTGCACTTTTGAAGTACTTTGTTATTCTCCAACATTCACGTTATGAAGTTTCTATTTCGCATGTTGCTTTGGTTCGAGTTTGCTTCATTCTGCCTAGGAAAGTTAGATCTAGTGATTGCTTTTAATTTCTGAGTTTGATTCGAAGTTGTAGCTATGTTTAGTCAAGTTTTCATGCATGAGTTTCTTTTCTGCGCCGTGATTACCACCTTGCATGCCAGTCAGTAGAAGTAAAGTTGCAGTTTTACCGTTTAATTTAAGTTTAAGCATTTTAATCGATGGATCTTGAGTTTGAATTTATGAATCTGAAGTTTTAGTTATGGTGTCTGTGTTAATATGATTTTTGTCAATACTTGGCGAGGAAGAAAACGTCAAAATCAACTTTATTGGACCACTTTTACTTTTAAGTTACTTTTGCTTTTGGTCCCTACTTTTCAGATGTACTATCCAGACCTGTCAGAAAGCCCCTAGCCATCAGATATACCTTGTTGTCTAAATTTCCCCTTTTAGTAACTGTCTACTTTCCATATGTCTCTGAGACACCTTGTCCCCTATTTTCACGAACACTCCCACATGATTGTTATTTTCATGCCTACTAGTCAGTAGAGTACCACCTTTATTTCTTGTCTAGGTAAAATCTCAACCCAAGCGTGGTAGCTAACCAAAACACCCAGGAAAGTCACCGCAGTTGTCAAAACGTGTCCATCCTCGTGGGATTCGACCCTTACCTCCATTATACTAATCAGTAGAAGTGGGTTGAGGAAACTTGTTTGAGGCCAGGTCCCGGTTATCGTACCAACGACTCAGCTGGGTCGGGAATCTCTTCCTGATCAGTTGGAAACACTCCAAATTCACATACGAAAACCAGAAAAAGAGAAGCTCGTGGCCATCACACTCCTCCAAATAGGCTCTTTTCCTTCCTTTACCTAGCCAATCTGTCAGCTTGTCGAGATAGCTTTCCACTTACCCGATTGTTGGGTTCACTCGATCACTCATTCCTCACCAGGGATGTTAGGATCGATTCTCTCTTAAGTTAATGCTACACCACTGAAGCGTCGGGTTATGAGAGTTCCTCCTTCCTGGGTCAGGCTATTATCATTCCTGCTTTCTAGACCATTTCCCCCTGTACTTCGTCCAGCTTATTCCTCCTCTTTTCTATATATTTTTCTTTTTTTCTTTTTTCTTTTTTTTTTCTTTTTTTTTTCTTCTGGACTTTGTCCAGCTTATTCCTCCATTTCTCCTTTCTTCTGGACTTCATCCAGCTTATAACGCCTTTCCTTGGACTTCGTCCAACTTATACCTTCATAACCCAATTCCCAATTTTTTCTCCTTCACAGCTCTTCTCCCTAAGCATTCAGTGGTGGCCCTTAAACATGTGTTAGCTCGAAGTTATTTAAGGCTTATAACTCACTATATAGTAGGGCTTCACAACTAAGTAAGTAGAGGCATCATCCATCGTTCTCGCTTCACTCAAATTAACTAGGCTTATTTAAGGAAAAAGCTTCTAAGTTGAAATGCCTCCTATCTTCAATTACTTTCACTAAGGTAATGCATTGACTCCTCTCCCCCTCCCACTTCACTCAAGCTTGTCCCCAAGCCATCGTCGTGAAGGGGGGAACAGAGAGATCAATGCAAAACAAAATAATAAAACTTCTCACACTTAGTCCAAGCAATGGGCTAAGTGGGAGAAGGAACACAGAAAACATAGGAAAATAAATAAAACAACAGAAAACACAAACTTCTCACACTTAGACCACGCAGTGGGCTAAGTGGGAGAAGATATAACAAATGTTAAACACATATATAACAGGTAAATAAATAAAAAAAACGAAAAGAACGATAAATAAAAGTTACTTGGTCAAGAGATGAATGATCACTTCTGGGGCTGGCTCCCTCGAGAGCCAGACTGGGGTGGGATTCCGGGTCGGGTCACTTTCACTTTCTTCTTAGTTGGCTGCTCCAGCTCTTCCTCCTTCTGTGTCGTTTGTTCAGGTACTGACTTTCTCACGATAGACTTTGATTTTGGTGGGGCTGGAACTTGCACGGGAATGGTCGGGGAGATCAACTGCAGCGACTGCTGTGGTCGCTTGACGGAGGGACTGCTCTGAGTGGGCTGCCTGACTTCACTGCTGGACCCAGGAGTTGTCCTCGACTAGGTCAAGGGGAGCGTCTGCTGCATCCACTTCAACATTTTCATTGAAAGCTCCACCGCTTCCGTCATCCTATCATTCTGTTTGGCACATTTCACCGCCAAATCAGCAATATTTCCCCTCAGGGTCTGTACTTCCTCCCGATTTCCCATCAATTCCTTCCTTATCCCACCGAGTTCCTTTATCATATCCTTCCTCATCATCTGCATCTCCTTTTTCACGTCCTGGACTTCCTTGCGCAGCTCCTCAACCTCTTCACTCGGCATGGCTTCATCGGCTTCCTCCGGCTCTGCCTTCACCTTGTCTCCCAATGAATAGAAGAGAGTTTTGGTGCCTTGAGTCTGCAGCAACCCCTTGTTGAAGAAATAATCAACACTAAACTCCTCTGGGGGGTCGCACATGACTACTAGCGGAGCGGCCTTAGCAATTCTCATTTCTATATTTCTCTGGAGGTAAGCGCCGATGAGGTGGCAGGTGTACATATGACGCCCCGGGTTGCTCGTCATCTGGTGGCACGCCTGCACCATCCAATATCCGAGGTGCACCTTAACACCTTCCACCATGCACCATGTGAAGTAGAGATCGGTAGTAGTGAGAGCTGAATTCGCACTGCCCATCAAATTGTAGCTGATAAATGTTTGAGCAAAACGGAGGATCCGGTCTTCGATGTGGGAAGCTTTGGAGTAGCTGGATTTAAACGCCCCTGATTTAGAGTGCGTGACCAGTTCCCATGTTGTCTGTACTTTGAAACCAGGCGTGTTCTTTGGCATCCCCACCATCCTGTCGTTCCATGCCCCCTCTTCATCTTCTTCCTTGGTGAACAACCCCATTCGTAGGGACCACTCCCTAATGCTCAACTCGTGCTCCTGACTGAAAAGCCTGAATGTGATAGAATCCGCGTCCAGGTCAGGGGTATTCTTCAAACGAAAAGTGGAGAAAAACTCCCTTGCTAGATCCACTGGTACCCTCTCTTGGCTGTGCTGCAACAGCCACTCAAATCCTATTGCTCGGATATAGGCCCGGAATTCTTTATCACATGCAATCATCTTGAGCTCCCTCTTGTTGTACTGTTTTCCTGACTTGGCCATCTTCCCTGCGCTACATCTCTCCTTGTATACCGCGATCCTCTTCTGGTCGTCAAACTGCCTCATCTCCTCCAACAAACTTTTAGTCAGCCAAATTACCGGGCGTCCGGGAATCGGCTCTTCCTCAACCTCCTCAGAGTTATAGCTGGGCTTAGGGATGGGCTCGTCATGCTCCTCAACAGAGGTTTCCTCGGGTACAGGGGAAAGGGTCTCCTCGACCTCCTGGACGGAGGGAACTTTCCTTGACCGGGTGGATGTAGTCGCCAGCGCCTTTCCTTTTCTTGCCTTTTCCTTGGCCAAGTGCGCCTCTGCCTCTGTTGTGTCAGGCACATAGTCATCGACCTCATCAAGGAGGCTTCTCCTAGTGCGCCTCCTTTCTGCCCTCTCATCAACCTTGGGCGCACTTTCTTCCTGGTCATCAACCAGGTCCACGATCAATTTCAGCCCTTCCCCGGGCTCCGGTACTACCGTTGAATGTAGATCTGACTCCGTCAAAAGCTTTTCTGGGGTTTCCCCCTCTTCAACCAACATTGGGGTTGCCCCCTCGATATAAATGGGGTTCTCCCCCCACGACATCTGCTGGGGTTGCCCCCTCCTCCACGAACTCAGGGGTTGCACCCCCGAGATCAACCGGGGTCCCATCCCCCGTCTCCAGAATAGGGGTTTCCCCCTCAGCGATTCTCTCCAAAGTAGGGGTTTCCCCCTGTTAGGTTTGGTATACTGAAAAGCATGTTTCGAGCAGTTTCGCTCGAATAGAATCTTGCTTGTATACGTAAAACTCTATAATCCACTTTTAACCCGATTCAGTATTATTCGAGCAGTTTCGCACGAATAGAATCAATATATTATTACATTGTGTTTGCTTGTGCATTTAGAAGATGTTTTATAAACATTTGAATGTATAAGAAGCAAACAAAGTCTAAGTCTTTTGCTTAGTAGACTGGTTGTGGCCGTCGTCCACTTTAAGGTAACACAGTCGGTTCTATGCAATGCTTTGCAAAAGAAAAAGAAGAATTTCACAACCCAGATAGGCTTAGACTACCTATCGTGAAAGGTTGCAATGTCAGTCCGATTATTTCTAAGCCTTACTGAAATAAGATGACGTTGGTGTGGTATAGCACTGAATGGATCTAACAGCAAGACGTGTCTTTATGCTATCTACTGAAATACTAGGTCTTGATAAAATACTATTTCTTAATCTACATACGTTAGCATTGAGCATACGGTATTGATTATGCACTACTTTGACTTATCAAATGGTGCGGGTTTTTCGCAACCCAATAATCCTGATATATTGGGTAGTGGTGATTAATATCTAGCGGTGCTAGGATTGCTATTATGTTGAATCGTGCGCGAGGTGAGTCTCGTTTGATAATGTCCTCAAGAGGAGCTTGAACAAGGTTTTATTATTCGGAAACTGGCCAGTTGGAGTTTTATTACTCTATGAATAATAAATAAGTGTTTCTTGCTAAGTCCACTCTTGGAATTAATAAGATATTAATTAATTAAGTCCATAGCAGACATAATTAATTAATGGACATTTATATCTTAAGCGCGGGAAATAAATTATATAAATAATGAAAACCCGGATTACTTGTAATTTCGGATTTGGATGGGGAGTGCAATATTACTTCTGTAGTGGCTGCTCGTAATATTCCAATATAAGCTTGTATTAAATTGTGGGTTCAATTTAATTAGTAAAAAGCTAATTGGGCGAGCCCATATCCAAAACCTTCCATAGATCCCTGTCTGGGCCCATAAAGAACTTAATATAAATAGGAGAATAAAGGAGACAGAAGAATCACAATTTTCATTATTTGTAATTTTTCAAAAATTTCAGCTTCCCCAGCTGTAGGAATTTTCGAATTCTACTCCTTTTCCCAAAAGGATTTCTTCTGTCTTCTTTATTCGAGTCCTAGTATTTTGATAAGATCAGTCCACCCTGATATCGAGATACAGTTCGGGAACCAGAGAGAAGATCCGTGGTCTAGTATTGAAGATCATCACGTGGAGAAGGCGCGAGCAATCGACGATTCTTTGGAGAATCAAAATCGGTAACTCTAAGCCGTAGAATTCATGTTTTAGGATTTACTTTCTTTGAGCATGAATTATTTGCGTTCTAGCATGCAATTATCTGTTTAACATGTGAATTGATTAATCGCATAATCGGTCAAATAGATCCGTGTCTGATTTATTTGTTTGTACAAGTCTTCCGCTGTGCAAGGGGCTCCAAACCCCATCAATTGGTATCAGAGCCAATTTTTGGCTCTGATTATGTGGATTAATTTCATGTTATTTTGAATTGCTTGAATGCATCAAGAAAATTACATAGCTACATGTTTATCATATTTACGTGAGTTTGATTAAACTGTATGTAATTTTGTTTCATTACTGTTTCTTTTAATTGAATTAAATGAAAGAAATTCCTTCAAGTAATGATAATCACGTGGAGTGTTGAATTTGATTATTAATCAAATTGGATTCAAATTCTTTCACAACGTGAGTTTCACGCCATGAAATCGTTCGCCTTTGAATGACGCTACAAACTCCAGCTTCGACGCCTTCAAGACGTTGAGCAGCTCGCGATCAGCGCGGCTTGGGCGTTCTTCCAGACTGGCCAAGCTGTGACGTTGGGCAGTTCGATAGGCTGGATAGTTTCGTTCAAGCTGGCTCCGACGCCTTCGAGCGACGGAGGGAACAGCAGCGGCAGCGACGATGCGAGACAGCAGGTTTCCGGCGGCGACAGTTTTACGAGTGGGAGCCCTTCATGGGCAGTCTCCGGGCTCGGAGGAAGCTGTTGTCGCAGCGGCTGCGAAGGCGACGTCGCAGCAGCGACGAGCAGAAACGCAGCAGCGCCGGAGAGGAAGCAGCAGTTGGCGATCGTCCAACACGTCGCTGGGCAGCGGGCTGTTGTGACAGCGGCTGCGGTGAACATGCAGCGCCTGCGGAGCAGTGGGAGCTCCGCGCGCAGCCAGTTGCAGCGCTGCGTAGGCGACGTCGCAGTAGTGACGACGACGCAGCAACAGCAGCGACGGTAAGGGAAGTCCAGCAGTGCGAGTGGGAGCCTCCAAAGGCGGCTGCCCGGACTCGTGCGGTGTTGCCGAGCATGGTTCGGCTAAGATTGTTTCCAAATTTGATTAGGGTTTCCAAATCCTAGATTCAATTTTGGAAAGAAATCAAGATTAATTTAGAAGTAAGATTTGAATATATTTTTGTGAATTTTATATATTATGTGAGATTTAATTATGAATTAAATCATGGATTAATTAGATTCTTTCCTTATTTAAATGGATTTATATTGATTTTGTTCCTAGATGAATCCTAGTTATATTTGGAAAATAATAATCTAAGTTTTTATCTATATCCTATAGATTTATGGGGATTTATTCCTAGACAAATCTTAGTTGGATTTAGATAATGATCATATTATTTTATTCTTATCCTATGAATTTATATGAATTTATTCATAGATAAATTCTAGATGGATTTGGATAGTGATAATATAATACTTTATTCTTATCTTATAGATTTATATGGATTTGTTCCTAGATAAATCTTGGATAGATTTGAATAATTATAAATAATATTATTGTATTCTATGGATTTATATGGATTTATTCCAAGATAAATCCTAGATGAATTAGGATAAATATTTATATTAATTTATTTTTATCCTATGGATTTGAATAGATTTAATTCTATTAAGACAAATCCTAGATGGATTAAAATAAGTGTTAATCCAAGTTATCCTTATCTTTTGGATTTATATCCTAGATAGATTAGGATGTTAATGATATATAAGAAAATCCTTATTTAATTGGATTTAGATAAATTTGTTTGTCTAAGAAATCCTAAGTAACGTTTGATATATTCTGGATGTCTATTTTAAATAGAATTAAGATTTGTATAAATCTTGATTGATTGGATTTTGTTTTTATCTTATGGATTATGATGGAAGTGTTTCTATCTAGCAATATCCTAGTATGATTTAAATAATGATAATCCTAGATCAACGTTATCTTGAAATGTAGGATTTGATTTTATTGAACTAAAATCTAGAATAATCCTAAGTGGATTTAGATAGTTGACTCTATAAATCATAAATGAATTTGGATAATTATTATCCAAGATAAAACTTAAATTATTTAAATGATTCTCCCTTGACTAGATTAAATAATTTTCGATAATTATCATGTGTGTTTAAATGCCATGCATTAAACGGATTTATCTGTTTATTTGGTGTTTATCTATTTTAAGTGGATTATCTACTTTATCTGCTTATGTGATAATTATGCAAAAACCATATAAAAATATCTAAGTGATGATTACAGCAAGTGCGTTGTATATGGTCTCCATCGATTGGTTTGCAAATTTATGAAGCCATTTTCTAATATTATCGCCACTCATGCTGTGGGGACAATAATCCTAAGAAATAGCAAGTTCATAAGGGCAGACTTCTCAAACATAAATAGTATGAACTAGAAAGTGGTTTCTAATATTATCGCCACCCATGCTGTGGGGACAATAATCCTAAGAAATTACAAGTTTCAGAAGTTCAAACAGAATTTATGAGATAGCTTGGTTTTGTTATCAGCACATGAGCATTGTTATGGGAGTGTGTTGTAGAAACAAGATTCTGTAATGCTGAATCTGATGGTCGTGCTTAGGCAACATTTGGCGGCCATGCCGTGCTGCGGTCTCTGGACTATTCGTCGGTGTTGTGACCAGTAAAAATACTAAAATTTTAATGCGTATTGACCTCTGCTTGAGGGTACAAAATTTTAATTTTACAGTTGCAAGGTACATAATTGTTTTGTGGTTATTTGCGATTATGTATTGAGCATGAGTATGTGATAATAAGTTTATTTGCCAAACCTTCATTATGTCATTTAATATTTGTCTGCGATCCTTAAATAAAGTAAACTCGAATGCCTAAATTATGTAGACAGGAAACGAAAATGGATAAGATTCTCATCGCTGAAAGCTTGGAGTTTATACTCAATGATTCATGTCCTCCATTTCCTCGACATAATTCCACGAAGAATGTTCGAGAATGCATTATGCATGTACTTGACAAGCTCTTTGAGGAATAAGGTCAAGCTATTTTCCTTTTAAGTAGCTCGAAAAGTCTTGGTTAATGACGATGAAAGATGGATATAAATAGAATCTGTCAAGACGATTCAATTGGAATATCCTAGAGTGACAGAATGTTTTGAGGATCTTTTGATCACTCAAATAGTTTCTGACACACAAGTCATCGCCTAAAGTAATAAGAAATGACTACAAGAAGGTTTAACTGAAAAGTAGAAAATCTTCAGAATAATAGTCGTTATATTACTGTTAGAGGAAAGTAACATGATAGATGACGAATTCATAAAGGCTGCATTTTCTTAAGTCCTAGTTCATTTGAACAAAAGACTAGATATGGAAATGGGAGAGCCTGAATTGTCGTCAAAGTTTGTTTAAAGCGAGAAAAGATGCTTTGTGAGTTGGATTGACCTATTTTATAGAAGGACAGTGACTTACATGACAATGCAACTTCTAAGTAAGAGATCTTGATCCAGTTAGGTTTTTGTTGCAGTGGGAGCTATTAATGCTCAAATATTGTTTTATGGTTGATGCTTAAGGCATCATAGTATTAAAATAATATAAGTGCGACAAGGTTGAGTATTCAACAACGCATCAACTTCTTAATCATTGAATGATAAAGTATTTATGGCTCTTAGCTTTAAGGCCAAGAAAAATACTTAGAAATTGTTCGAACTGATCTAGACTATCAAGATTTTAACATTTCGTTAAATAGCTTGAGAGTTGAGAAAGTCTATTTGATGCACTATGAGTTAGAATCATTTGATTTTTCAAGAGATTCAGAATACTTATAGAAGTGCAACATAGAAAGACTAGCAAGTCTCAATGGTTTGCACCATAAGGAGACGAGCAAAGGGTTAAGATCAGTAGTGGGAGTCTAATCTCCATTAACGAATCCAAGCATTCATCTAATGAATGGGATAGTTATGTAAGAAGGAATCGAAGTCTTTCTAAGACAAGTTTGATTAAGTGATGAGTTGTGCTCATTAAGATCTTATCATTGATGGGATAAACATTAAAGAAACTACCAACATCAGTACCTTCTACAAAACACGAGTTGTGGACTAGAGCGTCTCTAGTCTAGCACATCTCAAGGTGTAATGTTGTTCCAACACGTGTTGGAAAAGTGTCCAAGAAATTGGAGTTGTGTACCGAGACATGTTTTAACGTTTGTCCCAAATGATGTAAGATTATAAGTTCTGTAATCTTCAAAGATATAATTCTTGTATGAAGATCATGAGATGAACTACAAGCCTAACAACGTGATGACTCTCAAAATAAAGAGAGAGATATCAGATTTTCCACATTACCAAGAAGTCATACCATTAGAAACTTTTGCACTATAAAATCAACTTCAGTACCTAAGATTGTAAGAACCATGTCGTAGTGGGAGCGTTCCACTGGAACACAACAAGTTCATGGGTCTAAGAGTGTTGTAAGACTCAGTCTTAGATTAACTTGAACATAATCCCTTTAACTACAATGTAGTATTGGTTAATTTGGATAATCATCTTTGAAAAGGTGATAGATTCCATATTACAATCTAAGATAGAAAACATATTTTACAAGACTTGCAATACTACCTACAGGCTGTGTCAGTCAGTGGGAGCGAGTATCTTTGCAACTGTAAATGTGGATCTCAAATGGCAAGACAATGACAGTGGGTTATGCCCAAGGAGAATTATCTTTTCGCTATCGTTGTGCCAGAATTTATTCGATCATATTGTCTATTAGAACTTACATAAATTAGAATGTATGTATTATGATTGTCAAGACAGCCTTCTATAAATAGAAGTCTTGAGGAAATCATCTACTAGAACATTCTAATGGATATGTAATTAAGGGCAAGAAACGCATAATTGGAAGCTGATATAGACCTTCGTGGTCTTAGGCAAGCATCTAAATCAGAGTATATGTGTTTTATCAAAATTGTCAAATATTTGGAATTTGACTTTTGCCCATAGCAGTGCTGTAAGCACAAGGAAGTTGAAAGTGCATTACATATGGTATTTTTGGTACTCTACGATGATGAAATCTACAAAAGTTGCAAACAACTAAGATTGGCATATGGCGTAGGAAACTGGTTGTCTGCCCAGTTTAAGATAAATGATTTAAGAGAAACTAATTACATTCTTAGCATCTAAGTCCTTTTTAAGATTGCTAGAAAGAATGTTGAGATTCTCTTAGGAATCTTATATCAACACATTTCTTGGAACATTTTAGCATTAGAAATTCCATGAAAAGGTTTATACCTTTCAAGATGGAATTGTCTTGTCTCTAGTCAAGTGTCGTTTGACGCTTGGTGAGATCAAGAATTATGAGACTAGTTTCGGAGATAGTTGTCTCATGTATGCTATAATGTGTACTAAGTTTGATATTAGTTGTGATTATACATGACGAGTATATATCATATTAACCATGGCAAAGGACTTTGATTGAGGTAAAGAGTATACCATAGTGCTTGAGAAAGACTAATTGCTATATTCTAGTTTACCAGTCATTCATGTAATGTCCTTGGGGTTACACTGACTTAGTTTTATGACTAATCAGTGATCGAGTAAGTCATCCTCTGAAAATGTGTTTACCTTAGGAGTATCTTCCTAATAGCTTTAATCGTAAGTTTGAGTATGCCTATGAGTATTACATTTGGAGTATGACTCTAGTGAAGGCTGACTCAAGGGACACACGAGTTAATAAAGCTAAGCAATCACATAGAGAGATGAAATTAATTAAAAGATCAAGTACACAGCAAAGACATGATGGTGGATAAGATATGATCAGAGAACAACCAAGCAGATTTTTCACATAAAATGCCTTTGTGGCAACATGTTCAAACATGAGGTGAAATGAATGGTGGTTCGATATATCTAGTACCAATACCTGCTTTGTGTATAAGTGGGAGAGTTTTTGGCAGTGGGTATACTCGAAAGCATGTTTTGAGTATAAGTGGGAGATTGTTAGGTTTGGTATACTGAGAAGCATGTTTCGAGCAGTTTCGCTCGAATAGAATCTTGCTTGTATACGTAAAACTCTATAATCCACTTTTAACCCGATTCAGTATTATTCGAGCAGTTTCGCACGAATAGAATCAATATATTATTACATTGTGTTTGCTTGTGCATTTAGAAGATGTTTTATAAACATTTGAATGTATAAGAAGCAAACAAAGTCTAAGTCTTTTGCTTAGTAGACTGGTTGTGGGCGTCGTCCACTTTAAGGTAACACAGTCGGTTCTATGCAATGCTTTGCAAAAGAAAAAGAAGAATTTCACAACCCAGATAGGCTTAGACTACCTATCGTGAAAGGTTGCAATGTCAGTCCGATTATTTCTAAGCCTTACTGAAATAAGATGACGTTGGTGTGGTATAGCACTGAATGGATCTAACAGCAAGACGTGTCTTTATGCTATCTACTGAAAGACTAGGTCTTGATAAAATACTATTTCTTCATCTACATACGTTAGCATTGAGCATACGGTATTGATTATGCACTACTTTGACTTATCAAATGGTGCGGGTTTTTCGCAACCCAATAATCCTGATATATTGGGTAGTGGTGATTAATATCTAGCGGTGCTAGGATTGCTATTATGTTGAATCGTGCGCGAGGTGAGTCTCGTTTGATAATGTCCTCAAGAGGAGCTTGAACAAGGTTTTATTATTCGGAAACTGGCCAGTTGGAGTTTTATTACTCTATGAATAATAAATAAGTGTTTCTTGCTAAGTCCACTCTTGGAATTAATAAGATATTAATTAATTAAGTCCATAGCAGACATAATTAATTAATGGACATTTATATCTTAAGCGCGGGAAATAAATTATATAAATAATGAAAACCCGGATTACTTGTAATTTCGGATTTGGATGGGGAGTGCAATATTACTTCTGTAGTGGCTGCTCGTAATATTCCAATATAAGCTTGTATTAAATTGTGGGTTCAATTTAATTAGTAAAAAGCTAATTGGGCGAGCCCATATCCAAAACCTTCCATAGATCCCTGTCTGGGCCCATAAAGAACTTAATATAAATAGGAGAATAAAGGAGACAGAAGAATCACAATTTTCATTATTTGTAATTTTTCGAAAATTTCAGCTTCCCCAGCTGTAGGAATTTTCGAATTCTACTCCTTTTCCCAAAAGGATTTCTTCTGTCTTCTTTATTCGAGTCCTAGTATTTTGATAAGATCAGTCCACCCTGATATCGAGATACAGTTCGGGAACCAGAGAGAAGATCCGTGGTCTAGTATTGAAGATCATCACGTGGAGAAGGCGCGAGCAATCGACGATTCTTTGGAGAATCAAAATCGGTAACTCTAAACCGTAGAATTCATGTTTTAGGATTTACTTTCTTTGAGCATGAATTATTTGCGTTCTAGCATGCAATTATCTGTTTAACATGTGAATTGATTAATCGCATAATCGGTCAAATAGATCCGTGTCTGATTTATTTGTTTGTACAAGTCTTCCGCTGTGCAAGGGGCTCCAAACCCCATCACCCCCTCAGTAGTCTTCTCAAACACAGGGGTTTCCCCCTCAGCATTTTTCACAAACACAGGGGTTTCCCCCTCATGAATTTCAACAGAAATAGGGGTTTCCCCCTCACACATTTCCCTACCCTCAAGATTAGGGCTCTCAGTTTCTTTCCCTTCTGTTTCAACCAAGGTCTCGTCATGTGTCGGTTCACCATCCTCTGACTGTTTGTGTAATGCCTCCTCTTCCTCCGCCTCTTGCGAAACGGTTTCTGCATGCGGTGGTGTAGCGACTCGCGATCCTTCTCCAGAGAGATTCGCCGATTTCGCAGTCGAATCCGCCGGAATTGTCAGTGATGGTGCAGTCGGCGCAAACAGCATTAGACTGGCGGTGAATAGGGCATACACCTCCTTTGCTTTCTCTATACTTCCCACCTTCTGCGTCAACTCGGCCAACAAAGTTGGGTCATACTCAGTGCCTTTGGTAGAATCCATCGGTGTAGATCTGGAAAAATGAAAAGAACTGGGCGATTTTTTTGTTAGGATTTCGTCCGTTTTTAGAGAGAGAGTGAATGAAGAGAGAAGGAAGAGCAAACACAATTTTTTGTCTAATTAAGAATGACTGGAGAGAGAAGGACGACGGTTGCTTTTTCTGGTGAAAAGATGGTGCGGTTGCAGGCGTGATGTAAGCAACCGTACGTCTCCCATAATTATCGGCCAGAATTTGAAATTCAAAATATCTTTTCCCTCCTTGACTCCTTCCTTCAGAATCTCCTCCTGGATAATCCCCTCGACCATGCCCTACAAAATAAAAATTGAAGGTTCCAGACCCCTGGGTCAAGGTTAGGGCATAAACCCTTGGAGTCTGATGCTTCGAAAATATATATACATATTTTTTTTATTTTTTTTTTTAGAGAACAATTAAACTATTTACATGTTGTATTTCCGAGATTCCCTGGTTCAGTTGTGAATTTTCAAAATTATCAACTTACCCCTTGACCCAGGAATTCATCGGAAATTACCCATGTCCTTTTAGGCAATAATAGGGAGTGTGTGTAGTGGAATCTCGTCCACTACACACAACTCGGAATTATCCCTAAAAACTTTCACTCTATGACCGTTTACAAGGAAAGGAATAGAGTTTGGAGCACTTCCCTGGATCTCCACTGCTCCATTTGCTCGGATGCCAACGATGGTGTATGGGCCAATCCATTTAGACTTCAGTATCCCTGGCATGAGCTTAAGCCGAGACTGAAAAAGGAGCACCTTCTGTGCCACATGAAGTTCCTTGACCCGGAGGTTTTTATCATGCCATAACTTCGTTCTTTCTTTGTACCACATGGCAGACTCAAACGACTCCAGCCGAAGTTCCTCCAACTCTTGCAATTGCAACTTTCTCTCTTCTTCGCAAGCTATCGGCTTCATGTTCATTTCTTTCACTGCCCAGTACGCCTTGTGTTCAATACCTACAGGTAAGTGACACATCTTACCAAACACAAGTCTGTAAGGTGACATTCCAATAGGTGTTTTAAAAGCAGTTCTGTAGGCCCACAATGCGTCCCCGAGTCTTTTGCTCCAGTCCTTCCTTGACGGATTAACTGTTTTCTCCAATATCGCCTTGATCTCGCGATTAGAAATCTCTGCCTGGCCATTAGACTAAGGGTGGTAAGGAGTTGACACTCGATGGTGTACATCATATTTCTTCATCAAAGCCTCGATGGTGCGATTACAGAAATGTGTTCCTTGGTCTGAGATGATGGCTCTAGGAACTCCGTATCTATTGAAAATATTATCCTTGAGAAATTTCGCCACCTCCTTCGATTCGCAAGTTGTGGTGGCCTTAGCTTCTATCCACTTAGATACATAATCCACTGCTACCAATATGTAAGTATTCCCACACATCAAAAATTTCTCCTTAGATGACGGAAACGGTCCCATAAAGTCCATTCCCCACACATCAAAAATTTCTCACACAATCACTGGGATCAGAGGCATCTCATCTCTCCTTGAAATTCCCCCTGTCTGCTGGCATCTCTCACAACACTGGCAGAATTCGAAAGCATCCTTATTCAATGTTGGCCAATAAAATCCGCTGTCTAGAACCTTCCTCGCTGTTTTCCTTGGCCCAAAGTGGCCTCCACATGCTAACGCGTGGCAATGATTTAACACATCTCTTTGTTCCCATTCGGGAATGCAGCGCCTAATCACTTGATCTGAGCACATTTTCCACAGGTAAGGATCATCCCAAAAATAAAATTTGGATTCGCTTCTAATCTTCATCCTCTGGGCCCGGGAAACTTCTTCTGAAATCGGCATCTCTCCCGTGACCAAGTAGTTGGCTAGATCAGCAAACCACGGTTCTGCATTCAGCGTGCGCTTCCCTTTATCCGATTCCCCTAGACCGGTCAAGGCCAATACTGCTTCCCAGTCAGGTGGTCTAGGAAATTTCTCCAAAAGGTACAAATGTTCCTCGGGGAAGGCATCGAGTATGGCCTCTTCTGTTTCTCCTTGGAAGATTCTGCTCAAATGATCTGCTACCCTATTCTCTGTTCCTCTTTTATCTCGTACTTCCCAATCAAACTCTTGTAAAAGTAAAACCCAACGGATTAACCTTGGCTTCGACTCCTTCTTAGCCAGTAAGTACTTTATTGCTGCGTGATCCGTGAAGACTATAACCTTTGACCCAAGAAGGTAGGGTCGGAATTTTTCAAAGGAATACACGATGGCTAACATTTCCTTCTCCGTGGTGTCATAATTCTTCTGAGCTTGATTTAGTGTTTTGGAAGCATAGAAGATCACATAGCTTTTTCCATCAATTTTTTGTCCTAAGACGGCTCCCACAGCGAAATCGCTTGCATCACACATTATCTTGTAATGATGGTTCCAGTCTGGTGCCCTGATTATTGGTGTTGATACTAACCTGTCCTTAAGCAGCTGGAACGCCCTCTCGCATCCTTCGTCAAAGACGAATTCAACATCATTTTGTAGCAACCGAGTGAGTGGTTGAGCGATTTTTGCAAAATCCTTTATGAACCTCCTATAGAAACCTGCATGGCCTAGGAAACCTCTCACCTCTTTTTGATTCGTAGGGTATGGTAATTTTGATATCACATCCACCTTTGCCTTGTCTACCTGGATACCCCTCTCAGAAACCACGTGACCCAGGACAATGCCTTCAGTCACCATGAAGTGGCACTTCTCGAAGTTCAACACTAAATGCTTTTCCTGACATCTCTGCAACACTAGATCAAGGCTGGCTAAACAAGTATCAAATGAGTTCTCATAAACGGTGAAATCGTCCATGAATATCTCAATGCATACTTCCAACAGATCCGAAAAAATGCTCATCACACATCGTTGAAAAGTCCCCGGTGCATTACACAATCCAAATGGCATTCTTCGGTATGCATATGTACCAAAAGGGCACGTGAATATGGTCTTCTCTTGATCCTCTGGATTAACGTAGATTTGGAAATAGCCGCTGTATCCGTCAAGGAAACAGAAATACTGTTTGCCTGCCAATCTCTCCAGCATCTGATCAATGAAAGGTAAAGGAAAATGATCCTTCTTTGTGGCTTCGTTCAACTTCCTGTAGTCGATGCACATCCTCCATCCTGTCACTAATCTGGTGGGTACCAATTCATTCTTCTCATTTTTGACAACTTGTATCCCAGACTTCTTTGGCACCATATGGACAGGGCTGACCCACTCACTGTCAGGAATGGAGTAAATGATTCCTAGAGCAAGCAACTTCAATACCTCCTTCAAGACTTCCTCTCGCATGTTCAGGTTCAGCTTCCGTTGTGCATCTCGATGAGCCTTTGCACTTTCTTCTAAACGGATGTGGTGCATGCAAAGATCCGGACTTATTCCCACCAAATCTGAGAGAGTCCATCCTATTGCCTTCTTGTTCCTTTTGATGACCTCCAACAACTCCTTCTCTTTTCCCTTGGTCAAGTTGCTGTTGACTATTAATGGAAATGTTTCGTTCCATTCGTCTCCTGAGGCAAGGGATTTTTTTCTGAAATTTCCGGTGAAGTCTCTTTCCCTGACCCAGGAGATTTTTCCAAGCTGGCCACATAAGCTGATCCCTTGGACCTAGCTGATTTCGGGCTTCTGCAGAATTCCATAATGGCCTCTGTGAGCTCTTCATCTGTCAATTCCTCTGTGTTCACTGCTGCACACCATCCCACAACCTCTTTGTCAATCGAATGGCTCAACTCCGAGTTGTCGATTTGTTCCTGTATCAATTCTGTCTCAAGATATTCTTGGACTAAAGGGTTAATAACATCAATAGCGTAGAGATTCTCAACATCTAAAGGTCTTTTCATCCCCTCATCTATGCTAAAGGTATATTTTTCCCCATTATAGTCCAAGCAAATTGTTCCATCAAACACATCGATAATGGTCTTAGCCGTTCGCAAAAATGGCCTCCCCAAAAGTACCCCACTAGACTCAGCAGAGTCATTATCATTCATCTTGATTACGTAAAAATCAGCAGGATATAGAAATTCATGCACTTTGACTATAATATTTTCCAACACTCCTTCAGGGCAAATGCAAGTCCTATCTGCTAGCTGGATCACGACCTTGGTAGCAACCATCCTTACCCCAGTTAACTTCTTATAGATCGAAAGTGGTAAAACATTTATTGACGCCCCTAGATCACACATGGCATGCTCAACCTTGATATCCCTAAAGAGATGGGTAATGTAAACATACCTGGGTCGGTGCATTTCGAGGGCATCCTTCTTTTCTGTATCACAGCAGACACGGTTTCTCCAATCACAATCTTCCCGTCTAGCTTGGTTTTCCCTGCAATAAACTCCTTGATGAACTTACTGAAGGTGGGCATTTTCAAGGCTTGCAAGAATGGCAAGTTGATTTCCAACTTGCTGAAAATCTCCATGAGATCCTCTGTATCATCCTTTTTCTTCTTCGCCTCCCCTCGATATGGAAATGGTTTTGCTCGCTTTACTGCATTTGTGGAAGTCCCAGCCTGGGTTTCATCAACTGCTTTGTTTCCTTCCCTACTTACTTCCTCAGGTTCGGGGTCTAGGAAGAACGGGTCCCTTGGTCGAGGTAGAGATCCCCCTAAATCTTCCTTCTGGAGGTCTCTCTGAACAATGATCTCCCTCGGTTCAGCGCCTCCCTCTTGCTGTTTCTGACTCTGTTTCCCTTCTTTAACTTGCATAGGCACTTCCTCATCAGTTTCCAACGTCGGTCTGGCGGTTTGACGGTAGCAGGAAGTTTGCCTTCATTCCCTCGCATCTCATTCAAGGAAACTGCGATCTGGGAAAGTTGTTTTGCCATCATGTCCATGGCGGCTTTTTGCTCTGACTGAGCATCTTGCAACTTGTGCACCATGTCATTGTTGGAATGTAGGTTACCTTGCATGAACTGCTGTGAATTTACCAGATCATGAACCATGTCATCCAAACTCCGTTGTGGTCTGAAGTTGGATTGACCAAAATTTTGTCCTTGACCTTGGTTCTGTCGAAAATTTCCTTGATGATTGTTGTATTGGTTACTCGACCCTTGATTTCCTTGGTGGTTCTGTTGGGAATTCTGAAAGTTGCCTTGGTTATTCCTTTGGTGAGGTGGCACATAGGAGTTTCCTGGGTTGTTTTGATTTTTGTTCCCCCAATTAGCTTGGTCTTGATTCCTGTACCCCAGCTGCAATTGTCCTTCATGACTTCTCCCTGACCAGTTGGACTGCCTCTCCGGAGGGTGTGCAAAATTCGTGAGCTGAAAGGAGGTGGCTGGCTTTGATCAAGGTCAGTCCATCTAAAGTTTGGGTGAGTCCTCCATGGGGCGTCCCTCTGTCTTCCTTGATTCCAACTTCCATCGGGATTCCAACTTTCCATCGAATTTGCTTAAGCTTGGCACTCCCCTTCGCAGGGCTGACTGTAGTATGGTTGCAGTTGTCTTTCCTCTTGACCAGGGGATTTCTCATTTTCCACTGGAGCATGCGGATTGTATTTCTCAATTGCATTTAGCAAGGCCTTTTCCAGTTTATCGATCCTATCTTCCACCTTCTTGTCTTCTTGATCCAACACTGCATTAGCTGATCCTCTCCTCAATATGCTTCGCGGGTTATCATAGGCCTTTTTTGCCTCGATCAGCCTCCCCAAGGTTTCCCTGGCTTCACTTGCTTTGTTCTTAGTAAAATTCCCCCCGCTCGAGGAGTTCATCAAGTCTTTTGATTCAGGGTTTGCACCTTCGTAGAACAGATAGTACGTCTCCGCTTCTATCATCCTGTGGTTTGGACAAGCATCCAGCAGCCCCTTGAAACGGGACCAATAAGAACTTAGAGACTCATCGTATTCTTGTTTGCACTCCGGAATCTCCTTCTTCAAGGCATTCGTCTTGTTAGATGGAAAAAAGTAGTCCAGAAATTCCAATTTAAAATCCTTCCACGTGTTGATCGAGTCCGGTGGAAGCCTTAGCAGCCAAGTGTTCGTCTCCCCCTTGAGAGCAAACGGAATTGCTCGAAGACGGTAGTCCTCCTCGGTTGCTTCGTTGGGTCGCTTTTGAATGCTGCATAGTTTTACTGAACTCGTTCAAAAATTCATAGGGGCATTCGTTCCTACGCCCAGAGAAAGTAGGTAGAACTCCAAGTACATTTGTCTTGATATCGATCGTCCTCCGCCGTTGGTTCGAGACTATGGCATGAGCGGGTTCACCGTCAAGATGTGCGGTGAGCGACCCTATTTCCGGATCGGGGTCTAGTAGATGAGCCATATCTGGGTCCTTCTCCTCCTCGGTCTCGGAATGCTCTGGTTCGGTTGATGTCCCTGGGTTCTCCTCTGTCGACGAATTCCACTCCTTTTCACTTTTTGACTCGAACGGAAATGGATCTTCCGTCTTCAATCCTGATCTGGTGGTGATGGTAGATGTAGATTCCTTGACTCGCCACTTGTATTGGCCACTCCCTGATCCAGATGAGCTTGCCCAACTTCCAGATTGGAAGCCTGCTTTCATAAACAGTCAGGGAGAAAGAAAATAACAGAAATCAAAATTTTATTCCAAATCCTTAAATGAAATAACAACAAACGCCATCCCTCCCCGGCAACGGCGCCATTTGAAAGCTCTGATAATGTACTATGTGTTCAAATAGGAAATAACAGGTTCCCTAGATCCAGCAAATCCACTAGATCACGTTAGGGGTGAGCAAAATAACCGAAAACCGAATATCTGAACCGAACCAAACCGAAATTTTGAAATTCGGTTCGGTTTTTTCGGTTTTTCGGTTCGGTTCGGTTTTAAAAATACAAAAATTTCGGTTTTTCGGTTCGGTTCGGTTTGGGCGAAAAAAAAAACCGAAAAACCGAAAAACCGAATTATATTTTAAATATATTATTATATATTTTTATCCTATTAATTTAGTATATTATATCATATATATAACATATATTCTTCTAATATATTTTTATATAATAAATATTATATATTATATTAATTTTATATTATATATATTTATATTCTATTAGTATATATAAAATAAAATAAATTAGATATATTAAAATATACTATTTTTTTCGGTTTTTCGGTTTTGTTTTGAAATTTAGGTTTTTTCGGTTTAGTTCAATTTTTTAAGTTCGGTTTTTGGTTTTTCGGTTTTCGGTTTTTCGGTTCGGTTCGGTTTCAATTTTAACCTAAATTCGGTTTTTCGGGTTCGGTTCGGTTTGGGCGAAAAACCGAACCGAAACCCGAATGCACACCCCTAGATCACGTGGCCTAGGAACTCGTTGATCGCAAGGAATCCCGGTCGTCGGACACACAGAACACTTCTTTTCAAAAACCCTCAACCACTTTACTAAACCTAGTATAGGGAAGTAGGGATCGATCCCACAGAGAAGGATGCGTAATACTCATGTTCAAGGATTTGGGTGTGTTTTTGGTGTTGGCTGCTGCCACGCATTTTCTTGGGTTGAGGAAAAACAAAATTAACTTGACTTGGGAAACTTTAAAATTCTTAAGCTAACAGCTAGACCTAGGCAAATATCATGAAAGAGCGTAGTAAAGGAAACTAACTATTCGACACTTGATCTAAGAAAACTACTTCACTACTAGACCTAAGAAATAAACCTACTGTGGGGACCATGACTGAAAAAAAAAGCAAAGTACGAACGAAAAGTTGGCAGAATAACTAACTCTCGTACTAACTAATAGCGACATCGTCTTCTACAACCAAATTGCGTAAAACTTCTTAAGAAATTCAACATAAGCGAAATTAAAACAGAGCAACTGACTTTTAAATCAAATTTATGCATAATCAACGAAGAACCTAACAGATCTGCATACTCTAGACGAAGCAAAACAGAAAACAAGAAGAAAATAGAATCCATCTAACAACTATCTTTCCACACGTCGAATCCAACCTCAGACGCTAAATCCACTCCGGATCCAAGCGTCCGACACGAACTCCAACCAACAGAAACTCTTCATCACGTCAGATTTAAACAAGGAACTCCGAATACTCAAATAACCACAGATCTATCACCAAATTCCATATCAAACACCACAACATCAAAATAAACAGAGATTGACATAACATTTGAAGAAATAAACTAACAGCAGAGAGATCTATGCAAATTGACTTGGAATTTAACTGCTAAACGCAGATCAACAAACGGAATGACAAATAAGTATCATCAACAGCAAGGTCGACTCCCAAAAGTGAAGTTCGACGGTAAAAACGAGCAAAACAACTGAAATTAAAAGGAATTGTATCTTCGTCCACACTCGGACGGTGTTGCCAACCACGATATTTCTAAGAAAGTAACCTTCCGTTCCCGACTACCCCAGATCTCCCATTCCCAAGTGTGTGTAATGTGTGTGAGCTAAGAAGAGTGAAGAAAAAGTGATAATCCTTGCGTTGCATGCTCTTTTATATATAGGCGTTTGAGTGGGGCCCAGCGAGGTATAGATAAGACTTTGTTGCCCTCAGCTATTGACTCCTCTGTCACGCCAATTTTCCTTGTAATTCCTGCTCACTTCGTTCCTTTCCTACGCTAGACCATCTCCTTCAGTACTTCCTTGATCTAGCGATTTTCTTCACACACCTGGCTTAGGAAACGTGTTAGACCCAGCAAATTATAACATTTTCCGCACATTACCGATGCATGAAATTAGCCTTATCACTAACCCACCGATCAACAATGGGGGAATTGCCGCTAACAGCTTTGAATTGAAGCCGGGATTGATAAACAGGGCAGAAGCACATGCATTTGGTGGAACAGGTTCAGAAGATGCCAACAAGCACTTGACCAAGTTCATACAAATCAGCAACACGATTAAGGCTAATGGGGTCTCAGATGATCAGATTCGCCTCAAAATATTCCCATTCTCTTTGAAGGACGATGCTAGGGATTGGTACGATAACATGGATCCTAACTCGGTCGCTATTTGGGATGCGATGGTTGAGCTTTTCTTGGATAAATACTACCCACCTAGCGAGGCACTAGAGCGACAAGCAGAAGTCATCTCCTACGCGATGCAGCCTCAGGAGAATATTCAAGAGGCATGGAAGAGATTTAAATATCTGATGAAGAGATGCCCCAACCACGGTTTAAGCCCGGGACAACAAGTCATAACTTTCTACAGAGGAGCCACTCCAGAGGCAGTGCGCGAATTGAATATGAGTGCGGGGGGGTCACTCCTTAGGTTGGGAGAAGAAGAGTCTCTAGAAGTGATTAAAAGGGTGGCCGCCAACGATGAGGGATGGAAGAATGAGAGAAGCAAGACCTACAGGGTAGCTTCCACATCGGACATTGACAGGATGGACATGATGTCCAAGCAGTTGGACTTCTTGACAAGCAGGCTAGGCTTTATGGGAATAGGGCCAACTGGGCTCGAATTTGAAGATGTGAATTATGTGCATCAAGGCGGCAACAACAGGAATTTCAACAACTACCGCCCGAATCAAGGGAGTGGTAACTTCAACAACTTTGGGAACATGGCAGATCCCAACTTGTCCTATGGGTCCTAACAACGCCCTGCAGCCACCACCGGGATTCCAAGTGTCGAATGGTCAAGTCATTGAGACGAAGAAGAATGAGCTTGGAGATGTCTTGATGGTATTTATGAAGCAAACAGGGGAGTGTATGGACAACTACGATAAGAGGCTGAAACAGGTAGAGACAGAGGTGCAAGACTTAAGCACCCACATGAAGAGTCTTGACAATCAAATGAGTCAGATAGCTCAATCTGTGAGCAAATTACATACTCCCGGCCAATTTCCAGGGCAACCAATTGTGAACCCCAAAGATTGTAAGGCGATTCATCTTAGGAGTGGCAGAAACTATGAGGGTCCTTCTATGCCAGAGACCGCGGTTGAAAAGGAAGTGGAAGCTAAGGAAGTGCCGGAAGAAGAGAAAGAAGAAGAGGAGATAGAGGCGGAGTCACCTAATATGCCATCCGAGGTTCAACCCGAGGCAATTGTTCTACCCAAGCCAAAGGAAGTTAAATTCCTTTCCCTCAAGTGGTGCAAAAGAAGAAGTTAGATGAAAAGTTTGTGAAATATCTTGAGATCTTCAAGAGGGTGCACCTCAACATACCTCTCATTGAGGCTCTCCAACAAATGCCCGGCTACCTCAAGTTCTTGAAAGAGATTATGTCCAAGAAGAAGAAGTTGATTGATTATGAAACCATGAGCTTGACCGAGAATTGTAGTGCAATCATCCAACAAAAGATGCCGGCAAAGATGAAGGATCCGGGGAGCTTCAACATCTCTTGTATGATCGGGAATGATAGGCAAACTAAGGCCTTGTGTGATTTGGGGGCAAGCATAAATCTCATGCCCCTAAGCTTCTTTCGGAAGTTGAAATTTGGTGTCTTGAAGCCGACTACCATCACCCTTCAAATGGCGGATAAATCCGTCAAGTTCCCCAATGGAGTCCTCGAGAATGTCTTAGTGAGGGTGGATGATTTTATTTTCCCCATGGACTTTGTTGTTTTGGACATGAAGGAGGACCCAAATGTTCCTCTCATCCTTGGAAGACCATTCCTTGCAACCGGGAAAGCTTTAATTGATGTCACTAAGGGAGAACTCACCCTTAGGCATGGAAATAAGATCGCCATCCTCTCTACGTTGGACAAGATGAAACGCCACGAGATAGAGGAATCAAAGAAGATGGTGGAGTTAGAAGAATGCAAGGTGATGAATGTTGCATATGAGAAAGCTAAGGAGGATGAAGATGCGAAGCCCAATTGGTGGAAGAAGCGGTTATACAAGCTCTATTTGGCCGCTAAAGCAAAGACGGGCCCCGATGATATTATTCGTGTGAGGTTGGAAAACAAGTAGATGAAGCTTTCAAGACGTCGAGCATACGACAATAAAAAGTTGCGCTATATGGGAGGCAACCCATAGTAGGTAACTTCTAGATTGTTTCGTTTTAGTTTGTCTATCATATAATTCTCACTTCTCCACCAACTTTTTAAACTTATTCTGTGCATAGCCTTGAATAAGTTTGGGGGGATGATATGGTGGATAGTGAGCCTTATGAGATGCTTTGCTGTTTTATTTTTGTTTTAGATTGATTAGTTGTCTTTTGTTGCTTTTGTTTATGTTGGTAGATTTTCTTTGCTTTAAACCTCTGTGAGTTGTATTGGTTTTGGGTTGTTGAAATTGAACTTGTTTGAATTTTGGTTTCTTGGGGTAAAGACTAGTTGTTAATGATTAAAACATCATCCATCTTTTAAGCTATCATAGTCTTTGATTTAAGAGTTTGAGTAATAGGTGCATAAGTAACGAATTGCTTGTTTGCCTTGATTCATGCTATTACCCGAGTGAGATTTGAGCCAAACATTCATTTCAGTGTGATTTTATCATTTACTTGTTGTTGTTTCTAGAACTTGCTCCCGATCATATTAAGTCTACATAGTGAATGTGAGTTTAGGAGATGACGTTAGGCTATCTTTGTTCCTCCCTTCACAAGTGCTATATTTCTATCCCTAGTTAACCGTCTTAGCCTAAAAAGTTCTCCAATGTTATTGATTTGTTAAGTTCACTCTCAAAAGTGTCAATCTACAAATTTGGAAGCACATATAGGGGGTTGGCGTTACTTAAAAAAAATGGAGGTATAAGCTAGACGAAGTCTAGAGGAGTTTTTGCTTGGGAATTTCAATAAGTGGGGACCGGATGGGAGGAAGAATTTCGACAAAGTCTTACTTTTCTGAGATTTGTTATGGGAAATGGTCTTTTGTTGGGATTTGTAATATGCGAGTACTTGGGCATCTCTTACTTGTCAGCCACTTTAGCCAAAATGTTCCCTACCGTCCAAAGAGCCACATTACAACCTTAATAAAGTCCTTTCTGATTTTAGATTCACATTCACATTCTAGTAGATGAGATGTTTGATTTGGAGCAAGCCTATGGTAAACACTACTTGTATTTTGATTTGAGAGTATTATTTCTATACATACACTTTTGAGAGTGAGATACACACACACATATCTTGAGAGAAGCATGAATCCAAGGTGATATACAAGTTATATTTTGATATGCTCTTGTATTCCATACTCTTTGAAACAATGATGATGTCTAAACCCCTTTAAATCCAAGTCTTCTTTTAGTTCTTTTTGTTCATTGCTCAAGGACTAGCAATTATTTAAGTTTGGGGGAGTTGACATACTTGGATTTTTCTTGGTTTTAGAGAGTAATCTTGCATGGTTTTTATCACATTTCGTCTATTATCAGATATGATTATGATTACTTCTCTATTATTTTGGTATTTGACCATTTTGTTAAGAATGTGTAGAAAAAGGTAGAAAATATGTGAATGTGCAGCAACCTTGGTTTGAGACGATATTAACTGGAGATTTTGAAGTCCAATCAGCCCCTAATGCATATCAATCTCTTCATCTTCGAAAGAGCTTCGCGTGGGTATCTTGCACGCCTCAATCGGAGTTCCGTAGAAGAAGTTATGACCGTTTTACGAACACTGCGCTGTCCAGAAAATTACACGCGGCCAGGGGAATTAACCACCCGGCGGGGTACTGTGTTTTTGCGCTGAAAAGGTCAGAAAATGGTCGAAAATCATCACCCGGCCGGGTGAATTTTACTCTTTATAATTCTACCCGGCCGGGTACGTTGTTTTGGCGTATTTTCTTGCCAAAAACGCGATTTTTTATGGGAGATTAAAAGGAAGAACGCCTAGGTTTCATAATTCAACATTCCACCGCCTCCAACACATTCCACACTTCCCCAAGAACACTTTGAAGAGAGATTTGAAGATTGAAGACTACAAATCGAGAGATTGGAGTCTCTAATCGATAGAATCGTTCCACAGGAGTATCTATTTGCTTTCTTTTATGTATTTGATTGAATCCATTGTTTTGGTTTTCATGAAGAACATGAGTAGCTAATTTTATTGTGGAGTTTTGGTAAAGACTACAATGGATGTTTGTGATTAATTCAAGGACTTCTTTTGATTGCTTAGCTCTTGTGATTCCTTTGTTCATTCTTGTACCTTTTCAATTCAATTGCTTAGCTACCATTTGAGTTTATTTACCTTTATAGTTGTAATCAAGAGATACCTATCTAGGTTTGATAAAAGAGTGAGCATCACTTTGATAATCTACACTCGAGAGAGGGGAACCTTAGTGAGGGCTTGGGTCTTTTGTTCTATGGAGTTAATCTAAACATATTAGAAGGAGACTTCAATATTAAGGGTTAATCAACGGGGTGAGTACACTCGCGAGGGGGCTCAACCTAGACTAGCGACTTTCCTAGTAATCCTAGAGACATAAAATGGGTAATCGAAGTTGTTAAATCAATCACAATACAATTCCATTGTAGTTGGATCCAAAACTCTACTCTCCTCTTTGTGGTACCTTTTCACGTGTGCTTATTTCCTCTTGTTACTTTTAATTTCTTTTCATTGTTATATGCTTATAGTAGTGTTAGAACAAAACATTTTCTCTTGGATTGTCTAGATAGTAATTGAAATTTGTTCGTGGTACTTGAGTTGATACAATCTTGTCTCTGTGGGATACGATACTCTTGCTTGCTAATTGCTACACTAGCCTCGTACACTTGCGGGTATTATTTGTGTTAAAATAAGTTGAGTCAACATCATAGTATTAAAATAATATAAGTACGACAAGGTTGAGTATTCAACAACACATCAACTTCTTAATCATTGAATGATAAAGTATTAATGGCTCTTGGTTTTAAGGCCAAGAAAATACTTAGCAATTGTTCGAACTGATCTAGACTATCAAGATTTTAACATTTCGTTAAATAGCTTGAGAGTTGAGAAAGTCTGTTTGATGCACTATGAATTAGAATCATTTGATTTTTCAAGAGATTCAGAATACTTATACAAGTGCAACATAGAAAGACTAGCAAGTCTCAATGGTTTACACCTTAAGGAGACGAGCAAAGGGTTATGATCAGTAGTGGGAGTCTAATCTCCATTAATGAATCCAAGCATTCATCTAATGAATGGGATAGTTATGTAAGAATGAATCGAAGTCTTTCTAAGACAAGTTTGATTAAGTGATGAGTTGTACTCATTAAAATCTTATCATTGATGGGATAAACATTAAAGAAACTACACTCATCAGTACCTTCTACAAAATACAAGTTGTGGACTAGAGCGTCTCTAGTCTAGCACATCTCAAGGTGTAATGTTATTCCAACACGTGTTGGAAAAGTGTCCAAGAAATTGGAGTTGAGTACTGAGGCATGTTTTAAGGTTTGTCCCAAATGATGTAAGGTTATAAGTTCTGTAATCTTCAAAGATATAATTCTTGTATGAAGATCAAGAGATGAACTACAAGCCTAACAGCGTGATAACTCTCAAAATAAAGAGAGAGAGATATCGGATTTTCCACATTACCAAGAAGTCATACCATTAGGAACTTTTGCACTAATAAAATAAACTTCAGTACCTAAGATTGTAAGAACCATGTCGTAGTGGGAGCGTTTCACTGGAACTGTAACGACCCGCCCTTCTAGGGTATAATAAATACGGCGATTGTTACCTAGGCGGACTTAAATGCAACAAGATCATAGGCTAGGGTTCCATTTAAAGGGATTTTACCAAAGTATTTAATGAACAACTAGAACGATAAGAGTAACGGCTTAGCAACGAAGTTCAATGAAAAAGGGCTATCACAATTAATATTCAAAACGACAAGGTCTTAAGATAATCCAAACTGGATCATGTATCAATAATCCAACAAAATGAAATAGTTCAAACTCAACCAAACGATAATAAGTTTCATATTTCAGCGGAAGCATCCAAGAGAAGGGTGAAGCCGTGTATGAAGACACAACTACACTCGAAGTTTCAAAATGACCATATTATTCAATTAACTTACTCAACACCGCCAACCGCTCGTCGCCGCTCAACCTGCATATAGGGAAAACACATGCATGGCTGAGTACTATAAAGATACTCAGTGGACTTATGCCGAAAACAGTTTAATCAAAAATATTAGTTATCATGCCATTTTCAAGTGTCCATCGGGGTTTTATCTTTAGAAATGCCCGAGGCACCAATCCTCATTCTACATGACAAGGAATGCGGCCGCAATCCAGGTCACTAGACCGGCCAACCCGTACGCTGGCACACGGTCTAACATTGGTGTGCACTAACCCAAGTAGAGTTTGCAGCTCTACAAGGATCCGAATTCGATTAAATCAATAGTGGCATAGCCACAAGGGATAGGCACGACAAAATAAATCAAGGCATGATAAGCACAGATCTCATTCTCATCAATAAAGATTTAGGACGTTGTCCTTATTTTAAAAGAAAAGCCCACCTCGACGGCTTAGATCGCAAGTATTCTCTTCCCCTTGCTATCACGCTGAGAGTGCGAGTTATCACCTTTCAATTACGTGTATCACAAATCAGTCTCAATCATTAATTACAAAATCATGCATGTTCCCAACATTTCCCTTTTCCCATCAATTCATTTTAATATCACCGTTCAAAATCAAGACATGATTATCATATCGCTTTTATTCGCACTACAACTCCAGATCTATCATCGAAACATGTCACGCATGAGTGTTTTACAACACACATCACACGCACACACACAACACACACGCACGCACACCGAGGCATGCACGATCCACACACACACACATATGCATCCCATTCATCAATTGGTTTTCCCCTTTTCACTCGATCTATATGCATGAGGGTTCAAGAACACCGATTAATCGGTTAGATGAGAAAAGATTGATATAAAAATACCTTTTCATGATAGAACGAATGATAGAACAAAGTAATAGCCTTGATTCTTCAACAATTCTTGAGTTTCAACTCCAATTCTTTGTAAAGAATGAAGAGATCTTGAATAAAATAGAAAACAAGTTGAGGAAAGAGTGGAGGAAGTGGGAGGTATGATTTTTAAGAGTGGGAGGCGTGATTTGTGATTTTAGGTTTAAGGTTTCTCATGTTTTTATAGAGTGCAAGATATAATATCTTTAACTAAATAAATTAAAGGTTTGAGAAGATTTGGTGGGGGAAAGTGGCGTTAGTTTTGGGAGAAAAATAAGGAGTATTCGAATTCTAGGCTATTTAATTAGCCTATGATTTTATTTGGATATTTTACAGAGTAGAATAAAATATCACGGAGCAGAATAAAAATAATAATTCTCCCACTAAGAATATGGAATAGGCGATTTTTATTCCCCTTCTACAAGGAATTTAATAATTTTCCTAATTAAATTAGGATATGGCAAGATCTTCTTAGATATGGTAAGATATGCTGGAATATTTATATTTATTCATGGAAGAGAATAAATAAGGGATCAAATAATATGATCGAATAATTCCTTCTCCCATAAATAGGAGATTTTCGAAAATTTCCATGTAATAGGGTGGGTTTCGAAAATTCCACAGAGGAATTAGAGAATAATTGGACTTTGGATTTAATTTGGATAATTATCCCAAGCAAATAATTAAATCCAAGAAAAATAAGATTTCTTCTCCAATAATAATAGGGGTCGAAAATTCCAATAAAGTGTGTACGATATTTATGAATATCCTATTTAGTCTCACTCATCCCTTAGGAATTAATTCGCCACAATATATATTTCACCCCTCATCAAATATTCACACAATCATTTCACTAAATCAGCCATTTTTACTTCCACCTCATATTCTCAACACATTGACCTTTCAACGGCCACGTCATAATTTCCACATCTTTGACTATTCAACCGCCACGTCATATACTCAACATATTTGACTATTCAACCAATCTCAACTCCAAATCGCAATTAGGTCACAAAGAAATCATGCAATTAAATCACTCATCAATTGATCCACATACTCCATAGCATTAAAAACATTTAATGCAAAAATTTTATGTCTCGAAAATTAGGGTTTGAAAAAATGGGGCGTTACAATGTAGTATTAGAGTGTCGTAAGACTCAGCCTTAGATTAACTTGAACATAATCCCTTTAACTAAAATGTAGTATTGGTTAATTTGGATAATCATCTTTGAAAAGGTGATAGATTCCATATTACAATCTATGATAGACAACATGTTTTACAAGACTTGCAATACTACCTACAGGCTGTGTCAGTCAGTGAGAGCAAGTATCATTGCAAGTGTAAATGAGGATCTCAAATGGCTAGACAATGACAATGGGTTATGCCCAAAGAGAATTATCTTATCGCTATCGTTGTGCCAGGATTTATTTGATCATATTGTCTATTAGAACTTACATAAATTAGAATGTATGTATTATGATTGTCAAGACAGCCTTCTATAAATAGAAGTCTTGAGGAAATCATCTATTAGAACAATCTAATGGATATGTAATCAAGGGCAAGAAACACATGATTGGAAGCTTATATAGACCTTCGTGGTCTTAGGCAAGCTTCTAAATTAGAGTATATGTGTTTTATCAAAATTGTCAAATATTTGAAATTTGACTTGTGTCCTTAACAGTGCTGTAAGCACAAGGAAGTTCAAGTGCATTACATATGGTATTATTGGTACTCTACGATGATGAAATTTACAAAAGTTGCAAACAACTAAGATTGGCATCTGGCGTAGGAAACTGGTTGTCTGCCCAGTTTAAGATAAAAGATTTAAGAGAAACTAATTACATTCTTAGCATCTAAGTCCTTTTAAGATTGCTAGTAAGAATGTTGAGATTCTCTTAGGAATCCTATATCTACACATTGCTTGGAACATTTTAGCATTAGATATTCCATGAAAAGGTTTATACCTTTCAAGATGGAATTGTCTTGTCTCTAGTCAAGTGTTGTTTAACGCTTAGTGAGATCAAGAATTATGAGACTAGTTTCGGAGATAGTTGTCTCATGTATGCTATAATGTGTATTGAGTTTGATATTAGTTGTGCTTATGCATGAAAAGTGTATATCATATTAACCATGACAAAGGACTTTGATTGAGGTAAAGAGTATACCATAGTGCTTGAGAAAGACTAATCGCTATATTCTAGTTTACCAGTCATTCATGTAATGTCCTTGGGGTTACACTGACTTAGTTTTATGACTAATCAGTGATCAAGTAAGTCATCATCTGAATATGTGTTAACCCTAGGAGTATCTTCCTAATAGCTTTAATCGTAAGTTTGAGTATGCCTATGAGTATTACATTTGGTTGTGATTACTCTAGTGAAGGCTAACTCAAGGGACACATGAGCTAATAAAGCTAAGCAATCACATAGAGAGATGAAATTAATTAAAGATCAAGAACGCATCAAAGACGTTATGGTGGAAAAGATATGATCAGAGAACAACCAAGCAGATTTTTCACATAAAATGTCTTTGTGGCAACATGTTCAAACATGATGTGAAATGAATGGTGGTTCGATATATCTAGTACCAAGACCTGCTTTTTGTATAAGTGGGAGAGTTTTTGGCAGTGGGTATACTCAAAAGCATGTTTTGAGTATAAGTGAGAGATTGTTAGGTTTGGTATGCAGAAAAGCATGTTTCGAGCAAGTTTCGCTGGAATGGAATCTTGCCTGTATACGTAAAACTCTATAATCCACTTTTAACCCGATTCAGTATTATTCGAGCAGTTTCGTACGAATAGAATCAGTATATTATTACATTGTGTTTGCTTGTGCATTTATAAGATGTTTTATAAACATTTAAATGTATAAGAAGCAAACAAAGTCTAAGTCTTTTGCTTAGTAGACTGGTTGTGGGCGACGTCCACTTTAAGGTAACACAGTCGGTTCTATGCAATGCTTTGCAAAAGAAAAAGAAGAATTTCACAACCCAGATAGGCTTAGACTACCTATCGTGAAAGGTTGCAATGTCAGTCCGATTATTTCTAAGCCTTACTGAAATAAGATGTCGTTGGTGTGGTATAGCACTAAATGGATCTAACAGCAAGACATGTCTTTATGCTATCTACTGAAAGACTAGGTCTTGATAAATAACTATTTCTTAATCTACATACGTTAGCATTGAGCATACGGTATTGATTATACACTACTTTGACTTATCAAATGGTGCGTTTCGCAACCCAATAATCCTGATATATTGGGTAGTGGTGATTAATATCTAGCGATGCTAGGATTGCTATTATGTTGAATCGTGCGCGAGGTGAGTCTCGTTTTATAATTTCCTCAAGAGGAGCTCGAACAAGGTTTTATTATTCAAAAAATTGGCCAGTTGAAGTTTTATCGCTCTATAATAATAATTAAGTGTTTCTTGCTAAGTCCACTCTTGGAATTAATAAGATGTTAATTAATTAAGTGCATAGAAGACATTAATTAATTAATGGACATTTATATCTTAAGCGCGGGAAATAAATAATATAAATAACGGAAACCCGGATTACTTGTAATTTCAGATTTGGATGGGGAGTGCAATATTACTTCTGTAGTGGCTGCTCGTAATATTCCAATATAAGCTTGTATTAAATTGTGGGTTCAATTTAATTAGTAAAAAGCTAATTGGGGGAGCTCATATCCAAAACCTTCCATAGATCCCTGACTGGGCCCAATATGAACTTAATATAAATAGGAGAATAAAGGAGAGACAGAATCACAATTAATCAGTAGTAGAAATTTTCGTCCCCCTCTGGTTTTAGAGGAGCTCGAAAATTCTTCAGCTCTCTTGCGTGAGGAATTTCTGTCTTCTTTTATTCGAAACCTAGTATTTTGATAAAATCAGCCCACCCTGATATCGAGATACAGTTCGGGAACCAGTCAGAAGATCCGTGTTCTAGTATAGAAGATCATCGTGGAGAAGGCGCAAACAATCGTCGTTTTTTGGAGAATCAAAATCGGTAACCCTAAACCGTAGAAATCATGTTTAGGATTTATATTTTCTAAGCACGAATTATTTGCGTTCTAGCATGCAATTATCTGTTTAACATGTGAATTGATTAATCGCATAATCGGTCAAATAGATCCGTGTCTGATTTATTTGTTTTGTACAAGTCTTCCGCTGTGCAAGGGGCACAAAACCCCAGCTTATTACATACTATAAAATTAAATGTATTTATGGTGTAGTTATTTATGTTACAAAAGCAACCCACTGGGCCATCAAGTTTCGGGTCTGGCCCTATCGGAATGTGGACTAATAACATTGTAATTTTATCGGATTGAAAATTCTTAATTCTAACCCTCTAAATTTAGGGGACTATTCGGACCATCCCGTGGGAGTGCAGGCTGGACATCCCTAAGTGTAAGCATTGATGTTTAACTTTTACACTATTTTCAATTAATTCTTGAATTGAGATAAACGTGAAGAAATAATAGACAATAGTTGTACCTATGTCTAATTTACTGGGCCAGTCCATCAAGTTTCGGGTATGACTTATCGGATTGCGGGATAATCGAGTTGTAATTTTATCGGGTTGAAAATTGTCAATCCTTACCGTTTAAAGTTAGTGGGCTATTCGGGTCTTCCCACGCATCACGGGACATCCATAAGTGTAAGTTTTGATGTTTTAACTTTTACAGTACTTTCAATCAATTCTTGAATTGAGACTAACCACGATTCACTGAGGACTCAAAAAATTATCCAAAAACTTGTTCCTATTCTTTCGCTGCTCTTTCACGGTGAACCAACATAACAAATTGAATTTTTTTGAAACCCTTGATGAAATAATGTGAAAATATTCGGGGATTTTTAGGGTTGAGTAATCGAGTAGAATAGGAGTAATGCAGATATTTTAGACCCCATTTTGAGCAATGATTTATTGCTTCGTTTTCATCAATCGAGAGGCCTGCTTCTGATTCGTATACATAGATACACAAGTTTTGGGGATTTCTCATCATTTGTTCCGTTTCTCGATTAGATGTCTGAATTGGTGGCTCGAACTGGTCGGCTACAGCAGCGTTACGAGGATGGCTACCGTCTCATTGCTGGGTATATACATATATATACATCTTCATTTTTTTCAATTTATGTATTTTTCATCTTCAATTATTTTTTTTCGTGATGGATTTTATAATCCGTTTCCAATTGGGGGAATGTGGAGAAATTGGTGTTAGTTTTGTTAACTGAGGAATGTGTGAAATTTTGTGTTTGGGATTTTGTTGCTTGGATCATTTCAACATTGGGGGTTGTGGATGCTAGGTTTTGATTGATTAGAATGAAAATGTGCAATCTTGATAAATTTTTTTGTGAATTTTGTCTGTTAGTTTTTCTTGATTGATTACTAGAACTTTCCTTTCTCACTGTGGGTGATGGTGCAGGGTAACTTGAAGTAATATATTAGATTCTGCTTTTGAGCCACTTTATTCGATTTTTGGGTGTTTTGCAACTAAGTGTTGATTCTGCATGAAAGGGGATGATTTTTCTATGATGGCTTAAGAGAAAGCTCTGAAGTTTTTATTTGAGCTTCCGTAATGGTATGGTAACTTGTTCCAATCTAGGTTCACAGCGGAATAATATCATTATGGAGTATATTTTACACAATCCTACATAAACTTATTTCGTGACGAAAAAAGAGTGTATAATGCTTCAACGTTGGAAATCTTTATGATCAAACATACATGCTTCTCCTCTCTATAATGCTTCGAACATCTCTAAAGTTTTGCTAAGTTGGCCTCTTTATATTCCAGCATTCACTTAACTTTTGTTTCTTCAATAGAATCTGGTGTTAGCACTACTTTCTTTGATTATACGATAATCTTGAATTGATATGAGAGATCTACTATGGAATTTGGAGAAGGCAGAAAAAAGTTTGGCATTCTTCTCCATTTGTTTCTGTGGGCTGAAAAGTGAAGTAGGAAAAGCACATAACATATTATTCACTGACACAACCAGAATTGGATGACTCTTATGGATGGTTTACTGTTTAAGCATTTTATCGTCTCTTCAGTTAGCAAGAAATAGGAGAATCTTTGAAGATTGTGAGGAGTTTAGGTAGGGTCAGATTCAGGGTTTATTGGTGGACTTAAACTACTATAACTTTTGAGCCTTTTTGGTTTCTCATTCGCCTTGCTTAATCTGATATGTTGTTTTGATTATATTAAAAAGCATTCACCATATTCATCTGTGCTGATCAAAATTGTGATTTCCCAGGTGTATTCCCTTCAGATACAAGACAGTAAAAGATGATGATGGTGGCAGAAATGAGACTATCGTTGAAGTATTAATGATCAATTCAACTGGTGGACCTGGTCTTCTGTTTCCAAAGGTTCGGATCTTTGAACTATGTCAATGGAAGCAGACTGCATAAAGCATGTTTTTTCGCCCACTGCTCCTCTGTTGGTTGCAGTGTTAAGTTTCCGTTGATAAAATGAGTTAAGATATAGTTCATGTCATACATTACCTTGGCTAGGAAGCATATCCTTGTAACGATTTAAAATTGGTAACTTGGTATACTTGTAACCATTATGGTTTAACCTAAAGCGGAAAGAAAGATGGAGACTGGATAAGGACGAATGAATAGTTTTATTAAGGCGTTAACTGAATGCTTTCGCAAGATTTTTTTTTTGATTAAATGCAGTTTTATTTTTAATTCCTAATAAAGGTAGCAAATTTTCTCCTTCAATATACCCAATTTCTACTCTGGAAAGAGAACCTATTCTTATCTCTCTAATCTCACTAATCTGCCTATGTGACCATTCATGAATACCAATAGGCCGCATTTTCGGATACTATCTTGGGGAATATTCTCTTACATTCTTTTCATGTTTGGCTTCAGTTTCATCCATCTTTCAGAAGTTAGTTTAAGCTCCTTCTTATACCAAAACTCGAGGTTACAAGTAAACGATTTCACGGTTGCACTACTTTCCATAACAACAATAAGGCGTTTCTTGGAAGTGTCACTCCCTTGTTCGACACTGATTTGAGTGTTGAGATTTTCTAATAAACTCCTCGAGCTAATGTTTCCTTTTTTCAGAAATACAGTGACGACAAAGTAATACTTGGTTCTTAATTTTATCTTTGTCAGTCGTATATCATCCTTTCCCACTGTAATTATCTCATCCTCTGAAGGTAGTTTTCTTCTATAATTTGATTGGACGTGTTTATGATTTTAGTATGCTTAGGCATACAGATCATATATGGTGCATTTTTATGACTGAAATTGAAGTAAAATTTTTGTTAAGTTATGGTATAATGATATAAGGTGTGACACAATGGCATACATGATTTTGAATTTTCATGACATGTTTATATTAGATGAATGTAAAAGATTACGTGACATACATGTATAAAATCTGCAGTGTTTCGGTCAATTAACCCTGATATGAAAAATGCCCCACCTTTTCATTTTCTTGTTATTTTCTATAGGGTGGGTGGGAGAATGATGAAACGGCCGAGGAGGCAGCCGAAAGGGAAGCCATGGAAGAGGCTGGAGTTCGAGGCGATCTAGTGGTAATCTATACGTCTATTCGTTTATTGTTTGATTGATTACATTCCTATAACTTGGTTTTATAGCAAAGCTGTCCGATCTAATTGAATCAGCACCTTAATCGAACAAGGAAGTGCATCTAATTATGAACTCAAACTTAAATGAATGCTTAGAACACTGTCTTCAGCTGACCTTTCTCTATCATGCTTGTTCTTTTGTGTCAGCATTTTCTTGGATGCTATCCTTTCAAGAGCAAAACACTCCAAGATGAATACAGCCCGGAAGGACTGTGTCGAGCAGCTATGTATGCCTTGCACGTGAAGGAGGAGCTCGACTCTTGGCCTGAGAAGAGCCACCGGCAGAGGAGCTGGCTAACCGTTGGGGAAGCAATCGGGTGCTGCAGGCACGCGTGGATGCGGGAGGCCCTTGAGAAAGGTTTCTCAAAGTGGTATGATGATGGCATGATCCATACCTTGCCAAGAAAGGGTTCAAGTTGACATTTTCATCATTGAATTTTGCTTAGAACAATTTTCAAACTATGGTACCATCTCTTAAGTTGATTCTTGGTGCCTGATTGTTTCTCTCTAAATTTAAAAAAAATCCTTAATTTGGAGAACTTAGGAACTTCGAAAGTTAGATGCAAATAGTTTGTGTTGTGTTTTAGGTGTTTAAAATATTTTCATATTTGGGTATTTCCGCACCCAAATCAGTGAAGACTGGTGACCTTTTCTTTTCTTCTTGGAATATTGGCACCTAATATTATGGAACGTTCAAAAAGTTGAGTTTTACCCACGAACTATCAATTAGCAAATAATATCACGAACTTTACCTGAGTTTGTTATTTTTCACCAGTGAAATTTTTTTGGATATATCAATGTATTGAAGAATAATTTTGGAGGGTGTGCTTTAAGAAAAATAATCCTAAAAAATTGAAGAACTTGAAGCTCTCGAAGTTGTTGAGAAATTACGAAAAAAATTCGTATTGTGATATTATTTGCTAGAATTATTTTGTCGGTGGGAAATAACAAACTTGAATAAAGTTCGTGATGTTATTTATCAAGTTGAAAGTTTGTAGAAAAATCCAACTTTTTAAAAGTTAATATTCCTTTCTTTTTATACTTATTGTAATAATTGGTTTTTAACTGTAATTTACTTCTTGAAAAGCTACTAATGAAATTCTCAAAAATCAAAATATGCAGATTATTAGCATAAAAACATTTTGATATATAAAGAACCATTCTCATCTTTAAGTAAAGGAAGAAATAGAACGACTTTTTTGTCTATTTAAAGTATTGATCTTTTATGATATACTATTAGGCTTTGTTCGATAGTTATGTTTTACTACTAACATTTATTTATTATGACTTATTGTTTGGTATACAAAATAAATTAACCGCATGCCTATGTTATTTTTTCAGACCGGATAGGTCCGCATTCTTTTTTACTCCCTTCATCCCAAGATATTACACTCGTATACCATTTTAGGGTGTCCCAACATATTTGAGTCATTTTTATTTATGATAAAAATTTATTTTACTACCAACTCCACTTACACCACTAAACAACACCTCCTAAATTCCTGTTACCAAAAGAAGTGAGTCTAATATCTTGGGACGAAGGGAGTATATTTTAATCGGATAATTTGAACCAACAAAGAGGGTTTGTTTATTTATCTTAATTTAAAATCAAAATTAGATAAGTTTGTTAGATTACTAAATTACCCTCCTCATTTGGATCAGTCATTCTTCACCGTCAAATCTCCCCCAAATGAAAAAAACGAAAGAAAATAGGTACCCTTCGCTCTCTCCAACACTCCAATTAGGGTATTTGAATCAGCCTCCTCTCACGCACGGGCGAAATGCAGTACTGTTGTTGCCGTCGTCGCAGTCACAGACTCGCTAGGCAAGAGAAGATCTATGCTGGCCTCTTCTCCATTGTTAGGAATACCCAGGCGTCACTACTCCTCTCCCTCACCTAGGGCTGAGGAAAAATACCTAAATGGTGAAACACCGGCCTTATCATACCGAAAAATATCAAAAATACCAAATTTCCGGTATACCATTATTTTTCGGTACAGTATGATTACTTACCGTAATATTTCGGTACTGTAATGATATGAATTTTCATATACCGTGGAATACATCGGCATACCGAAATTCAATATATACCGTAAAATATAAATATAATTTTACATCAAATATATTGTATATATATTTTTAAACTATAAAATCTATTAAAATGTAAATATAATTATATAGTATAAAATATGTTTAATATATATTTTTAATTATAAAATATAAATAATTAAGTAAAAACCCAAATACTCTCACTACAAAAAAAGAGGCTATTTGCGACCAAATAGTTTCGAGCACAATTGCGAGCATAGATGGAAACAACGACCAATTTTCAAAATATTAAGTGGTATTGCGAGCCCTAGTATGTGCTCGAAATTTTTAGTTCATGAAAAAAGGAGTTAAGGGCGTATTTTGAGAAAAAGTGAGAGGTTGTTTGAAACTTAGAACAGATTATGAACCTTAGTGAACAAGTTAACGAATTGAGAAAAAGTGTAAAACAATATTATAACTTTTATGTAATTTTTGAATTTTTGTTATTTTTTATTTTATTCATTATGATTTTATTTAATGAATTATCCAGGTAATAATTTGTAAAAATAATAATATTAAATTTATAATAAAATACTGATTTGCTAGAACTTTTTGTGATAGCAAAAGAGACGAAATTCCAAGCACTGCAAACTTTCTAGCAAAATTAGGGGTGTGCATTCGGGTTTCGGTTCGGTTTTTCGCCCAAACCGAACCGAACCCGAAAAACCGAATTTAGGTTAAAATTGAAACCGAACCGAACCGAAAAACCGAAAAATCAAAAACCGAAAAACCGAAAATCGAACTTAAAAAACTGAACTAAACTGAAAAAACCGAAATTTCAAAACAAAACCGAAAAACCGAAAAAATTAGTATATTTTAATATATCTAATTTATTTTATTTTATATATACTAATAGAATATAAATATATATAATATAAAATTAATATAATATATATAATATTTATTATATAAAAATATATTAGAAGAATATATGTTATATATATGATATAATATACTAAATTAATAGGATACAAATATATAATAATATATTTAAAATATAATTCGGTTTTTCGGTTTTTTTTTTCGCCCAAACCGAACCGAACCGAAAAACCGAAAAAACCTAACCGAATTTTAAAATTTCGGTTTGGTTCGGTTCGGATATTCGGTTTTCGGTTATTTTGCTCACCCCTAAGCACAATGGAGGTATTCACAAACTTTCTAGCACAATGGAGGTAGAGCACAAGGTGCTCGCAAAAGAACTTGTGCTAGAAAAATCCGTCCCAACTTTGCGACGAGCGTTATAGCTAGCACGCACGGTGCTCGCAATGTGCTAGCAAATTGAACTGTTGCGAACACGTTTGAAAGCTTTTTTCTAGCACGAGTGTGCTAGCAAATGGCCGCATTTTTGGTAGTGTCTATTTTCATTGATGTAGAAAGTCTGGTATATCGTAAATATATACGCCCTTCATTCCATTGTAGCTGAGTCTATTTCTTTTTCGGATTGTCCCACTATAGTTGAGTCATTTTCTTTTTTTTGAAAAAATAATACACTTGTTCTCTCTAATTTTACTCTTTATTTATTCTCTCTCCATGTCTCTACCTTTTTCCTTTCTACTTTATTCTCTCTTTACTTAACTCACTTAAAACAATATTTCTTGAATCATGTGCCAAAAAGAAATGTCTCTATTACAGAAGGACGGAAGGAGTATAACGTTGTAGAAGAATCTAGATTCAACCTACAACCTTAATACTTCATTTGTACCATTAAAAATGAAACGTTTTTCTTTTTGGGTTATCCCATGAAAAATAAAATGTTTCCTAAAATGGAATTACCACTATCTCTACCTATTCACTCTCTCTTCATTAACTCACAAAACAAAACTACATAAAATCTCATGTCGAAAAGCAAACATTTCATACTTAATGGGATGGAGGGAGTAATACCTAATCAACTTTTCAGTTTAAAGGAGCTCAAAGGTCAAATTAGGGAGGCCTTAATTGGATTTTGAAACTCCTTGCATCACATTGTCTTTCCAGCTTTTCTTGTGGTCTTGCACGTGAGCTGGAATGTTCTTCATAGTTCTTTGATCATGTGTGCACGATTCTTTGACGTTAATCGATTAAGTTGTATCTTCCTTTATTTGAACATCTTACTTGTGACAACTCAATCACATTGCCTCTGTGAGACTATGCTGCCTTAGCCGGTGCTAAGGTTGGCCAGCAGTCTCCCTGCTGCTCGTCATGCATTAGACTTGTTTGCTTTATATGTAAAAATGCTCAACAGGAGTGAACATATTTGTCTAACCAATACCATATTGTTGCTCAAATTCCTTGACAACCGCCTAGCCTTGTAACACTTGCTACCATGAGCTCCACCATTGATTCAATAGATATACTTCCAGTGCTATACTTTTTTGCCAGTGGAAGCTCCACGAGCTCATATGTGCGATTCAGGAGAAGAGAGACAAACTCGTCATCCAAGACAATTTTCCCCCATCATCTATCAACATCTTATCCTACTTTTGCATAGTACCCAGGATCAGTACGGTCAATAAGTAAAAATATAGGAATTCGAGGGCGAGTGCTATTAGATGCACGTCGCTCTCTTGTCAGTCTAGGCAGCAGAGTATTCGGTGGTAAAATGCTCGGTTTTTCTTCATGCACCTCTTCAGCATTTAGATTTTCCTTGTTTCCACTCGCGTTTGAGATGACTAGCTCGACCACTTGAGTCTCAAAACTACTAGAACTCGATGCCTCCAATATCTCTTTGTACAGTACATGTACATTAAAAACCACATCCCTACTACGAATTACCTTTTGGTTCTACTAATCCTAGAATCTATAACCGAACTCATCGCCTCCACAACCAATGATAAATGTGACATCCAACTTACTTCTCTTAACAAAACTAACATGAGCATAAGCAACACAACCAAAGATGCATTGGAGAGATAAATTTAGAGCATCCCCATCCGTGCTCTTTGGAAAGAGCATGGAAGTGGGCCCGGACCCACTTTTATTCATTTTTTCCACCCTGCTCTTCCTCAAGAGCACAACACCCACATTCATGCTCTTCCACAAGGACGTGCTCAAGGGTCCCACCATTCTATTATTCAATTTAAATAAAAACATTTCCACAATATTAAAATGCATTAAAAATATCCGGAATACTATTATAAATTACAAAAAAAATAAAAAGTACATAATTAAATTCTTAAAAATTAAAAATTACATAATTAAAGTCCTAAAAATTAAAAATTACATAATTAAAATCCTAAAAAATTAAAAATTACATAATTAAAATCCTAAAAAAAATTACATAATTAAAATACTAAAAAATAAAAATTACATAATTAAAATCCTACAAATTAAAAATTACATAATTAAAAATACTCCCATGGAAGACTAGTCCTCTGGCCCTATCCCCAATGTTTTTCAGAGACCCCATATTATTGCCAAATGTGAATCAAGTTGCTCGGGAGTCATCCGAGACCTATCGGCCAAATTGAGTTGAGCCAAAAAGGTCCACAACGAGTTGGTGGGGGGTTGAGGTGGCACAGAGGGAGTGTGAGCGGGAGCAGGGGCGGATGGAGTCGCAACCGCTGTCGCTTTCTTCCTTCCTTGCGGCCGGCGTTGGGAACTGCTCGGATGGCGTTGGGGCTACCCAAGTTAGTTCCGGCAAGCTGGCTAGCCACCTCATCGGAGTTGCCGTCGGACAGGGATAACGACCTCGACGTTTGCTGGAGGAGCTAGAGGAGGATGATAAGCCTCCCCTATACTTCGGATTTTTATACACCTGCTGCCAAGCGATGAGGTGCTTGAATGGTTTGTAATACATGCAATGGTAGGTCGACATGGTGGCCGTGATGATGTCGGCCTCGCTCATGCCGCTCCCCGCCGACCGCTGTTCCTGAAGGTAATACCCTTGGAACTTTTGGATTTCTTCGTTGGCTCTGAAGATGGCATTGCACACCATACTCTCGTTGCGCTCGATGGTTCCCTCCGGCCGGTTGGCATTGTAGCGGCGAGAGACGCGCCACCAAAACCTCTCCCTGGTTTGGTTCGTGCCGATTTCCGGATCTTCGGATATTTCCAAATAGGCTTTGAACATCTTCTCCATCTCCGGCGGAGTGTACGCGGTGCGGATGTGAATGTCACCGCCACGACTATGAGTAGGAACACTATTAGGAAGAGGAGGAGGAGCGTTGGGGTTGTCCTCTGGAGTTTGGGAGCCGCCGATCCCTCTCGATCCTTGTTCGGGTGTCCACCCGTATCGCCCATCGGTGGCATCTTGCTCATCCACCGAATAAGGCATGTAGCTGATGGAACTGGCAGCGGAAACGGTGCGACGGATTATCATAATTTAACAATTATTAATCGCACAAATAAATCACATAATAATCAGATCTATTTAGCAGATTATTTAGACAAAATCTATTCGCGTAATTCTCACAAGTATCATACTCATAACTTGAATCAATCATGCTTTAAGAATATTGAAACCTAAAACATGCTTTTCTACGGAGCAGAAATAATGCCTAATTAATTCTCCAAAGATGAAGATGGCTAGCAGCTTCTCCACGTGACGCTTTGAATACTAGACCACAGATCTCTCTCTGGTTCCCAAACTGTACTCCGATATCTGTGTGGGCTGATCTCACCAGAATACTAGGACTTAAATAAAAGAGACAGAAAAACTACTTATAAGAAGGGAGGGAAATTCGATCAGCTCAATATGAGGGGAGCGAAATTTTTGAAAATTTTAAGAATAAAAATTGTGATTATTCTGTCTCCTTTATTCTCCTATTTATATTAAGTTCCTTTTGGGCCCAGACATGGATCAATGGAAGGTTTTGGATATGGGCTCATCCAATTTACTTTTTACTAATTAAATTGAACTCACAATTTAATATAAGCTTAATTGGAATATTACGAGCAGCCACTACAGAAGTAATATTGAACTCTCCACATCCAAATCTGAAATTATAAGTAATCCGGGTTTCCGTTTTAACTTTCATTTCCCGCGCTTAAGTTAAAAATGTCCATTAATTAATTACTGTCTGCTATGGACTTAATTAATTAACTTCTTATTAATTCCAAGAGTGGACTTAGCATGAAACGTTTATTTATTATTCATAGAGTATCAAACTCCAACTAGCTAGGTTCCGAATAATAAAACCTTGTTTCGCGCTCCTCTTGAGGACATTATCAAACGAGACTCTCCTCGCGCACGATTCAATATAATAGCAATCCTAGCACCGCTAGATATTAATCACCGCTACCCAATATATCAGGTTTATTGGGTTACGAAAAACCCGCACCATTTGATAAGTCAAAGTAATGCATAATTAATACTGTATGCTCAATGCTAACCTACATTGATTAAGAAACAAATATTTATCAAGACCTCGCCTTTCAATAGATAGCCTAAGGACAAGTCTTGCTGTTAGATCCGTTCAGTGCTATACCACACCAATGTCATCTTATTTCAGTAAGGTTTAGAAATATGTGGACTGACATTGCAACCTTTCTCGATGGATATTCTAATTCCATCTAGGTTGTGAAATTCTTCTTTTTCTTTGTTTAGGACTGACCGTGTTACCTTAAAGTGGACGCAGCCCACAACCGGTCTACTAAAACAAAGACTTAGACCTTGTTAAGTTAACTTATACATTTAAACATGCAATTAACATCCATTAAATGTAAAACATAACAACATTATGACAAAAATAATCTGTTTTATTCCATGGAAAATAAAATAAGCGTTTTACAGTATTCAATCACTCGAAACGTGATTTCTAGTATACAAACTCTAACAGTAGCCACCCGAAATTTGAGAACCTTGGGTTTTTGAGGGGGCGTGAATTCCGTATCGGGATGAGGGAATGGTGTTGGGTTGAACCATTCGTGATTCCATCCGCGAGAGTCGGAGGGGTGATCGCCGGAGCCGGATATTTTTTTTGCAAAAGTGAAAGATTGAGAATTGATGAAAGAATTTAGATAAGAATTGTATAGTGTGGTGTGAAATTTTTTGTGTGGAAATTGAGGTATTTATAGATGAAAAATGTAAATTTTGGGGGAAAAATGTAAATTTTGGGGGAAAAATGAAAAATAAAGTAAAAGTGGAAAGAAAACGGATATAATTTATTGTAAAGTGGGATAATATTTTTTTAATTTAAAAACGATTTTTAAATTAATTTTCAATTTAAAAAAAAATAGAAAAAGCCAACGGCATTGCCGTTGGCCAATAGAATGCTTCCACGTCGCCCTGCTCAGCGGCACGGACATGCTCGCTATATCGAGCAGCACCGTGCCATCGACGCGAGCACAGCGGCGGACACGGGTATGTCGCGCCGTCGGCACGGTCGCCGTCCGCCCAATTAAGCAGGGATGGGATGCTCTTAGCTCTTTTTCCTTCTGAACCATCTAAGGTGCCTGAAACTCCATAGGAGATAAGGAATGCAGTGTACTAAAAAATTCTTTGGTAACCCATATTTCAACCTCATACATCTTGCTCATTCAAGATAACAATCCAAAATATAAGGGTGTAACAAAAGTCACTCACTCACACCGGATTATGAAGTTAGGATAGCCCACACGTTCATCCTCATTAGCATGTTCACAATCGAGGCATTGACATAGTACATCATAAAATATGATGGGATTGCAAAAAGCATAAAGAAATGATTGAATTAGGTTAAGAACAAACTAATTAGCTAACCTAAATCATTTCTTGGTACACATAGTGAAGAGAATCTAGGTTTCTTGCAGCCTAATAAAATAAAGGAAATCCAACCAAACATATACTACTCCATATAACAATATTTGACAAAATAAACAAATAATTACAATAAAAACGCAAGAAAAATTCCATGCGTTAAATCTAATTATATTACATTTCATCTAGATCTTCAAGAATATCAAATATGTTTGAGCCGATGCCTTCGATCATGAGCGACGAAACAAAACTGTCTTCGTCCGACCCAACCATTGTCGGATCAAACTCTTCCTGCTCAGTCACTTCGCCACTAAACTGCCCCGATTTTGTCGCTTCCTCCTCCACTGCTGCAATAGCATTGTGCGCTTTCACGGCCTCTCCTCGGCCGTAGGCCACGTGAGAGTCTTGGCCGGTGAGTTCTTGCACGAGTGCCCGGAATTCCAAGGCACTGGTCTCGAACTTGATAGGGTTTGTGATGTACACAACCTTTAGTGGCTGTTTTCTCTTGATTTTGTATGCCTTTTTGGGGATTTTTTCCATTTTATTGTTGAATATTGGAGAGGTGAGAGGAAGTTGGATTTGGATGATATATAGTAGTTTGGATCTGAAACTATTGAAGGAGAAAGTGATGTCTGAAGAAGAGGCAAGTTGTCTATCTTCATTTATTTATTTATTTTTCCATTTTCCTTTCTTTTTTCTAGTTTATTGAAATGGAAGGACCACAAATTTCATTTGCCTTGCGCCGCCGCTTCTTTAGATATTTAGTTATTATGTTGAGTACTAGTGAAGTAAAATAAATTTGTATAAATATAGTTTTGTTTTATTTTATTTTATGTACTAGTTTTAAAAAAATAATATTATAATAAATAATTAACGTAAATAAAGAGTACAGCACGAGAGAGAATGAAACCTAAAAAATTCTTATTTACTACTTTCGTCCTTGAAAGTTTATCCCATTTTTCTATTTTAGTCCGTCCCCTAAAGTTCGTCCCATTTCACTTTTTACCATTTTTGGTATTGAATACCATATTCCACTAACTAATTCCTACTCACATTTTATTATAAAACTAATATATAAAAGTAGGACCCACATTACAGTAACTATACCAACTCACTTTCCATTACATTTCTTAAAACACGTGCCGGGTCAAAGTGGGACAATATTTTGGGGACGGAGGTAGTACTTTTCTTTTTTACTTTTAACTATTTATTATTTCTTCTGTTCATAATTTATGTCACACTTTCCTTTTTTTATTTATTCCACCAAAAGTGACATTTTCTTTTTTAGAAAAAGCTTCATCTCACATTAATATAAATATATACTATTATTTTATCACTCCAGCTAATATATAAAACAACATCTTTTAAAATCTTGTATCATCCCCCAAATATACCATCTATTATGACATGGAAAAAATATCAATTTTCTAACGCGAGTAAAAAAAATGGAAATAATTGTGCTACTTCAAATGGATTGCGTAGCAAGTCTAAACTCATTTTTGACATAAATAATTACTCCCTCCGTCTCACATAATTTTACTCACTTTGACCCGGTACGGGTCTTAAGAAATTTAATGGAAAGTGAGTTGAAAAAATTGGTGTGATGTGGGTCCTACTTTTAAAGTATTAGTTTTATAATAAAATGTGAGTAGGAATGAGTTAGTGGAATATGAGGTCCACTACCAAAAATGGTAAAAGTGAAGTGTGTAAAATTATGTGGGACGACCCAAAATGGAATACTGGATAAAATTATGTGGGACGGAGAGAGTAATTGTCTTTGCATGCTCAGTAAAAATAATGATATAATACTTCAATAAGAATCGAGTTTTTTTTATTTTGCTCCGCTTATAAATAAGAATTTCGGTTTATAATTATAATAAATGATAAAGAAGTTTCATATTTCAATAATTTATTCTATAAATATAGATAAATGAAATTTATATTCCACTAACTTTCTTTATTTCATTTTTTTTAATATTCTTAAAACTAATGCTGAAGAAAAATGGGATGCATATTTATGAAAGTTCGAAGTAGTAATACTCAATAAATTTCGACAATAATGTAGACGATCAGATGTGGTCCGTAGGCGGCTTATGGGAAAGAGAACGTGACATATGGTCCCCAAGATTGTAAGCCCTTGCCACGCTGCGAAGATTTATTGGATGAACTTGTACCGCTGGCGTCATCACATCTGTAGGCACTGACGCCATCCACTTAGGTTACGTGGCTTAGCTTTCACCCACTTATTTCCAATGCTAGCTTAGTCCTTAAATTTTGTCCTATTTTAATCCACTCAACTTTTAACAAAGGTAACGAAAGGTGAATTTAAAAAATCAGTGAAATGTGAATTACATTAAAATTTAATTTTATAATAAAATATGAGTGAAAATATTTTATGGAATATGAGATCTACTATTATAAATTATAAAATTCAAATGTGACAAATTTTACGAAATGGACAGCTATGAAAATATGTGCCAAATTTTTGTGGATGAAGAAAGTACTAATGGATTAATGTGTGTATGCTCTCCTGAAGTATACTACCTCCGTTTTTAAAAAATAGAAACATTTAAGATGACACGGGTTATAATGCACAATTTATAAAGTAAGTGAGAAAAATTGGTATATTAAGATAAAGACGAAGAAAATTGGATAAAGTAAGCGAGAGAGAGAGAGAAAAAGTGGTAGAAGTAGTATTAAGAGCATTAGCAATGGTTGGGCCCTCTCATAGGGCCTTTTTTATTATTATTTCCACGTCATCATTTTTTGAAAGGGTCTATCTTTCCCACAATGGAAAGCCTCTCCCATAGGATCCTCCCTTTTCTATTTCATTTCCACATCATCATTATTTTATTATTTTGTAGCATTTCTATATTTAATTTGTTATCAAATTAAATAAATTTAAATGCAAAAAATATTAATACGCAAATCCTCGTTGTATCGCAAGATTGAAAAATAGAAAACAACGAGATGAAAAAAAAACCCCAACATTTAAAAATAAAGAAAATAACAAATAAAAATGATGGGATGATTGAAAGTAGAGGGATGGTTGAAAATGATGGGAAGTGGATGTACATCTGAAATAAATTTTGAAAATAAAAATAAAAATGAGAGGGCCGATGATCGGTGATTGGGCTCAATACGTGCATGGTTTTACTTGATTTATTGTACTAACATGATTAATAATGTGCAAAAAGAGTGGTAAATTTGAGTGTTCAGGAGTCGGAAAACGAAGAAATAGAAAGTGCAGGGTCAGCCGGATCAACTCAAGAAACGAGTGAAAACAACATGAAGAAGTGCCGAGTTGATCCACTGAAGCGGCTGAACTGATCCAGTGGAATCATGCCTCTACAATGATGAGTCACATGAGAGAGAAAGAGCAAAGGCCATTCTAGAAGGGGCGGAAATGTCAAAGGCAAAATGGGCTTAACCTAGGGATTTAAGCCCAACATGCGCTCTATAAATACAGAGAGATTGCATGAGTTCCAATATCGATCATCACTCACCAACTTCACTAACTCAAGTTTTAGATTAGTTATGGAGTAATTTAGTAGCTGCCGAGGGGTCACCATTCCACTTTCAAGCTTTCATGCTCTCAACTCTTCTTCCTCACCAAGGGAGACGAGGCCAGATCCGTGAAGAAGTCCTTTAGCTCATCATCTGTGCAGTCTTTTGAGGATTTTGAACAATTTACCTTCTATTATTTTCATCGCTTTCGTAGTTCTTAATTTTAATCATGTTTTTCTCTTAGTCGCTACTTAGTTTATTTCGTTTTGCTGATCGATTTGCGCAAGAATTTTGTTCTTGTTCCTTTGTTTTTGTCGAAGATCTTGAATGAAATGGAGTTTTTGATGCAAGCCTGGTTAGATCTAGTGTTTTCAGTATTGATTGCTTTTGTTCGCTTTGGATCTGCTCTTTTACTGCTTTTCCGTAGGTAGATTTAAGTTTATGTTCTTTAACTTGTATGATTTACTTTCATTTAGCTTAGATCCGCTTTCGTTAAATGAAATTTTCATGGATCTGTGTTATTTTGCAATGTTTTCATGTTTCACATTGATGCTCTGTTTTGGTTTCCGTTTCTGCTTTCCATTCGGTACCTTAGATTAGAAGTAAAAGGTAGTTAGTAGAAACCACTGTCATCGTCACCTTTTCCTTTATTGTCAGCTTTTCCGAGTGCGCACGGATGTGTCAGTGGTCCCTTGTACTTTTTATCATTGTCGTTTTCAGTTTAGTTTATCCAGTCAAGTCAGTAGTTTAGAAGGTTCATTCATTTAGTCTAAAACCCTAAAAATTAAAGCGTGGCCGCAGCTGACCCTTCCAAATGTCTCGTTCTCAACTCCAACCGCATCCATCTCTGAGGGATTCGACCCTTACTTCCCAATGCTAGCTTAATAGTGTAGTGGGGTTTAGGTTTTGAACACCCTCCTCGTCTTTGTTCACACACAACGATCGTAGTAGTCGCCCAGCTTGAACAAGTCACAGTTTAATTTATCAGGTAGTGTGTATTACGTGTTTTAAATTTACTTGTGAAAAGAGGCAAAATGAGCAGTTTTCAATCGGCCCTTCCTACACAATGGAGGGCCGATCGAAGGGCCCTTCTCATCAGCATAGACCGATACAACGACCTATTGGGGCAGAGGGGAGGGGGACGATAGAGGCCGATGGGAAGGCCATGTCATACAATAAGATATATCTAAAATAAAGTAAATTATTTATAATCTTAATTAGACATAAAAAATTAAATTCATATAATTTCCATATTCAAGATTAGGTAGAATATAATTTTATATTATTTAATGTAATCTTATATATATCAATCTTGTTAAGGATTCTAGATATATATAATAATTAGAAAACTATTAAATTATTCTTATCTATATCATCTAGGATATAAAATATTCCATAGATATAGAAAATAATCAAAATATTCCTAAAATCTAGGGAAATCTTCCCAAAATATTTTATTTTATTAAATAATATTATTTTTAATGATATCTTTTAATTTATGAATTAAATAATCATTAAAATAATCTTCCATCGTTATCTTGTTGTTCGAGGTTTGCACGTATCAACACGACGAAGATTCGCCGAAGATAAGCTCACCGGAATGGCGAATTCGCCGTCCAGCCTTCCCCGGCGTTAGCGTGCGCGAGGCGCGCCGCTTCCTCTTCCCTCTCCGGCGTGAAGACACCGCTACTCCCTCCGTCGTGACCAACCAGCCCGCGGCTGTCGCCGCGATGCTCCGGCAGATATCCTTGCCCGGCATCAACCTGCCATGAACCAGCAGCAACCGCACGTGGCGGTGCGGCTTCTGTCCGGCGTGGCACTCTTTAGGGTCGACTAGGGTTTCGTTTTAGGGTTAGGGTTAGGGTTGTCGTGGCAGAAAGAAGCTGCTACTCTCGGACGAGCAGCGAGCTTGTTCTCCCTCCACCACCGTTGATCCGCCGTCGGCTTCAAGGAATATCGGCACCGCGGTCTCGTCGGCGGCATGGACGAGCCCATGCTCGTGTTCACGTCACCGCGTGATCGCATCGATCCTTCCTTGATCGGCGCGATTTCCAGGCAGCACCGGGACCGGCGGTTATTCTCCGGCGGTGCGCACGAGACCATCCTCGTCAGTGCATCGTCGGTCGATCGCCTCCCATGCTCCCACTCAATTCGACATCCCTCTCCGACCGCGTGTAGTGCGATTCGTCCCGGCGCAAGCGCCGACGAATTGCACATCTCATATGATCGAATAATTCAAGTTCTTTGATTCGATAGTTCTTGAGTTCATCATGCATAAAAATAAACAATAAAATACAAGAACATGCTTCGAAATCAAATAACACATGCATACATGATTTTCGCGAAATTTAAATCCAAATAACCAGAGCCAAAGACTGGCTCTGATACCAATTGATGGAACTGGCAGCAGAAGCGGTGCGAAGGATTAACATAATTTACCAATTATTAATCGCACAAATAAATCACATAATAATCAGATCTATTTAGCGGATTATTTAGACAAAATCTATTCGCGTAATTCTCACATGTATCATGCTCATAACTTGAATTAATCATGCTTTAAGAATATTGAAACCTAAAACATGCTTTTCTACGGAGCAGAAATAATACCTAATTAATTCTCCAAAGAATTGAAGATGGCTAGCAGCTTCTCCACGTGACGCTTTGAATACTAGACCACAAATTTTCTCTCTGGTTCCCAAACTGTACTCCGATATCAGTGTGGGCTGATCTCACCAGAATACTAGGACTTAAATAAAGAAGACAGAAGAAATCCTTTTCCTAATTGGAGAGAATTTCGAACTCCTCTGGTAGAGGGGAATGAAAAATTTGTGTATTCAAAATTATGATTTATGTCTCCTTTATTCTCCTATTTATATTAGGTTCCTTTTGGGCTTAGACAGGGATCTATGGAAGGTTTAGGATATGGGCTCATCCAATTTACTTTTTACTAATTAAATTGAACCCACAATTTAATATAATCTTAATTGGAATATTACGAGCAGCCACTACAGAAGTAATATTGAACTCTCCCCATCCAAATCCGAAATTATAAGTAATCCGGGTTTCCGTTTAACTTTCATTTCCCGCGCTTAAGATAAAAATGTCCATTAATTTATTAATGTCTGCTACGGACTTAATTAATTAACTTCTTATTAATTCCAAGAGTGGACTTAGCATGAAACGCTTATTTATTATTCATAGAGTAATCAAACTCCAACTAGCTAGGTTCCGAATAATAAAACCTTGTTTCGCGCTCCTCTTGAGGACATTATCAAACGAGACTCTCATCGCGCACGATTCAATATAATAGCAATCCTAGCACCACTAGATATTAATCACCACTACCCAATATATCAGGATTATTGGGTTACGAAAAACCCGCATTATTTGATAAGTCAAAGTAATGCATAATCAATACCGTATGCTCAATGCTAACCTACATTGATTAAGAAACAAAATATTTATCAACACCTCGCCTTTCAGTAGATAGCCCAAGGACAAGCCTTGCTGTTATATCCGTTTAGTGCTATACCACACCAATGTCATCTTATTTCAGTAAGGCTTATAAATATGTGGACTGACATTACAACCTTTCACGATGGGTAGTCTAATTCCTTCTAGGTTTTGAAATTCTTCTTTTTCTTTGTTTAGGATTGAACGTGTTACCTTAAAGTGGACGCCGCCCACAACCGATCTACTAAAACAAAGACTTAGACTTTGTTAAGTTAACTTATACATTTAAACATGCAATTAACATCCATTAAATGTAAAAATATAACAACATTATGACAAAAATAATCTGTTTTATTACTTGAAAAATAAAATAAGAGTTTTACAGTATTCAATCACACGAAACGTGATTTCTAGTATACAAGAAAATTAGTACTCTCCCCATCCCACTTTAGGAGTCCCGGTTCACCATTTTTTATTGTCCCACTTTAGGAGCCCCAGTTGGTGTTAGAGTTTGTATACTAGAAATCATCTTTCGAGTGATTGAATACTGTTAAAACACTTATTTTATTTTCCAAAGGAATAAACAGATTATTTTTGTCATAATGTTGTTATATTTTACATTTAATGGATGTTTATTACATGTTTAAATGTATAAGTAACTTAACAAAGTCTAAGTCTTTGTTTTAGTAGACCGATTGTGGGCGTCGTTCACTTTAAGGTAACACGGTCAGTTCTGAACAAAGAAAAAGAAGAATTTCACAACCTAGATAGGCTTAGACTACCTATCATGAAAGGTTGCAATGTCAGTCCGATTATTTCTAAGCCTTACTGAAATAAGATGACGTTGATGACGAGGTCTTGTAAATTATTATTTCTTAATCAATGTACATTAACATTGAGCATACGGTATTGATTATGCACTACTTTGACTTACCAAATGGTGTGGGTTTCTCGCAACCCAATAAGCCTGGTATATTGGGTAGTGGTGATTAATATCTAGCGGTGCTAGGATTGCTATTATGTTGAATCGTGCGCGAGGTGAGTCTCGTTTGATAACACCCTCAAGAGAAGCTTGAAATAAGGTTTTATTATTTGGAACCTAGCTATTTGGAGTTTAATTACTCTATGAATAATAAATAAGATTTTCTTGCTGAGTCCTCTCTTGGAATAAATAAGATATTAATTAATTAAGTCCATAGCAGACAATAATTAATTAATGGACGTTTCTATCTTAAGCGCGGGAAATAAATATCAAGTAATGGAAACCCGAAGTACTTATAATTTCGGATTTGGATGGGGAGTGCAATATTACTTCTGTAGTGGTTGCTCATAATATTCCAATTATAAGCTTATTTTAAATTGGGTTTAATTTAATTAGTAAAAAGCTAATTGGAGGAGCCCATATCCAAAGCCTTCCATAGATCCCTGTCTGGGCCCAATATGTGACTTATTATAAATAGGAGAATAAAGGAGACAGAAAACACAACTTTTGTTATTACTCAAAATTTTCGTCCCTCTCTCTTTCTAGCAAGAAGACGATTTTTCCTCTTCTTCGAGGGATTGGTTTTCCGTCTTCTTTATTTAAGTCCTAGTATAATGGTGAGATCTGCCCACCCTGACATCAGTTTACAGTCCGGGAACCAGACAGAAGATCCGTGCTTTTGTACTAAAGATCTTCACGTGGAGAAGGCGCTAGATATCTTCGATTCTTTGGAGAATCATCAAGGTATAATGGCTAAACCGTAGAAAAGCATGTTTTAGGTTTCAATTAATTTAAAGCATGTTTTATTTGAGTTATGAGCATGATACATGTGATAATTACGCGAATAGAATTTGTCTAAATAATCTGCTAAATAGATCAGAATTATTATGTAATTGATTTATGTGAGCGCTTCCGCTGCCAACCCCTTCAATTGGTGTCAGAGCCAGTCTTTGGCTCTGATTATTTGGATTTAAATTTCGCGAAATTCATGTATGCATCCGTTTTTGTTTTCGAAGCATGTTCTTGTTTTTAGTTGTTATATTTTTATGCATGATGAACTCAAGAACAATCGAAACAAAGAACTCAAATATTTGGAACGCACGAGACGTGCGATTCGTCGGCGTTTGCGCCGAGACGAATCGCGCGACATGCGATCCAATTAGGGTTGTCGAGTGAGTGGGAGCAAGGGAG